>NC_136957.1:36313245-36395745 GCF_032717465.1 Coenobita brevimanus | reverse complement strand
ACCCTTAAAGCTGGGTGCCGAAGGCCCCCAAGGGAATGGTTGGTTATGTAAAGGAAATGTGTGAGCTGGGGGCGAAATATTCCTGGCAGGGCGTCTACATAACATCAACATCAGTGGCGTAGCCAGAGTGGTGGCTAGGATGGCCCTGGCTACCCTTAAAATATGTCTGGCCATCCCAGTGACCACCACAGTTTTTCGGGGGAATACTTGCAGATTTCCCCTGGGTTTGGCCATCCCGTGGCCACTGCAGTATAAAAATCATAGCTACGCTCCTGCGTAATACGCTTTTGCTTGAAACATGACTGAAACATTACATGGTCACAAGCACTGGCTTTTGACCATATATTGCACGCTGGGGGCGATGTATGACGTGGTCATGTGCCTTGTTTATGGTTGACCTTTTCTTTGAACACAGCTTTTTCGTGTAGTGCACTTTTATTTTTTTTTCCATAACTCAACTATGGTAAACTATTTTGTAACTCTTAACAGCGATCCTTTTCCTATTAGGCTGAGTTAACTTTTTCTTACTTGTATCGTCGACTGGCAGACTGACTCCTACCGCCGCCAAGGTGAGCGCCAGAAACACGAGCAAGAAAGTGTCCACCATCTTCCCGCCTCTCCTGGTCGTCGGCTCCATTACCTTTCACTACTCCGAGTCTCACACTTCCGCCAATGTCGCCAAAACAGCCATCAGAACTACATAAACACGATTACAGTCCCACCCAAGACCCACAAGACTGGCTTTAGAAACTTGGGGTGGACAAGACGGGACATCCTGCCGACTTATCAGAATACAGGATGTCGGATGCAAGCTTGTACAACTTGCGTTATATGGATTTCTTTTATTACTTGCATTTTTCTTCCACAGGCCGATATTTAAATTTGAAAGAGGGATAAAGGTGTTATACTGAATTCGGTTTGCCTGCTGATATTCTTGATTAGATATTTCAAAAACTCCACGGGAACGAAAATGACAGTAGACAAATGAATTTTAATTTTTCTCCCACATACCGATATTTAAATTTGAAAAAAGGGTAAAGGTGTTATACTGAATTCGGTTTTGGTATTCTTGATTAGATATTTAAAAAACGCCACGGGGATGAAAATTAACAGTAGGCGTAAATAAATGAAAATGCTTCCCCTTATCCACATCTGTCCATTCTCCAAGATGGTCCAGATACGGATTTTAATTATCTTCAACCCTTCCGTCCGATGACACAACTTTCAGTAGGCCGTCCCCATACAGATTCATTCATCTTAATCCCTTTATTCCAATTACTTTTTTTTCTTCAATTGAATTATTACACCACCAGATATCAACACGCCCGCTCAAGCATGTATTCAATATGGACGGCGGGTTTAGCGCCGAAGTGGTGACATGTGGAGGTGTATGGTATGTAGGTCTACTGGGCCATGGTAATGCAATATATATATATATATATATATATTCAATTTAATCATATATATATATATATATATATATATATATATATATATATATATATATTCAATTTAATCAGGATCTGTGTATGTGAAAGGGTTAATGAATGTAGTGTCAAAGGGTCGTGTGGTGAAATGTGGAGTACATACCCCAGGACTTCAGACGATGATTTATTTTTGCTTATTACTCCCTACGTTCCTCTTCTGTGTCATATAAATAATTCTATCACCATACTCAGCCTAAGTAACATACAATTTGATATTAATTAACCGTAACCAAAAATAAATCGCTAAGGAAGAGGTGCTACAGGGCGCTTCCTTAACCGACAAGAATACGTACCTATATCTAACGTCCGAAATTCGAAAAATAACCCCTCAGCTGAACGAAATAATGTGAAAATAGATTACGTTCACTTTAGCAACGGTTCACTGACTTTAACTTTTAGGAAATTTTCGTCCTTTCCCAACCTATTTCACGTAGCTGAGTGGCAGATGACAATGGCCTACCTACTACAGCTCCCCATCCTTTCCACAGCACTTCTTCGTGACTAGCGCCGTTATTTAGTGTTAATATCATACTACGGCTCAACAGGCATGCTTTAGGGACGGTAATTGTACGCCAAGTTATAGTGAACAGAGTATAGCCGTGAAACTACCACGTCTGTAGCTTGAATGCTGGGCTATAACAAGAGATTAACACTAGAATGTGGTGCCAGTCACGAAGAAGTGCCATGGGAAGACAGCAACGCCTAGTATCGTCCTATTCTGGCACTGAGCTGGGGGGAATAGGAAAATAAATGGCTAAAATCTCCGTCTGCTTTTAGTGACGCGTAAAATAGTCCTGACAGCCTGATTAGTAGTAGTAGTAGTAGTGGTGGTGGTAGTAGTAGTAGTAGTAGTAGTAGTAGTAGTAGTAGTAGCAGCAGCAGTAATAGTTGCAATGGTAGTAATGGTAGTAGTAGTAGTAGTAGTAATAGAAGCAATAGTAGTAATGGCAGTAGTAGTAGTAGTAGTAGGAGTGGTAGTAATGGTAATAGCAGTAGTAGCAGCAGTGGTAGTAATGGTAGTAGTAGTAGTAGTAGTAGTAGTTGTTGTTATTGTTGTTGTTGTTGAAGTGGTAGTAACGGTAGTAGTAATAGTATTAGCGGTAGTAATGGCAGTAGTAGTAGTAGTATTGCTGCTACTGCTACTACTACTACTACTACTACTAGTTACTATTACTACTACTACTAGTACCACCACCACCACCACTACTACGTTTTCTTGCTAAATGTTCTTTCACAAGTAAGTCAGAGAGAACCACGTCAACCACAGTCATAACAGAACATTTTTGCCGTATATGATGACCTTTAGACGCTGTGGAGCACCATGCAGTATAATCTCTCCTGATGACTCATAAAACAACATGCGACAGTCCTTGACATCCTTATAAACTCTGCCGCAACATCAGATGAATAAACGCTTGCAGAAGTTTAGCAATATATTGATTTAAATGAGCTGGATCAAGATAGAGGTCTGTCTGTCTATCTATTGCCAGACGCCTTAATCCTGTACGGAGTGGCCACAGATAAATCGCTTCCATGTCGCCCTGTTCCCCGCCATTTCACTGCCCCGCTCCCAGCTCACACACCCCTCTCCCATATACCTCTCCATTCCATCCCTCCATCTCATCCTTGGCTTCCCCCTTCCTCCCCCCCCCTCCACCTTACTCACATGAACTCTCCTTGTCATTCTCTCGCTCTGCATCCTATCCATATGGCCAAACTAGACTAGAAGATGATTACGTAAATTGTGCCCAGTAGATTTTCAAATTTATATGCAAATCACTGAGAATCACCACCATCTTATATCTTCTTTCAACCTGTAATCTGGTGTATGGATTTTATTTTTACTTAATTTGTGTTTTCTTCCTCTGTTGATCGATTAAAAAAAAAAAAAATACTGCCAGCTACCATTGCATTCGCATCAAGCCTTTCGCATTTTTCCCCTGCATCCTTTTTCGTTTTTTGAATCACCCTCTGTGTTTAAATATGGCCTCTGCGACATGTACACTAACTGCAACCATCTCTTCAATTTACCCGTCTCTTCCATATATATCAACTTTTTTATATAACTTCCAGCATATATGTGTATTTTGGAGCTTTATATAACAGAACTACAAAGGTAAATGTTCAAAGACTTGCTCAGGCTTCTCATTTCCGTATTCTGTTGAGTCTAGCGTATCACCATTCATTCCTCCAAACATGTCGGCTAGGTAATGAAAATATTGACATTCCCTATACATAACGCCTTCCCTTGCATTGTGTCATAGCCTACCTGTGACTCATGCTTCAAGTCTGTCTGTAGTTCGTTTCTCACGCTTTATTTTTGAGCACATAAAGCAGTAGACGAAGTAGAAAAACCGCTAAATTATTATACCGCCATCCTCCTTTCCGGGGACTGAGGTAGTTGAGGGACGCTTATGTAACCAGGCAGTGGAGCCGCCTGGTTATGTATGTACCACTACACGAAGGCGTCCCTTTCCATCACCCCCTGGTAGTAAAGTATATGATGAAAGCTAAATTACGTTACCCCCTCCACTTTGACATCTCTGACTACCACCATCGCGGGTCTGACAGAGAGAAGTGACTTCCCCGTCTCTCTCTCTCTCTCTCTCTCTCTCTCTCTCTCTCTCTCTCTCTCTCTCTCTCTCTCATTTCTTCATTACGACCCCTTCCCCTCTATGTTCTCTGTCTGTCTGTCTGTCTCTGTCTGTCTGTCTGTCTCTGTCTCTCTCTCTCTCTCATTTTTTCATTGTTGACCCCTTCCCCTTTATGTGCCTTTTCACTACGATGACTTGTAGCTCAGTTGATGGTCAGTTTTCGTCAGTGGAAGGTGGAATTGACTAGTAACCAAGGAGACTATATTACTCTTCTACCAGGCGATTTTATTTAACTATAACGGGTTTATTTGGATATGTGCCTTTTCACTACGATGACTTGTAGCTCACTTGATAGCGGTGTTCGTCAGACTGGAAGGTGACTTTGACTAGTAACCAAGGAGACTCATCGAATTTCATGCACTACGACTGATTAGTGAAGTGATGAGAGTGACGCAGCTCTGTCAGATGAAAACAAAGTGACCACAGAGATTTTTAGATGCCGCTGCATTTCTTGGATCGGCCCTGTCCGTCCCTCGCTTGTTAATGTTTTTCGGAAGGGAGGTGTTTTACTCGCGTAGACTTTTGCGACGCCTTGTGTTTCTTCGGATTCCCTAACATTGTCATCTTCGTAACAGTAAATTAATGCTAATATATGCTAGTCAGGAAGAAGTGCTAAAATTAACACTATAATATGATGCTAGTCAAGAGGAAGTGCTATTCTGCACTGAGCTACGTGAAACAAAGCCCTCGAAGGATGAAAATCTAACCAAGTCAAAGTGAAAGATCTATACACTTCCAGTATCCTCTCTAACTTGCTTTCTGCTTTCAGTGTAGATTTTTTTTTTTTTTTTTTTTTACATGGGTTTCACTATTTACCCTTGGTACATTTCAGTAACTTCCGTCCAGGTACGACAGTGAATTACGGCCAGACATGGACAAAAGTAATTGTAAGAGGTTAGCCGTGTTTTCTGCATCGGTGGTTGAATGGTTAGTGTCTCTGCATGCGAAGCCGCCGTATTATTGTCGGGACTAGAATCTTGGTTCGGGCCGCTGGTGTCAGCTGACACCTGCAGGTGTCCATTCCCCGTTTGTGGGTTGGTAGGTAAAATGAGTACCTAAGGGAGGTGACTATGGTGATCTGGATGATTCAGTGGCCTTGTATCCCAGGATGCCGAGTGAAAAAAACAAACAAACGCCACAGGCTCAAGGGCCTATGTTACGGAAATGAGCACCGCGGCTAAGCGCCTCATGGCGTTTGCTCCCACCTTTACTTTTACACTAGGCTGAACGAAGGTTAATGGGAGGCTCTATTATAATTTGCATTGTGAATAAAGTATATGAGCACCGCGGCTAAGCGCCTCATGGCGTTTGCTCCCACCTTTACTTTTACACTAGGCTGAACGAAGGTTAATGGGAGGCTCTATTATAATTTGCATTGTGAATAAAGTATAGGCTACCCATACCCCGATTGGCTGAGATAGTTAAGAAATTGCCAATATTTTACGACCGGCCGATTGGCTGTCTATAAAAATTGCTAATATTTTACGACCGGTTTCTCACTCAATTATTGTTATGAATCACTGACAATGGGTGTTAATTTTCACCTTTGTCTGTGTGCGAATTGCGATTATTATATTAACGTTTGCAGCCTTCACTGTACAAATACTTCCATACTACATCATACCATCTTTCGAATGCAATTTATGGATTTCGAAGTGAATAAAGAGACCTGTTTAAGTGTTTTCTGTTGCATGTAGGCGAAACAAATTTCACAAATAACTGGCAGGGAAAATAATGAGCTGATAAAATATACATCGGTATTTCCATAATTTGCGCAGATAAAGGAAGCCAGATGCACGATAAGTATCAACGTATTCGATAACAAGTTCGAAGGTTATTGTGTTTTTCTGTATGTATATTAGAACGTGATTGTCATTCTTTATTTGCATTGAAATCAGTTTGGAAATTGGACTCAAAAGTATGTATTTTAAATTGCACCAAATGTTGCCAATGATGAGAGATGATCATGTTTGAATTGGTGATGTAGCAGTATGAATTACAATCCTATTAAGATTTTAAGAAATGTAGATGCTTATACACACGAAATATTTTGAAAAGGTGTCTCTGGTTTTGCAGGAAAGAGAGAATATTCTGGATAAACCAAACAGGACAACTTCGCCAGATGTACAACAATTTTCCGTACTTCGTAAGAAGTTGAATACGTCTGTTGTTGTGATGGCCGGGAGTCTGGACAACCACGGCAACCAGAACAGAAAATTGCACTTCCGTTTTGCACAACGGCATGGCCCAAAACTCCAAGAGCAAAGTGGTGGTAAAGTACAGCTCGTGCGGTGATTTCCTGGGGTTGGTGAAGCAGGAGGAGAAAATGGAAGGTGTATATAAAACCGTGCCTCGTCTTGTGCCCATGGTGGTGGTGGGAGGTGCTGGTGCCTCCTCTGCTTCGCCTGTCACTGGCACCCAGGGCAGACAACGCCCCCAGGACACGCCAGATCACCGCAAGGCACGACAGGACACGCCAGGGGACCACCGCAGACAACACCAGGACGAGAATGCAGGGTAAGACCTTCAGTAACGTTAGTACGAATGTGAAGGTCAACAGTTTCAGCCTTATCATTTCTTTCCCGTTTAGGCTTATGTTGATAAACCAAATGACGAAAACAAGCACCCTTAGGGAACCATCACGGGGCACATCAAGGCAGTGCAGGATAAAGACGTCAGTGACATGGTGAAGGGCATCAAATTCAGCCATGTCATTTCTTTCCTGTTTAGTCATACCCTGATAAAGCTAAATAGTTGGGACATAGGATGCCCCCAGGACATACCAGGAGGAGAGTGCAGGGTAAAGACATCATTGGCATTTTAATACAGCTGTGAATCCCATCATATTCAGTATTATCATTTTCTCTTATTCATACCTAAGTTAGATTGTAAGGCAAAAGTGGTTGAGGGATTGAATTGCCAGTTTCACTAAGTTATCTGTTTAGGTTAAGCTTGACAACCAGCATTGTTACTTAGTTTTCTTTATTGTATTGTCTGAAAACAATATCTGTACACCAATACCATCAACCCAGCTCAGAGTCCCAGGTTGTCAAGGTGTGGAAAGATCTGGAATGATGATGTTTACTTCTTAAGGGTTTGAATCAGAGAAAATGGAATCCTTAGGTATACCATACTCCCTTTGCCTCCTTGTGGTTTTGGTATAGGATCTACAAGGCTGCTTGCAACACATGCTGGGTGGTGGAGTCAGCAGTCCCATACTTAAGCAAAAGCCTCCTGCAGTTACTCATAGTATAATTGTAATTTACATTAAGAGCAGAGTGTGGAAATGAAATATTTTCCCTTATGTTTCTTTGTGTGTTTTGAAATCATTTGACCTTGAAATTAATTGCAAATCATTGGTTTCTGAGTTTAAGCTCTCCCTTGCTCCACAGACAAGCATTTTGATGAACCTAAGAAGCAAGTGTTAAAGGAAGAAGAATATCAAAACCTAGACCTCTTTTTACACTGTTGGTCAATGTTAACAAAATATACCAGTATATACAGTATTAGTAATGTAAGTAAACCCCACAGTGAAGAAAATCAATAACTACCATATGGTAGGCTATATACATCAATCAGTTTGCAGTTGTATGGTAGGCCAAGTGAGATGTGGTAACCTTTATAATGCTACTTTCCTACGTAAAGTTGCATAGCTACCTTTTTTTAAGTTGTATTTTATCTGACTTGTAGCTATTAATCCCTTCAGTCCCCCCCCCCCCTTTTTTTTTTCCATATTATTTTACTTTGGGTAGGAGAGTCCTTAAGCTGTGAATGGGGTTGATGAATTGTATACTGTATATATCTAAAGCATCCAGTTTGAAAAGTCTTTCCCCAACTGAAAGACATTATTGGGGGTAACAAGAATAAAATTAAAAGTATGCCATTGGAATTTATGTTGTTGAGTAACCCCGGACTGGCTGGCTGAGCAGGCCCATTGACCTCAGGCAATCAATCACCGTCGGGGCACTGTAGCAGGTTTTGCATAACCCTGTTAATTGGTTATATGATTACTGGTACCACCCAGTGACATACAGTAAATGGTTTCGTGGGTTACAGGAAATGATTATGCTAGAAACTCAGTGTTAAGTCACCTATAGGCAGTAGCTACTACATTGAGTAAGTACACAGTTCTGTAATGTATAGACAGTTTCTTGTTACAGATTCATTGCTGCCTATAAAATTTATTTCTTGGTTTCCCACAGAGTATAGCATCAGTCATATTAGAAAAGCTAAAATGTTCTGAAATACATCCCTTACTTAAAATGGGAACTACCAGTACTGACTTATGACTGTGCACGGTACATATTGTTGTAGACATTAGTTAATTTACATCTTCAGTTATTACAAATGTCCTGCAGTGACCACTTTGTATGCACAGGCCCAGAATGCACGGATTCTTAGTGCACGATGGCTCTAAGCTATATCAGAAACACTTTATGGGAGGAGAAGTATGCCAAGTGCACAGTTCCACACATGTTTCCTACTTACAAATTGCTTGAAATCTCAATGTCACTGTCCTGTATCTACATTACCCAGTACCTCTGTATAGTAGGCTGTGCCCCTAGGAAGCATACCGGTATATGTAGTAGTTATTTCCCATATTATTTGGTTTAAACCTCTTTAATGTCGCTGTTTTAAGTCTGTTTTACTTTTGTAGCTATGGTATGCCCTTACAAAGCATATCTGTAATACTTATTTCCCATCCTTCTTTACCTCATCATTACTTTACTTGTAATATATGTACTGGTACTGTGCTCTTAAAGAATTATAATTTAGGCATGTTGGGGTCAGTGAGGGATTTTATTAGGCAAGTTGAGATCAGGTTGGAGATTTGGTGAATGCATTAGATTTACAGTATGAGTGAAAGGGACCCACATACATGGCTTGCATATGCACAGAAGCCTAGGTTAACACTTTACCAGAATATACAAAAAGGTCACTGGACTTTTTGCCTTGCTTGCTGTTTTCAAGGTTATGGCTTGCATTGTGTTCTTATGTTTCATAACTGCTGGATTATCATTTCTCTCGACTTTCAAGATTATTTTCTGAATTGCTCTTATCTTGTTCTCCACCACAACAGTATAGTGCCATATTTTTTAAGGACAGTTAGGTTTTGGGAGATGTTGAACTTCTTTGCCTTCCTTTGTTTTGCATTTATTTGAAAAAGTCACCAAGGACATTAACACACACACACACACACACACACACACACACACACACACACACCAGTTGATGAAATTAGAAGATAATATGAGTAGTGGCAGTGCTGATAGGTTGGGGATGTGTTCCAGTATGTCATTAGTTTTACCATACTATACCGCTGATGCTGTGACCTGTGGAAAATGGCTGCTTAGCATCTTTGGTGGCAGTGAATCTGTAATGGGCAATGTTCTGTCTTCCTCCCCTCCCCCATTTTTTTCCTGTTTTTCTTTGTTTTGAATTTGATAGCAAACTCCATGTAAAAAAAAAGCAAATTAAGATAAGGACTTACTATGTGTTAGAACACTGAAATGAAATAATCATGTGAGGTTCTTCTCAGTCTTGTTTACTTACTGTCATGGTCATTGGAACAGGAAATGAAACTCAGTGTTACATTTTTCATTCTTCTTATATATATATATATATATATATATATATATATATATATATATATATATATATATATATATATATATATATATATATAATATTATTTTTGACAGTTTGTGTCATCCTCTTCAAAGATAAATTGCTGTAGATAGATAGATGTACGGTAGTTTGATTGTGCTTGATGTTAATATGAAAGATCTGGTGTATGTGGATAGGGCAGGCACATTGCTTAGATACCAAGGTTGGGTAGATGGGCAGAGTGCCAGTAGAGGGGCAGTAGGGAAGGGAAGGGTGATACTAGGAGGGGAGGGAAACGGAAGGAAGGTAGAGTATAGGGGAGGTACTGAGAGGGGAGGAAAATGGGTGAGAGTTGGAAGGAGGAGGGTAGAAGGAAGGGATGGGAAGGAGGAGAGGAAAGAAGGGAGAAAGGGGAGGGGAGGGGAAGGAAAGGAAAGGAGGAGGGGAAAGAGGGGAGAAAGGGAAGGGGAAGGGAAGGAAAGGAGGAGGGGAGAGTATAGGGGAGATAATGGTAAGGGAGGAGGGTGGAGGGGAAGTTGGAGGGTACATACAGGGAGGAGATGAGGGGAAGGCAGGAGAGTGGAATGGAGGAGGAGGTAAGAGGAAAGGGTAGATATTAAGAAGGAGGGAGTGGAGGGGAAGTGGGGAGGAGAGGAAGGAGGGTAGAAGAAAGGGGAGATACTTAGGAGGGAGGGAGGGGTAAGGGGGGGGCAGGAAGGTAGGGAAACAAAGGGTAAGGAGGAGAGTGGGGGTATACCCACAGAAGGGGAGAGGGAAGTGGAGTAATGAGAGGAGTGGAGGGATAAGGAAGGAGACAGAAAGGAGGGGAAGGAGGAGACCTGAAGAGAGGGAGGCGAGGGAAGTTTAGGAGAGAGGATAGGGAAGGGAATAGAGTAGGGTAGAGGGAAAGAGAATAGGCCTAAGTGGGAGATGAGGGAGGAAGAAGGCTGGGAGAGGAGAAGGGAGGGGAATGGAGGAGAAGCATAGAGAAAACAGGGGGTTGCAGGGAGGAGAGTAGGGAAGGTAATGAGAGGTATGGGAAGCTGATAGAGGTGAAGGGGAAGGCAGCTGAAAGTAAGGGGAGATATCAGGAGGGAAGAGAAATAGAGGAGGAGGATGGAGGTAAGAGGAGAAAGGAGAAGATAGTGGGAGGAGAGGAGGAAACTAGAAGGAAATGTGAATAACTAGGAGGAGCAGGAAAGGGGAGATACTAGAAAGAGGGGAATGATGGAGGGTGGTTAATATGAGGAAGGATGGGAAGAGGGGAAAGGAGTCAAGCATGGGATAGGATGAAACAAAACAGAATGGGTCAGGATGGGATTGGATATGGGCTGAATGGGAGGGAGGAGGTTGGGGGAGGATGAGGGAAAAGAATGGAAAGATGTAAAGTTTGAAGAGAGTAGGGAAGGGGAGAGGGGATAGTAGGGGAGGAGGAGGGCGAGAGGAGGACAATGGAAGTGAGGAAAGGTGAAGAAAAGGAGGAGGAGGAAAAAGAGGAGGGAAAGAGAGAATGAAGATGAGGAAGATAGAAGGGAGGAAAGGGGAGACTGGAGAGGAGGAGGAGGAGAGGAAAGAACAAGGGAATGTGTGGTTAGGGAGGGGAGGAAGGGAGACAAGAATGTATGGGACAGGTTGGAGGATGAAGGGAAGGGAAGGAATGAAGGCGCAGAGAGGGGAGAAGAGGAGAGGGGAAGGAGGGAGGGGAGGCAATTGGATACAAGTAGGGGGAAGAAAGGAAGGGAAGTTTGGGAGGCTGAGAGGTGGGGTGAAGAGAGTAAGATGGTATGAGATAGGGGAATGGCCAAAAAATGCAGACACAGATAAATGATAAGATAGAAAGGAGGCAAGCCATGTAGAGAGAGAAGTGGAGATTAAAATTTAAGTGAAGAGAGTTGGGAGAGAAGGAAATATATGCAATGAATTTGATAATGAAGAAGGGGATGGGAGAGAAAGGGAGGAAAAGTTAAATGAAGGGAGTGGGAGTTGATATAGGGAAGTGGAAATAAGAGAGAGGGGAGGTAATGGGAGAGATTAAATGACAGAGGAAAAGAGATGGAGAGAGAAAAGTGAGTGGGAGATATGGAGGGAGAGAGAGAGAGAGAGAGAGAGAGAGAGAGAGAGAGAGAGAGAGAGAGAGACAGACAGACAGACAGACAGAGAGAGCCAGGGGTGGTGCCAGAGTGAGTCAGGTGCCAGTAGTGGTATGGTGGCAGTCAAGTCAGCAGGGACAGGATGATGCCAAGGCTTCCAATGTACTGTAACTTGTATGCCCTCTCATGGGTCTGTGAGGAGACTTAGCACCTGTACCTTAGCAGTTTATTTGTTTACTGCTCCATATTACTCTTTTGTTTATCATTTGTCCTTCCAGCTTAGACTGAATAACAAAAGATAATACAGTGTATGCCAAAAACGCCAGCTGTCGTTGGTCATTCACTCATTTGTGTCTTTTCAGTAGTAACTTAATTTGGATAGATATCACGAGGATATATACCAAAAATGCCTGATGTTTTTATGTCATTTATGTTATTTTAACACCACCTAAAATTGGATAAATATATAACATGGGAATAATGTATTGTAAATGCCTGCTGTCCTGTATGTTGTGCATGTATTTTGAATGCCATTTTAGCCCTTGTAAATAACACAAGAAGATAGTGTGTGCCACAAATGCCTCCTGTCTTGAATGTTGTTTATGTCTTTTTAATAACAACTTGGATAGCATAAATGACACAAGAGAATTTGTAAGTGCCATATGCAAAGATAAACTGGTAAGGAAGATTTACTTGGGAGCTTCCTTAGCCAGCACGAATTTGACCCATTGTGTGTGTGTGTGTGTGTGTGTGTGTGTGTGTGTGTGTGTGTGTGTGTGTGTGTGTGTGTGTGTGTGTGTGTGTGTGTGTGTGTGTGTGTGTGTGTGTGCACATGCACACCTCTCGCTGGCTCAGTGGTATCGTTCTCGCTTGCCATCTGGTAGACAGGAGTTCACGCCTCACTTAGGTAGTGAAAAAGTTTCACTGACGAAGTGGGAGGCTACTGTCCCCCTTGAGCAAGGGGATGGGTGTGTGCATGTGTGAAAGGTCACAGCCTTGCCCTTAGATCGGACTGTATGAGCTCTAAGCTCCCTTCTGGGAGGGTAAAAGCTGACGATCATGACCATCAAGTGATCCTGACCAACCCGGTGAATTACACACACACACACACACACACACACACACACACACACACACACACACACACACACACACACACACACACACACACACACACTGGGTCAAATGTATTTATATTATCGGCAGTGTGAATAACAAATTACTGTAAAGCAGCCCTCATCCGTGTGGGGCATGAAGCCACCTCACCACTGCAGGTCTGAAAGAAGTATGGTTGTCATGTAATTATGTTTTTCCTATCATATTCACACACTGGACCTGTTGCAGTGTGGTTGGTAGTGAAGTTAAACACTTGTATATCGACACCCCCTGACCTCTTTTTGCACATCAGGTTCACTACCAAGCACATTGCAATTGTTTGGGGTGTGTAGATCTGAAAGGAAAGCCACTATACTTACGTGACAGCCACACATCTTTTAGACATGCTGTGAGGAGATGGGTTTTAGCCTCACACAGATGAGGGTGCATTACGCACTACAGTTTGAAATAAGCTGAAAATTTTTCATTTCAATAACTTTCCATTAAAGCGTGTCACCTCTCTTGACAGTACACAAAGTGGGTTAATTGTGCCAGTGTTGTATAAGTACCCTTATTATCACAGCTGTTGCAGGCTGTTGGGGTATACAGTATGTAGATCTGTCTTATGTTAATTTGTAAGACCTAGAACTGATGTACTGCAATAGAGTCTGATATCTATGTCACTGAGTATGTGTTCTGTGATGACCTAATAGATAAGGCAGAGATGCAACAATGCCTGAGAGAGTGAGAGTTGATAATTTAGTGGCTGTTGGTATAGTGTTATGAGAAGTACCCTGAGAGGTGGAAGATGAGAGGGGGAGAAGGAGACTGAAGATGGAGTGGAGAGGTATATAAGTGTGGGTGGTGTGAGTTGGAGGGAAGGTTGCCTTATGACAGAAGACAGGACATCATGGAGGTAATTTATTCATAGCCACTTCTTCCAAGATCAAGGTATCTAGCTATAGATCAGTAGACAGATAGGCTGTCGGTATAGTGATCTGAGGCAGTAGCTGAGGTGACAGTCAGGCATTTTGGGCATAATGGACTTAGGCAGTAATGTAGTTGTGGTGACATTCAGGCATGCTGGTTATAATTCAAATTCCTGAGAGGGGACCTTGATGTACAGTATTTGAAACATGTAATTACCAGGGGCAGAGGCTGGTGACCTACCGTTTGATGTTCCAGATAGCACCTTGCAAGAGTTAATGTTAGACTGTGTGTTACCATTTCCATACAGTAACTCTTGGTTGCAATTACCCCAGATTCATATTGACACCTTCAGTCTGGTGGTGTATTTTGTGTACAATTTAGCTCTTGCTATTTGACAGTTTTATGCATATTAGGGTAGACTTTTCAAGCGGCAACAGTTATTGCTTTCTTTCATTAATCCGTTCCCTGTTAGATATCCCCACAAAGTTTAATAAAATTGTCATGTAATTGTGAGAATAACGGAAAAAATTTTGCCCTTGGATCAAATAGGCTATTAGCAGGTGATGAGAATATTGACTGGTAGGCCACCATTGGTAATCAGGTACTTAAATTAGTTGATAGTGCAGGATAAGGGGACATGACGGCTGATAATGTTGTCAGTAGCTCATCCACCCGGCAACACCACCACTGTATGTCTCCAGTTGTCAGATAGTGTGGGTGGCAGTAGCTTCCTGTTGTGTGGTGTTGTGGTTACTTTACAATATGGTTTTGGCAATTGTATTTCCCTGATTTAAAATTCTTTAAAAAGGTAAAGGAAACAGCTTTGCCTGTGTATGTGACCTGAGGTCTGTTTTTAATCATTCACTAAGTTAGATAATAAGCTTACAAATAGACACCCAGTGGTCTAGTGGGTTAAGGTAATCCAGTCATATGTGACCCATAAAGGTTGAAATCTATGTGGCTTTTTGGGGATTTCGCTTGTAATGCCCCTGAAGATGTTTGGACTTCATTGGGTTAGCCTAGTCCAGGCCCCTGTGCTGCTGAACAGCTCGAGGATTGTTGTATGAAACTGATCTTCTTGTATGTGTGACCTGTGTGTCATGGATTATGTATTGTAGTAAAGGCTCATTGAATGTAGTTTGAAAAATTATTTTGAAAATGTAAAGCCTGGTAAGTTAAAAGAAATACAGTAATTTTGCATTATTACATGTGTTAATTGAATTAGGAGCATCATCACTTAAATCATTGTCTGTACCGGTATATGCTGTATTGGTGTTCCTTGTGAAATTACAAGTATAATAATCTGGAGCACATATGATAGTGAATTGGACTACCTTCTACATGTAGTGTCCAAGATTATTTGAATTTAGATGTTGGATGAGAAATCTTTTGATAAATACCCAAGCAGGTATCCAAAGATTATTGTATATGATGGATTTGGAATGTGATGAAGACTCTTGCATGAATACCAGACAGCAAGAAGTTAATGTAGACAGCACGTGTTGGTGAAGTACCTTTGTCACTGTTGTGGCTTGGGAGTAACCCAGTTGTATTGATATCCAGTTGATTGAGATATGAATATGTGTGTATCTTTGTGTGTGTGTGTGTGTGTGTGTGTTTGTGTGTGTGTGTGTCTGTTTTTACATTCAGCTTCCTGTCTTCCATAATACAGTTAGTCCTTATTAAAGTTGTCAATTTGTATGTTTTGTTTTGCTACAAATCAACAGTAATTTACAGAAGTATTGTGCACCAAAGTTCCATTGCTGCTTGTATTACTGATTTACCTGAGACCCCCAGTATAGAATGTGAGTAGTGTGGAGCATATCACTGGCCTAAATAAGGACTACCATTCCTGTGTCTTCATTTTGCACCATAATTTCCACTGTGTACTGATATATCCACTTCAGATTCCTCTCTGTATTTCTGTCTCTAGCCAGGTGCCTTAATCCTAGAAGCAGTGGCCACAAATGCCCTCCATGTCTCGTTGCCCTTTGGCATCAGGTTGCCTTCTCTCCAACTCACACTCCCCTCAGAAATCTCCACTCCAACCCACTGCCATATCATATCCTAAGTCTCCCTCTCCTTCCCCCTCCCACCTTACTCACATACACTTTCCTAGTCATTTCTCATTTTTTGTTCTCTCCACATTCTTGCCGTATGTTATTTTGCATGACTGCAAAAAGCACTTCTGGTCCATGTATTTATTTCTGGAAAGCATTTACACCGGAGACATACATACACAACTGCATATTGGCAACCTATCTGCAGGCATGCATGGTACCTATTTTCTTTTAACCCTGCCTTTTGTTGTCATAGCAACAAATTTGTATCCAAGGTCCTGAGACTTTGCTTGTCATGCAGCTGGTGTTTTCCTGTAAATGCTTCTCTGCAATTCTAAGTTTTGGCAGAACACAATTCCTTGTTTGACATTAAGCGTACAGGTATGATACTAGCTGTACAGTATTGGTATTTGGTATTCGTATGTTTACCTGCACTGTATATTGAGGGTGAAGGTTTGAATGATGAAGCATCATAGAGCATTCAGATGTCTGGGGACATGATAACATGGGCAGATAAGAGAAATTTTAATGATAACACATTATAGTATTGATAACGTAATCTAACCTAATGTGACAGTTTTCTTTTTTCTGATAATGTTAATATTTTGGGGGGAATTCATGAGAAGCCCATAGCAAGAAGGGGTTTTGTACCGGTACCACATAGGGCCAAACCTGTATTTTTGTATGGATATCACTTTTTTGGCTCTTTATTTGTATGTTAGTATTGATAGGATCCCACTGAGGCAATGGAAGTTGGGCCAAAAGCAGTACGAAGTTTAGCTAGTTTTTGCTTTGGGGAGGGAGATTCTGAGTTTGGCCAGAATCTCCCCTCCCTCACCCCACATGAAGAAACAACCATTGCTCATGGTAAGATGTTTGACCATCACCTTGAGGTACATGCAAGTTTTTCTACAACGAATCATCAGTTCTGAAACCATCTTAGAAGCAGGGAAATATTAGAAGCCCCAACATTCACCAGTGAGAAAAAGCGACTTTAGATTTCCCTACTTAACACCCATAGCTCGGTAGTTAATTGATGTAAATGATTCATTCCTGTCTTGCTGGAAAGGTTAATCATTCTACTTTCAAACTGCGACAGTTACAAACTTTTATACTGTAGGTATTATTTGTATAGAAATACTTATTTTTAGCTATAAAAAAAAATCCTTTTCATTTCTAATATCTCAGGACTTGAATTACTATCATGGATATTTTTTCTGTGCTGGAGCTTCAGGATTATGATGAAATGTGATGCAGTTCTTCTGCTTTTGAATAGTACAAACCTCTCTCTCCCCCCCCCAAACTCACACACACACTTTTTTTTTTTTTTGTCCACACTGAAAGTCTTATAACTTAATACTAACTGGCAGTTTTTCGAGTTTTATTCACTCTAGACACAAAGTGAATACAGGAAAAATATAATTTGGGGCTTTACCATTTACAGTGCTGGGTGGCAACCATATAACCAATCCATTTGTATTCTTTACATGTCGACAAGTGGGTTGGTGGAGGGTTAGTGCCCCTCCCTGTAAAACAACTAACTCAAAGTCAAATGTCCACCCCTTATGGATATATGGCGTCTGGCTATAGATAGCTAGATAGGTAGAAGTTGCATTTCAGTCAAAACCTCATGCTGATGCACTGAAAGCAAATGATGTTTTGGTCATTCACAGATGGAAAGGTTAAAATTTTTTTTCTTTTATTTAACATTTTATAATTTCTTGAAAAATAAATTTCTGAGATGTTTGAAAGAGAAAAGCGTACCTTTTTCAGCAAAATCAAAATGAACATTCTGTGTCAATAAAGAAGACTAATTATGTTTTGTGTTTTTTAAATTTGGCACAAAACTCCATTCTTGCCCTGAGTGCCTAATAATGTAGCAGTTACTGGTATGTCGTAGTTGTGGTGACTTCAGCTTCATCTGAATGTGAACCCAGTGGACTGAAGTTACATTTTTGCATCCCATGAGGTGGTTTGGCCATGTGGAGAGGATGGAGGGTGAAAGACTGACGAAGAGAGTGTATGTGAGTGAGGTGGAGGGGGGAAGAGGGAGGGGGAGGCCGAGGATGAGATGGAGGGATGGGGTGGAGAGGTATATGAGAGATGGGAGTGTGAGTTGGGAGCAGGACAGTGCAATGGCGGGGGACAGGGTGACGTGGAGGCGATTTGTTTGTGGCCACCCCAAATGGGATTGAGGCATCTGGCAATAGATAGATAGATAGATCCTCCTTTTGGATGATGGGGAGGGACATTAGTAAAACTGGACAGTGGAGCCTTCCAGTTATAATGGTGCCACCACATGAAGGCAACTTTTTTTTTTTTTTTTTTTTTTAATGCTTGGGGTGGTGCGGTGAAATGTATAGGTTTGAATGATGAGTGAATTGATGTGTAGGCCTATATGGTGCATATCACAGGACACATGTTTGCTAACTGTCCTACTTCGTGCTTACTTTGTCTGAATCATAGTATTGTAATCCCATTTTTCAGTACAGTTTTGTTTCGTTTAGTTATTGAAGGCTCCATCATGCTTGCATGTGTCAGCCTTGGTCACCTAATAGTGGCTTTCCCTGCTGCTTGATCTCTGGCAGCTTCCCTGTTTAGTGCCTTATTCCTGAGGTCACACTCAATAACTCTCAGGTCTCTTCTGGTGTACCTCTTGCAGCCTTAACCCCAGCATTAACACTTCTCACCTTCTGCACCCAATTATCATCCTCCATCCTGTCCACATGCCCAAACTATCTCAATCTACCTCTCCTCATTCAGGCTGCACGTCCACCTAATCATTGCCATTTCTGTACGTTTGAGCCTGTGAATATCCTCTTCCTTTACTGCCCAGCCCACACTGCCATATAGCATTACATTTCTAACACATGCCACATACAAAGATCCCTTAGCACTTAGGAAGAGCCCTCTCAGTGTCAGGAGAGACAACAGCTCCCTGAACTTCTTCCAACCACTCCTCACTCTAGCCAGAGAGCTAGCTCCAGCCCCGCCTCCAGCACATAACATGTCTCATAAATAACAGTAATAGAGTTAATATGATGACAAGGATAATGGTACTTTATCTGTAGTGATTCATATTTTTTGGTTACTTGTTTGTTTTAAATTGCCATTAAACCAGTGTACTTCTCCCAATGTACTCTTGTAGTTAGTAGGCATCCCACATTTTTACCTTTTGTTTTTTATTTTATTATTATTATTATTTTTTTTTACCCTCTCCCCATCCCCTAAGAAGGTCATGGTGATGGTAATGATGATGATGATGATGATGATGATAATAATAACTGTATTAGAAGTATTCAGAAAAAAGTGTAATCTTTATTGGTACATCAGGTACATGGGCAGTGAGAATGATATAATGATTGGTGATAGTCAGTTAACCAGTGAACAGTACTCTTTCCTGATAAAACAGTAGATGACACCAGTAATTAATCAAGGTATGGTATTTTTCCCATTTAAAATAATAGATGATAGCCAGTTGACCCTGGCATAGCATTCATTCCAGGCAAAACAAGGTAATGATAGATGATAGCCAGTTAACCTGTGTGTTCTTCCCAGGTGAAATAAAGTCAAGGATAGATGGTAGCCATTTAACTTGCCTGTGCTTTGCAGGTACTGGTATGATGGTGATGATAGGTAGCCAGTTAATGAGTGAACAGTACTCGTTCCATTGAAAGTAAAGTAATGATGGATGATGGCCAGTTAACCAGTGTATTCTTTGCAGGTACATTCAACACACAATCCGTGAGAACGAGGTAACGATGCACATACACCCGGGTGAGTCAGGGCTGCAGATGCCAGAGCAGCCAAGCCATGCCACCTTGACTTTACGTGCCACCGACCCTGCCACCAACACCACCACCAAGCGCCGCCTTATATGCACATACCAAGGATGCCACCGAACATATAGCACTCGGGGCAACCTGCGCACTCACCTCAAAACACACCGGGGTTAGTTGTGTGTGACATTAGGAGAATGGGGTTTGTTGTACGAGGGCATAAAAGGGCAGAGTAACCTGTGGGAAGGCTCAGGAAATGGGGTTTGTTGTATGAGAGCATAGAAGGGCAAAGATATGGTACGTATGGGAAGGTTGGGAAAATGGAGTCAGAATGTAAAGAGGAGTTAGTTGTTAAGGACATAGAAGAACAGAGTTAGTTACACTAGGGCATGGGAGAATGCAGTTAATTGTGCAAAGTCATGGGAAGAGCAGGGTTGGTTGTGTGAGGGATTGGAGTAGAGGGAAACCTGTATGCATTAAAGTGTTTGTATTTGTAATTCTCTAACTCCCATCTGATTGTTTGCCCTAAGGTTTGTGTATCTAAAATTCTCTAACTCCCTTCTCTGTGCATTAAAATTTGTGTACCCATAATTCCACGTAGCATCCTTCCACCTCTCTGCGTTAACTCTAGTATACACTGCCTCCAGGAGAGTACCGGTTCCAGTGTGTGGCGACAGGGTGTGGTAAAGCATTCCTTACCTCATACTCCCTTAAGGTTCATCTCCGCGTCCATGCCCGCCAGAAACCCTACACCTGCACCTCCAACGGCTGCTCCAAAGCCTTCACTACGCTTTACAGGTGTGGTTATATTATTGTTGCCTGTACAGTAAGTTATTGTTATGTTGCCTTTTTTTGTTTCTGTTCAGTCCAAAGATATAATTTATATTGTATCCTTATTATCTCCAGGTGATTTGTTCACTTTAGAATTTTTTCAAGCAGGAGTGCTTGAGATGTAGAGGTGTGTTGGTTGATGCTGGGGATTTTACAGGAAAGAGAGCTGAATGGATGGATGGGTATGTAGGAGGACAGCTGGGCCTTGATAGCAGGCTGTGAAGCCTATGCCCAGAGTCGGACACATAAAAAAAAAAAAAAAAAAGTTCTATGGAAGAGTGCATGACAAGAGTTTGACATCCTTCTTTTAAGTGGACAGTTATTAGATTGGTTGTGTGTGATAGGTAACTGTGAAGTTACGTGTGGATGGTGTGCCTCTGAGGTGGAGCCAAGCTTCCTGGGCTTGAATGGTGAGTGAGTGAGTGTGTAGTCCATTTCATTGGGCATGCTGTTGATTAGTTCTCTTACTCATGTTTTTTCTTTTCTTTGCTCTATGAACCCTACATCACCCCACTAGCAGATGGAAAAAAGAGATACCAGTAAGTTACAGAGGAATTACATAACCAGGTTCCATTGTTACTTGATCAAGCTGTCCCCAGCCACAGGAGCAAGGTTTCTGGTTGTTGAATGGTGTATAAATGATTATCTTGCCCATTGAACTGAGGATAATTTTGATAGTTCGCCAACTTTCATACTCCCTCTTCCCATATTTCTGGGTTCTACCTCTTTCCATCCTTAGGTAAGAAAGAAGTTTATGATGATGGTGATGATGATGATTGATAAGTGAGAGCAGTAGAAATGTATTTCATCATCATCTCATCCAGTGTTGCCCCATGAGGAGCGTAGGAGCCCGGGGTTAGACAAATTGGTCCTGTCATTTAAGGTGAAAGCAACCAGCCTTGTTTATCCCTGAGTGGCATTTCGTGAGCAATAAACCCCAGCCACTCCTTGGATATAAACCTGCACCGGCTCAATCCGATTGGAGCGCCTTAATTTCCCACTAAACTACCAGGTGCCATAATTTGGTTATATGGTTACCACCCAGCATAGTAAATGGTTTTCTGGTGTACATGAAACCATTTGGCTTGTCACTCAGTGTAGAGTCACCCATAGACAGAAGGAAGAGGAAAGAATGAAGGAAAGAAAGACAGAAGAGGAAGGATGGAAAGATGGAAGAGAGGAAAGGGTAGGCACCCGAGAGCAGCACTACATCGAGTGAGTGGATGGTAAGTGCCCATATGTTGATAAAAATGCATGTGTGCAGTATAGGTTAGATAGGATTAGAAAGTGATATAGGAGGTATTGTCATTTAAGGTCTGTCCCTTGAGCAGAGGTGGGAAGAGAAAACTTAGGTGATGACCATGTAGAGGGACCGACTAAGCCATTGAGTCTTCATATTATATATATATATATATATATACAGTACTCCCTCTACTATCCGAGGTAATAGAGCCAAAGGCATGTCCGGAAAGTGGTCCCGTCCAGAAAGTGGGCCCCTGGCTCCTGTACTGGTACTTAAGGACCCTAACCTAACCTAACTTTGAAAGCCACCTAAATAGCTCCCTACCGGACATGCATAGCACCCATTTAAACCTATTTAAGACCCTATTCACACCAATAATGGACATAAAGCATGAAATAAATGAAAAGGAACCAAAGAATGAGGAATTAGAAGTGACTGTACCTCAGCCAGGGTACTTACAGCACGTCTGTGGCCTCCTTTTCTAAGGATTTGGCAGTGGTGAAAATGCTCTTGAAGCACGTACAGTACTCCAGTGTTGTGCTGCACTTAATTCTTTGCACTGTGAGTTGTAATTGTTTAACACTGCACATTGTTCTTAACTGCACCACGCCAGTTTCAACTGCCAATTTGTGCTCCACAGTTGATCCTTTGCACTCTAAGTTCTAATTTCTTAACATTGCACAACACTGTAAATTCCTGTGTGGTCTGCTGGCGAAGTATTGCAGTTTATTCACTGTTTATTCACAAAAAACCGAGCACGTGTGGGTTCCATTTTAATAAGCATATATTCACCATCGAAGTTAGGCAGTAACTGTTGATGACGGGGAAACAGAGTTGCCAGATCGCAACGGTCACATTACCAAAGTCCTCAATTTTCATTACCAAATTTAACTTTTCATTACCAGATTTGTAAAGCTAACATTTATTCTTCACTAATTATATATACAAGTGGAAATACATGTAATCACTCTCCTTATAATGAACACCATGTTGATTATTTTCATGCTATGTAGGCTAGCAGATTAATCAGGGAGAGCAAACAATCCACCATCTCCATCCTGTGCATCCTCATCTATCTATCTATATACCTAGGCTGCTTCCCCCAAGGAAAGGGAGGTAGCCGAGACAGGACGACTCACTCTCAATTTACTCATCCATTCAAACACATTCATTCGCATCTTAGCCCCAAAGGGGAGAACGGACAGATCCTCACCGCATCACACCGCACAAGGGTCAACTGCGCAATGCAAGCAGTGACATCCACAGCAGGGCCCGACAGCAGAACTGGTTTACCCCTGCCACATCATAACAGACCCATCCCCTTACCCGCACCTGACCTGACTAGCTGATCAGACCAAATGCGGGAGAATATCCCCTCAGGGCTGCGTCATCACTTATTCATTCACAATTTCTCTCCATTTATTTCTGTCACGCACAGCCACTCTTCCTTGCTCAACAGACATCCCTCTCGCATCCAGCGCTCTCTTCACACTGTCCATCCATCCTATTCGTGGTCTTCCTCTCAGTCTTACACCTCTCACATCAGATCTAGTTATCTTTTTCACCAATTGCTCATTATCCATTCTCTCCATATGCCCAAACCATTGCAACACCCTCTGCTCAACTCTACCAGCCATCTCCCGAACAACTCCAGTTCTCCTTCGCACTTCATCATTTCGCACTTTCGATCCATACGCGTCCTCCACACATACTCCTCAGACATCTCATCTCCATTACATTCAAACTTTTCCTCTCTGCTACACCCATATTCCATGTTTCAGCCCCATATAACGCAGTCGGTACCACAACACCCTCATACAGCCTTCTCTTTACATCCATTCTAAGCGAAACGACATTTAAACACTTTTTTCATTCCTCCCAGCACCTTTCCTACTTCATTTATTCTAAACTTCACTTCTGCATCTATTCTTCCATCCACAGCAACATGTGACCCTAGATATTTAAAACAATCTACCTCCTCAAGCAACTCACCATTCAAAACCATATTCATCCCCCTACCATCTATCAACCTCGTACACTTCATCACTTTACTCTTATTCTCATTTACTTTCAATTTCCTCCTTTCACACACCCTTCCAAACTCCTCTACCAACTGTCTCAATTTCTCCTCTGAATCAGTCACCAGTGCAGTATCATCTGCAAACAGCAGCTGCTTCAGATTCCACTCTCCTCCATCAACATTTACCAGACTCAGACCACCTAAAACTCTTGCATTCACCTCCCTTACAACACCATCCATGTAAATATTAAACAACCAAGGCGACATCACACATCCCTGTCGCAGCCCCACTCTCACGGGAAACCAATCACTCACAGCATTTCCCACTCTTACACACGCTCTACTATTTACATAAAAACTTTTCACCCCTTTTAGTAACCTACCATCAAGTCCATACAATCTTAAAACAGTCCACAAAGCCTCCCTATCAATTCTATCATACGCTTTCTCTAAATCCATAAATGCCCAAAACACATCCTTGCCTTTAGCTAAATACTTTTCACACACTTGTCTCACAGCAAACACCTGATCAACGCATCCCCTCCCTCTCCTAAAGCCACACTGCTCATCACTAATCACTCCCTCTGTACCCTCTCTAACTCTCATAATTAACACTCTACCATACACTTTACCTACAACACTCAATAGACTTATACCCCTAAAGCTAGTACATTCATACTTATCACCCTTGCCTTTATACAACGGGACCACACAAGCACTTGCCCAGTCAATTGGCACCATACCTTTCTCAAAGCACACATTCAATAATCTTACTAACCAGTCAACAATAGTCACTCCACCACCCTTCAGGCATTCCACAGCACACCCATCCATACCTGCAGCTTTCCCTGTTTTCATCTCCTTTACTGCCTTCTCCACTTCCTCCTTCATGATCAAAGAATCATTCAACTCTCCCAACACATTTATTCCTTGCACCCTTCTATCTGCCACAATCTCAGCCACCCTTTCCTCCTCTACATTTAACAATCTTTCAAAATACTCTGCCCATCTCTTCCTTACTGCATCCATCTCAATTAACATCCTTCCATCCTCTGCTTTTACTAGTTCTTCCTTCCCAGACTCTCCCTTTCGCACCCTTTTCACCTCCTTCCAAAACATTTTCTTATTCTGTTGAAAATTCTCTGTCAGCCGCCTACCCCACCTCTCATCTGCTGCCACTTTAGCATCACGCACAGCCCTTCTTGCTCTATTCCTCTTTTCCTTATACCTTTCATATGACATCTCATCCTTCCTCTGCAGCCACACTTCATATGCACGTCTCTTCTCAGCCACAGCCATACTAACTTCCTCGCACCACCATTCATACATGTGAAAAATCCATTTGGTAATGCATTATTCTGATTCATTACCAAACAAATTTTTCATTACCAAATTGGCCCACATTTGGTAATGAAAAATACCAAATGGCAACCCTGAGAGGGGAGGGGGGAGGGGGAAGGAAGGAAGGAAGGGGTGAAGGGGCCGTGGTGTAAACAGCTGTTCGGCTCCGCGCGGCAATTTCGAGTTACAGGAGGGGAAAAAATTGGATTTTGGGGGGAATTTTTTCTTTTTTTGGCCATTTTTGGGTTCTGAATGTCCAGACCCAAAATGTCCGGTAAGTGGGGTGTCCAGAAAGTGAGCGTCTGGCTAGTATAGGGATTACTGTATATGTATATATATATATATATATACTGTATATATATATTTATGTATAGATGGATAGATAGATAGATAGATATAGGTAATGTATGGTTCCTTCATTTTAACACTTTTGTTCTCTTTTTTTCTCTCATTTCAGAATATGGGTAGGACATGAAGATAGGATGATTATGATGATGAAGGCAGAGATAATTATTTGTTCCATTGCAACAGGCTGCGTGCACATGAGCGTTTGCACAATGGTGACACCTTCAACTGTAACCAAGATGGGTGTGTACGTATCTTCACCACACTGTCAGACCTCAGGAAGCATGTCAGGACACACACTGGCGAGAAGCCGTTCAAGTAAGTCTTGTTTGTTGTTGTGCCTGGTGTGTTTAACTCCTTCACTCAGGTTTGGTGTTGCAGAAGGGAACCTTCCTGCGGTGGCACCAGTATAACTGGGCTGAGGTAATACTGGTCATACATATGCCCCTCAGATCCTTCCATATCCCCAGAAGAAAGTTGGTGGCCTGCAGGAGAAAGACAGCTTCATCCATTAATTCTTTTAGTTTACATTTCAGATGAGCATATGACCACAACAAAAACAAGAGCAACAATGATTTGAAGTACCCTTCTTAACCCCTTCAGTGATGGACATCATTTTATGTTGTTCTTACTTTTACCACACTATTTTATAAACATTAAGAGAGTACCCAAGTTGGGAAAGGGTCAATGAAAACTTTATCTGGGATGTTCAGTTACACAAGTCTCTCAGGCTGAATACAGTTGTGTGGAGATACCACAAATGTAATAGAGGATATTTTGTGTGATTGAAGGGACTAATCCTTTGGTATGAAATATTTGCATTAAGAAAAATAATGAGGAAGGCATGTCAGAAAATCTGTGAGATAGTTATGGCATTAATGGGTCTGGAAAAGTACAGTATCTTGCAATGGTTTAACCGTGTTGAGAATATGGGGGTTAATTGCCAGGGAGAGCGTTTGTGAGTGAGACAAAGGGGGGTGGAGAAGGAGAAAGGGGAGGTGAGGGTGAGGTGGAGAGTTGTGTGTGAGTTGGAGAGAGGACAGCCTTCTAATGGAGGACAGAATGACTTGGCAATTATTTATTTGTGGGAACTGTTTCTGGGAGTAAGGCATGTGACTGCAGTTAGATAGATAGATGGGTAAAGCACATTGTGTAAATAGAGAAGGCTTATGAAAAGTATGGCATGGCTGGAAGAATGTTGAATACCGTTTAAGTTTTTGTGATATGAAATATGGGTAACAGTAGGTGGGTGTGTAAGTGAACTGCTCATAATCATTGTTAGAATGAGGCGCGGGTACGCGATGTCCTCATGACTGTTCAACACAGTATGGTCGGAGTTTTGTACCGTAACTGTATATGAATGAGCTTTTCAGCAATGTATGTTACTCGGTGCCCCGCTGAAGTCAGCATGGAGCACGAAAGATAAAAAAAACGGTGATTTGTAAGATGTGACTTAAGTAAGTTTGTTATCTGGTAGTCATAGTATTCCCACATTTATGCTTTTTATTTCTTTATCTCATTGTTTCTGGATCCTACCTCGCCCCATCTAGATGGGGTAATAAAGGTCAGGATGATGGGAGTGGGAGATATGTTGCATGTGAAGCTACAATACGTAGTGGAAACCTTTGGCCTAACAGTTGGAGCCAGGATTCCGTGGTTTTGAATGATGAGTGAATGGAAGCGTGGCCCATTGAATTGGGCTAACTTTGGCTATCTGGATGCCGCTACTCCTCACCCCACCCTTGGGTGGGAAAGAAGGTCTGGGTGATGATGATGACGATTTTCTTTTCATTGTCTTTTGGTTGATTGAGCTGTATAATGGGGTGCTTCTGAAAAGCCTAGTATTCCGTCAGATGGCTCCACTGTAGCAGTAAACACATTCCTGCTCTGTATAAAAAGCATAATTTTATTTGTTAAATATTTACACTGTTGTGTGAAATTGTGAATCATGGTAATGTCATATGCCGTAATATAAATAATACAAACAGAACACGTATATATAACGTATCATGAATTGTTTATATGTATCATAAACTGAAATTAAAATATCACTGATGGCATGTGATGGCAATCCGCCACTTCAGTGGTCCTATATTATTTAATTTCTGCTACATTTAGTGCAAGTTAGATTCTTAATACATAGTTTGTTCAGAGTGTAAAGTACGCCTAGTGGGTATCTTGACTCATCCAGTCTCTATGTGGGCAGAAATTTAATATTGAGTAAATACTGGCATTCACCATCATAAATCATCCGGTCTGAGGAACCGTCCCAAAACCAAGATCGTTTACGCGTCATTCTTTGCCCAGTCTCTCCGAGGACAGACGACTGTGGAAGGTACACAAGCAAAGATATCGCCTCCAAGTGATCCACAAGATTCACACGGAGTCAAGTTCAGTATTCACGATTTTATATATATATATATATATATATATATATATATATACAGTGCTCGTCAGAAGTATTCAGCGTTGTCCGCCGGGCGCGCAATACTTATGGCCCAAAAAGAATCACCCATTTTTGGGGGTAAGAATTGAGCCACAAGTTTGAGCTCCGAGCATGACGTCACGGTAGCCTGAGGCCTTCTGACGTGCTGGTTGGTTCCCGCCTCAGTCGCCCACGGGCTGCCTGAGAGAGAGGAACTCCGCCGAGTGTCCCTCTCAAATTGCGCCATTTTTTACCGAGTGTCCCGCAGTGTTTTGGCCTTCAAAACTTTGTTATGGCACCTACCCGTGAACTATCGAGTGAAATCATATCCCAGATCATTGCTCTAAAGGAGGCAGGCCACCAGACAAAGGAAATTAGTGAATTGGTTGGTGTGGCACGATCGACAGTGCGTCGTTGGTGTGCGCGGTTTCGGGAGGAAAACAGTGGTGAAGTTCCCACAAAGAAACCGAGGTCTGGTAGGCCTAGGAAAACTTCCCCAAGGTCTGTTAATGTTTTAAAACGTGCAGTGGAGTTTAATCCTTGTGTGAGTGCAAGGAAAATTAAGGAGAGCAACCCGGAAGTGTTTGGTGAGGTGTCAGTGAGAACAGTGTCTCGTAGGGTGCATGAGCTTGGTTACACAAGTCACAGGCCTGTGAAAAGGCCTCTTCTCTCTAGCAGCCAGAGAATTCGTAGGCTTGCCTTTGCTAATAAATATCTAAATTGGGGTGAGGAGCAATGGTTGTCAGTGTTGTGGTCTGATGAGGCAACGTTTAGTGTTACCTGTAACAGAGAAGCATGCAAAGGTAGTGACCCACTTGACCCACGGTATGTAGAAAGCACAGTTAAACATCCTGATTCACTCATGGTATGGGGTTGTTTTTCAGGGAAGGGTTTGGGGAAGCTTGTTGTACTTCCCAAGAACCTCAGAGTGAATCAGGATGTTTACCTGGAGCTTCTGTGTGATCATTTACCAGACTCCTTCGAGCTAACAGGTGCACGAGTGTTTCAGCAGGACGGTGCACCTGCTCACAAGGCCAAATCGGTCACCAATTGGCTTCGTGACTGCGAGGTATCATTCATGACAGACTGGCCAGGAAATAGCCCAGACCTCAACCCGATTGAAAACCTCTGGTACCTCGTAAAGAAGAGTCTCCAAGGGAAGGACGTGAGCTCTCTGCCTAAGCTGGAAGCCGCCATTCATGACTCCTGGGACAAAATACCCCTCCAGCACCTCAGGAGCCTCGCCCTTTCACTTCCAAGACATCTCAGGTCCGTGAAGAAACGTAAAGGCTACCCTACGAAGCACTAAAGGTAAATAAAATGCATTATTTATATGTTTTTTCAATGTTGAAAGGTTTGTTTCTCAGGAGGGACGCAGGGCGCCCCATACTTCTGACGAGCACTGTATATATGCAAACGTGAGAACACATGACGAGTAAATACTACTGCATCCTCTTAAATGTCTACCCCCAGTGAGATTGCATCCAGGTCAAGAGGACTGGTATGTGCACAAGCTACTGACTCAGTCAGTGGAAGATCTTACAAACATATGTGTGTGGACAGGTGGCCTGGAGACAGTTCTCACATGACCATACCATTAGGGACTTGCCAAGAGGGGGCAATGTGTGTGAGATATTGATGGTAAGATGACAAGGTATTTATTTGGTAGGCACTTAGTGAAATGTAAAAATTAAAATAACCACTAGTTCTCAACAGAAAAAGACAAAACTTCACTGTAACACTTTATTTACACAAAGCTACAATGATATATGAATATGACTCACTCATGGTGCAAGGAAGCTGCAGGGGAAGGTCTCTCTCTCTCAGCTCAACAGTCAGAAACTCACATTACTGAACTATATGTGTTTGTGGGTGTGTCCATTTACGACAGTAATGTAACCAATGTCGGGTACAGGGACATGAGAAATGGGCGTAGCTTAGTTAACAGCTAGAGAGGCAAGATGTGGGAATGACAATCACACAAAGATATCGGCCAGTGAAACACACTGCCTGTACATAGTCATTTACGAACCAATGACGAATGTTATGAATTTAGCTTGTTTCTACTCTGAGTGAATCCGTGACATTACACGCCATCAAAATAAAATTTTTCATGGAAACTTGACATCCCTCGTGAAAAAACTTAAACACGGGACTGTCTTGTGGTGCGCATGCGTGAAGGAAGCGAGCAAAATGTTGAATGCCAGTATTTACTCAACATTAAATTTCTGCCCACATAGAAACTGGATGAGTCTAGATACCCACTAGGCGTACTTTACAGTACGAACAGACAATGTATTAAGAACCAAATTTGCCAAATTGTAGCAGAAATTAAATAATATAGGGTCACTGGAAGGACGGGTTGCCATCACATGCCATCAGTGATATTTTAATTTCCGTTTATGATAAATATAAACACTTCACGATACGTTATATATACGTGTTCTATTTGTATTATTTATATTTCGGCATATGACATTACCATGATCCACATTTTCACACAACAGTATAGATATTTAACAAAGAAAAATATGCTTTTTAAACAGTGCGGGGAATGTGTTTACTGCAACAGTGGAGCCATCTAGCGGAATACTAGCTTTGAAAGCACCCCATTGCATCCCTTTCAGTTGTTTTTTTTTCCCTCTGTCTTATTATCCTATTCTCTACAGATAGCAGTGAGTACCCACAGATAATGTATCTATTGGTTACTTGAGATGTAATCATAAAGTAGATACCAAGTATGTTGGAATGAATATGCTATTTAATTTTGTGCATTTCGTGTACTCAGCATCCTATTCCTCTCCCACAGTTTGCTGAATTTAGTCTTTGGCTCAGTCGTTGTTGTTGTTGCAACCTCAGGCTCATCTGGATATGAACCCAATGGTCTAGGAAACCAGCCACTTCAGCCAGTCAATCCCAAATGCCTTTGCTGAGATTTGTTGAAGGATTGTCTGTGTTGTGAATGTGTGGTGATGTAAGCATTGTGGTGTGGGGGACTACATTGTTGTGTGGGTATTGGGAACTATGTGTAAGTTGTATTTTGTGTTTGTACTGTAGTAGGGAAGAGTGGCAGCTGCATTACAGTCTTGCTGGGTGTACTTACATTCCTCTTGGTAGGGTATATTCTGATGGGTGGATGCCTTAGAATGATGACATATCTCTGTTTTATTCTTGCTCTTGCCAGACCATTCTGTTCAGCGTAAGGGGGAAATCCCTTGTGGTGGAAGGTTTAGAAGCAGTCTCCATAATCTCTTTCAGTATGATAGTCTTTTTACTTACATGTCACCAGATAGCTTTATATAGTGTAGGGCCGATTTGTTGCAGTGACAGGGTTAAACTTTTTCCATTATTTTCTTCATTATGATGCTTGCCCCTGCCCCTCCTTGCTGCCTCCTTATGATTTTGTGTGTCCATCATTGACTCATGTACAGTATAGTATTGTCTCATTAGTAACATAGGAGCATGGGACAAGGGTACTTAGTCACAACATTTATTTACTGTAGGATAAATCTCTGGTAAAGAGGGTTAGTCTTCAAGATACTGATTGATAGACAAACTTGGAATCAGATTCCTGTTTTAACTATGATTTGTCACTTGAGGAAGACCTAGGGAGGAAAGTGCAGATTTAGATATTTACTTGTATTTGCAAGAGAGAATTAATTGCAAGTGATTTTGTGCATCATAAGTATTTAAAAAAAATAGAATGGTATGTCATGGGGAGAAGGATCATTACTGAGTAGGGACAGAAATTTTGGAGGTGTTTTTGTCAGGGTTACCCCTCATAGGATATGGCATCAGACAAAAACAGTACAGAATTGGATGGTGGATGGATGTTCATTTTTTGCTGTATAAATAGTTAGATATACTTTATGCCTCTGAGTATTGGTGTGTATTTCCCACAGGTGTGAAGAGTTTGGGTGTGGCAAGTCCTTCACTGTCAGTCATCACCTCCGAATCCACAAGAGGATACACACTGGTGAGTAGCCACACTTGCCCATATAAACAGCCCTGTGATGATGTCGATGATGATGATGATAGTTATCCATCCATCATCCAGCCCTGTATTTTTATTAAAGGGGCCTAGGACTTTTCTACTTAATTGAGTCATAAAAAGTGAGGGGATCGGTTACAGACTCTTGAGTGTTATTCATCATCATCACCATCATCTAATCATATGTTGCCCCATGAATAGCATAGGAGCCCAAGGCTAGGCAAGTTGGTCCTGACATTTAAGATGAGAGTGAACACCCTCACACATCCCTGAGTGGCTCTACGTGAGCAGTAAACCCCAACCACCCCTTGGATATAAACCTGCACCGGCTCAGTCTGGTTGGAGCACCATAATTACCAACAAAACCACCAGGTGCCATAATTTGATTACATGGTTACCACCCAGCATAGTAAATGATTTCCTGGTGTACAAGCAACCATTTGGCTTGTCACTCTGTGTAGAGTCACCCATAAACAGAAGGAAGAGGAAAGAATGAAGGAAAGAAAGACAGAAGAGGAAGGAAGAGAGGAAAGGGCAGTCACCTGAGAGCAGCACTACATCGACTGAGTGGATGGTGAGTGCCCCCACCTAACACTATACTGTATTTATCATACTTGAAGGAAAAAGGATCAGGGTGATGGCGATGATGATAAGGATGATGATGACAGTAACTAAATGTCCAACTGATACTTCCTCAGGAGAACGGCCATACCCATGTGTGGAGGAGGACTGCCAGAAATCGTTCAAAACAAACTACTCTCGCAAGAACCACATGAGAGTACACAACCGCCAGACGTCCGGGCCCCTACACCACCATGACAATCCCCGCACCACACTCTCAAACTCCAGCATATCCCCCACCTCTGTCTCTGGCACACTGTCTGACACACTCTCAAACTCCTTTTCCACCACCAGTGCGCTCTCAAACTCCCTTCCCATCACCAACGCACTCTCAGATTCCCTCACAACCACTAGTGCACTCTCCAGCACACTGTCTAACTCCCTTCGCATTACCAACACACTCTCAAACCGCCTCACCACCACCACCACCACCACCACCATTAGTGCCCTCTCTACTGCTGCCAACACCACCAGCAACGACATAACTGCTGCTGGGGAGGGTGTAGGGTCATCAAATCAACATACTGCAATGATAAGGAAGTCATATCACAAGGTGGGTGCTATTTTGTGTGTGTGTGTGTGTGTGTGTGTGTGTGTGTGTGTGTGTATTTACCTTTTTGTAGTATACAGGAATTGAGCTAAGCTCGTGTTGTCCTGTCTCCATATCTACATTTATCTAGTCTACTTTTAAACACATGAATGTTTTTCGCCTGCACCACCTCTTCATCTAAGTCGTTCCAAATACTTATGTATTTACCTAATACAGTATACCTAATTGTGATATACAGGAAATGAGCTACGCTCGTGGGATCTTGTCTCTGTTTCTCAGTAAGTCAAATTTAGCTTTAAACACGTTTAAATTTTTAGACTGGATGATCTCTTTGTCCAGGCTATTCCACAGGTCTATACTTCTACAAGGAGAACAATATTTCTTGATATCCTTCCAGCAGCTTGACTTCTTCAATTTCATTCCGTGTCCTCCTGTTACTCTCTTATCCCATACACACAGATCTTCTCAGTCAGTTTTATCTACTCCTATCATGGTCCTGAACACTGCAATCATGTCTCTCCTCTTTCCCCTTTCCTCTAACGAAGGCAAATCCAGTTTTTCCAGCCTCTCTCTGTATGACAGGTCTGTCAGACTGGGGACCATCCTGGTTGCTGTTCTTTGTATTCTCTCAATCTTGTTTATATCTTTCTTTTTGTGTGGGAACCACACTACCACTGCATATTCTAACCTGGGGCAGATCATGGCCGCTATCAATTTTTCATCATCTCCTCATCCATATAATGAAATGCTACTCTTATGTTAGTCAAGAGTTTATACGTCTCTCTAACTATCTTGTTAATATGTTTTTCAGGTGACAAACTATCCTGGCCCAGCACTCCCGAATCTTTCTCTTCTCTCGCTCTTATGATTGATTCATTACCCATCAAATAATTCAGTGATGGCCTCTTGGTACTTTTACCCATTTCCAATATTTTACATTTCTTTTTGTTAAATTTCATTTCCCACATCTGGCTCCAATCATGTATCCTATCCAGATCCTCCTGTGTGTGTTTTGGTAGGGTTTTATTATGTGCCAATATTTTAAGTTCAAAAACATGAAGAGCATTTACATTTTTTTTTCTCAGCAAAACCTGTTCTCTTGGTGATTGATGACCAGGTCTAGTCAGAGTGGATGAGTAGTGGCCAAGGTGACACATTTTTACCTCATGAGTAAGACACAGTAAGTTTCATGCAACCATAACTTAGTATTCAAGTTGTGGGAGTGACCTGATTTTGTCAGATAAAAACAAACCAACTATAGAATACTTACTTGGTTGACGAGAATACGGACTTGTATCTGCTTCACAGGATATTGATTGGAGAGGACAGGAGAGCAGAGAGAAACCCCAGCAAGTGGATGGAGGGAAGGGAGGTGAGTGTTGTGGGAGAGGAGGCGGTGGAGCAGATCAGGCAGGTGGAAGCAGTGAGGGTGGAGGAGGAGGGTGCTGTGGCCAGACACAAGCATCACAGCCTGCCCACCCTCCTACAAAGCAGAAAGGTGGGAATTTGACACATTTTTTCTTCATCGTGATTGTTTTTATTTTTCAGTAATTTTAGTAATTTAGTGATTTTATTGTTACTCTCGGCAGACTTTTTTTTTTTCCCCATCAGGAAAATTATTTTGAACTGGAAGGGTTAGCTGAAGCCTTGATGAACCCCATTACTAGCATGCTAAGAGACCTGAATGTAATTATCAAATGGTAGCCTGATGTAAATTAGAAATATGTCATCAGATTTGTTGTTGGGCACAAGGCTTATCTGGATGTGAACCCAGTGAACTGTAGGCTGAAGTTGCCCTTTCGTGCAGTCCACCATTCTCTTTTGGAGGATAGAGAGACCTTTTTATATCCAGGCAGCTCTGCCACTTGGTTATATGAGCGCCTCCACATGAAGGTGTCCCTTTCCAGTACCCTTCATCAGAGAAAAATGATTATATCATATGAATACAGAAAATGCTTTTCATATGTTGCATGTAAATTATGTTTGCTTTATTGTTAAGTACATGGTGAACTACAGAGAAATGGTTAAAGTTTAGTTAACATCTGTAAAGCTGATTATCCAGTTTTCCCCAGTTTACTGTACCACCTGTATGGAAAAAGTTATGATAACTCATCACCATCATCATTCATTTCACTGTAACCCATAGGCAGCTGCAGAACTATATAGAGACTGTGCAAAATCTACTGAAAAATTTCGGGGAGACTATATACAGATGCTTTCTCATAAATTGTCCCCTGGAAATCCTAGAAGAGATTATCTAGTCAGCAGTCCGTAAGTGCCTAAAAGCCTCAAATATCCATAACTGGCAACATATGTGTCACAGGTGGCATATATAAGGTTGCTTACTCAGTGACTCAGTCTGTTCCCAGCTCTTAGAGGGGACACAACACTCCTTTGTTTCTCCCATAGACCTCAACTTCTAATTTTCTTTTGATATTTGGATTTTGTAGACATAATCATGTCCCACACAAGGAGGAGCATCAGTGATGATGAGATGCAACTTATTCTAGATCAGGATTTGGATGATGATTTCAGTGATGTTATTCGTAGCGATTCTGTATCAGATAGTGATGGAGATGACACTGTGATGAATCACATCTTGAGATTGCAGAGGAGCCAGATGATAATCTGTCAAGTGCAGAAGTTGATGGCAGTGATGACAGTGCTCCAGTTGTTTGGTTGAGTCATTCTCCAGTTAGTAGAGAATGATTGCCATTTACTGGACACACAAGGGTCAAAGTAGTTTTGCAAAATCCTCAGGACCCACTGGAGATTTTTATGTCTTTTGTAGACAGGGATATAATAGAACATATAGTGAGAGAATCAAGCATACCGCCAAGGTCTGTGAAGAAAAGAGAAAGAAAGGGAAAATGGTGAGAAAGAGTAGAGATTTGATGTGGAAGGCAAGTAATTGGGGAGATTTATACCTTTTTACATTTGGTCGTTTTAGAAGGCATAGTAAAGAAGCCTGGAATTTACTCATACCACTCCACCAACCAGATGCTTACAATGCTCATTTTGTTATGTTAATGAAATATAGCAACTGCTTCACATAGCGGTAGAGTCTATATATAGAATATGTTAAAACCTTACATGCTGTAGAGTCTGTATATAGATCATGTTAAAACTTTACATAATGCAGTGTAACTGTACGGTAAAACCGCAATATAACGGACTTCAATAGACTGTAATTCGCTTTTATCAGAATCGAGGATCTATCTATCTATCTGTCTGTCAATTGCCAGACGCCATAATTCCACAGGGGGTGGCAATTTGACTTTGAGTTACAGTATTTGTTTTACGGGGGGACACTAACCCTCCACCAACCCACTTGCTGACAAGTAGGGAGCACATATGGTTTGGTTATATGGTTACCACTCAGCATTGTAAATGGTTTCTTGGCTTACAGAAAACCATTTGGCTTGTCATTCAATGTAAAGCCACCGTAAAGGAAAGAAAAGCAATAAGAAGTGACAGGAAAGATGAGAGAAATAGGAAGAGAGGAGGGCAGGCACAGAAAAAGAATAATAAAGGCTAAGGAAGAAGTAGGCAGCACTACATCAAGTGAATGGATGATGGTCACCACCACCTACCACTAATTGAGGAGCTATCTATCTATCTAGCTATCTATTGCCAGACGCCATAATCCCGTACGGGGTGGCCATTTGGCTCTGAATTATTTGTTTTACAGGGAGGGGCACTAACCCTCCACCAACCCACTTGACACGTAGGGAGCACGTATGGTTTGGTTATATGGTTACCACCCAGCGTTGTAAATGGTTTCTTGGCTGACAGGAAACCATTTGGCTTGTCACTCAATGTAAAGCCACCTGTAAAAGAAAGAAAAGCAATAAGAAGTGACAGGAAAGATGGGAGAAATATGAAGAGAGGAGGGCAGGCATAGAAAAAGAATGATAAAGGCTAAGGAAGAAGTAGGCAGCACTACATCAAGTGAGTAAATTGAGGAGCTACTGAACAAAATTCCTATATATCGGAAAAAGTCCAATAAAACCATAAGCAGTTCGGACTGCCTGACCACATCAGCTATGTTCACCACAATACTGTAAATAAAAGACATGTACAGTACAGTATTATTATATATATTATACCATTTGATTATTGCAGTGAAGGCATAATACAGTACAGTACTGCAATGGTAGTGAAAACAGTTTAAAATCTGTTGATGCGATCCTGACTGATGTCTGATATATCGGAGAAAGTCCGGGCTAGCAGGGGGAAGTCTGGATGTCGCTTTTATCAGAATTTTGCTTTTTTCGGAATGGCTTGGGTCCCAGTTAGTCCATTATAGTGAGGTCTTTGTACTTATGTTCCAGTTCTGTGATTGGGGGCATCTGTATAAAGATTGTTATTATTATTATTATTTTTTATGGTGCTTCTCAGCAGCTGCTGCTGCTGGCTAAGGGTTAATGTAGTCTGAATTGACAAGCATTTGTCACAAGGAAGTGCTGTAGAAAAGATTTAGAGCTAAAGAACTGTCATACTGCATATTGCTTTCATGGTACAGGAAAAAAGCTGCAAAGTGATAAAAATCACCACCAAGTTAAGGGGGGAAAGAGCTATGGTTAAGGGAACATTACATGACAGCACAGTCTGGTACATTACAAGTGTTTCTCTCCGACAGCATTTGCCATCATCCCAGTACAGGAACTAGAGGGAGAAGGTCGTACCAGCCTCACACTCCAGGACTTCCTTGCATCAGAGGCACCCAAATGCAACCCAAACATGAAGGTTTGTGACTTAACACTTATTGTTTGTCTTCTTGTCTTCCCCTTTTTTTTTTTAAACCTTAGGAATGTTACTTGAGCAATAAACCCTAACCATCCTTTGGAATTGGACCGTTACAGTCCATATTGACTCCGTTACAGTATTGATGTTTAAGCAAGCAGCTTCGATGTTAGAATACAGTAGACCCTTCTTATTCGCAGAATTTGCATCCATGGATTTAAGTTTCCACAGATCAGACTTATTTTAATACTGTACTATACACTGTACCTTACTTTGAAATTGGCGCACAAATCGCACTTCATTTGTAGCTACAGTTAGCACACCCTAACCCACAGGCATTCCCGCCACTCCGCCAATCTTATTGTAAACACCAATCAGTTTGTTACTTACATCGTTGTTGCCCTTCTCGTGTTTACAACTCTACTGTACTTCATTGTGTAAGTGATAAATGGCTCCCAAGAAACAAGTAAGGAATAAAAGCAGTCCTTCTAAGCCAAAGAGAGAGCGTAAGGTGTTATCTGGCGTCCTGTCAGAAGGGTCAGACTAGACTCACAGCTTACCTACAGTGCTGCCACACATCTCGTCGCCTCACCACATTGGCACTGTAGGAACTGCACTACAATCATTGTCATCATCATACAGCAATCATTGTCATCTATACAGCAACCATCATCACCATACAGCAATGGTCAACATTGTACGAAGGTTATGAAGAGAACACACAGTCTTTTGGTGAGTGTTAATATGTATTTGTAATATTTCAAAGTATGTTTTTATTTTTTCAGGGATGTGCTTAGCTTATGTGGAAATAATATGTCATTTTGTGATGATGACTTGGCTATCCACAGAAATTGCCTTCTGCGGGGGTCTCTGGAACCTAACCCCCGCGGATAACTAGGGTCTACTGTATTGTGATTTTCAGTAACTTCAGTCAGTTTCCACGTTTGCTTGCTCATACTTTTTCATTTTCACTTTTAGGACACTTTTGACTGTTTGCATCTGCTAATACGTTGGGTTCTACATTGCTTCCTGTCAACTGTTTGAGAAACTTCAGGGTCTGAACTTAAGAACACTAAGCCTGTTTCATAATGTTCAGGTTTTGTCCCACACTTTCATAATGGCAGATATGTGCCTTAAACTTTTAGGAGCTAGTCATAAGTCCTTATGATTTGCACTAACCTGAATCAGTTTAATACAACTGAGATGTTCTGATTAGAACGAGATATATGACCTGATGATAGGGGTAAACTTGGATCCTGCTGCACAAATACAACAGATTTTTCAGCATTGCCTTTGCTTGAGAAAAAAGATGTTCTCAGTGAACTTTGTGATGCAGAGCTGGTCAGGAGATACTGCCTGATCCATGCAAACATTATTTTTGTGACTGATTGGTTCAAGCTACGTTATTAAGACCCTTTGCAGGGAAGATGCAGCTTTTTGATAATGACAACTTGGAACCTTCACAACGGATTATAAGCAGGGTCATCATGGAAGTACTTTCATGAAGTGATGTACATAAGGAGTCAGTAAATTTCCCATCACTCCATGTGAAACTCTTAGCAGTGTTGAAGTATCTTATATCAGCATAAGCATTTTACCCCACTATAAGGAAGAAACACCATCCATGGTAGGAAATGAGAGGCAAAATGGGGGGAAGAAAATGAGGACTGAGGTGAGGTGTAGTGAAGAGGAGACAGAGGAAGAGGAGGGTGGGAGGAATAAATAGTTTGCTGCAGTATACATGATTTTATGTCTATCTGTCTATCTGTTACCAGATGTCATAATCCCTAAGGGGTGGCCATTTGACTTTGAGTTATTTGTTTTACGGGGAGGGGCACTAACTTTCCACCAACCCACTTGCTGACACACAGGGAGTGCGTATGGTTTGGTTATATGGTTACCACCCAGCGTTGTAAATGGTTTCTTGGCTTACAGGAAACCATTTGGCTTGTCACTCAATGTAAAGCCACCTGTAAAGGAAAGAAAAGCAATAAGAAGTGACAGGAAAGATGGGAGAAATATGATGAGAGGAGGGCAGGCACAGGAAAAGAATGATAAAGGCTAAGGAAGAAGTAGGCAGCACTACATCAAGTGAGTGGATGATGGTTGCCACCACCTACCACTATCATTGTTCTATCTATCTATCTATTGCCAGACGCCTCAAACCCGTTTGGGGTGGCCACAAACAAATCGCCTCCAAGTCGCCCTGTCCCCCGCCATTTCACTGCCCTGCTCCCAACTCACACCCCCCTCTCTCATATACCTCTCCACCCCATCCCTCCATCTCATCCTCGGCCTCCCCCTCCCTCTTCTCCCCTCCACCTCACTCACATACACTCTCTTCATCAGTCTTTCACCCTCCATCCTCTCCACATGGCCAAACCACCTCAGTGTGTTCCTCATAATGCTTCCTATCACATCCACATCAACACCACAACGCTCCTTTATATCCTCATTCGTCAGCCTGTCTTTCCGTGTGACTCCACAGGCTCCTCTTAAATAACTCATTTCCACTGCTCTCACTCTTGACTTGTGTCCTTCCAACAACATCCAAGCTTCACTTCCGTATGTTAGAGTTGGTATCACAATACTGTCATGTAGTAACTTTTTCACTTCCATGCTCACTTCCCTATTTCTTATCACCGCTTTCAAAGAACCAGCAACCTTTCTTCCCTGCTGTACCCTTTCAAGCACTTCACCCTCCAAACCTCCATCCTTACTCATCACACTACCCAAGTACTGAAACGTACTCACATTTTCCAATTCCTCACCATCCAACCTCGCTGTACATTCACTGACTTCACCTCTCTCAAAGACCATCACTTTACTCTTCCCTACATTCACCTTTAGATTCCGTTTCTTACACACTCTCCCAAACTCATCCACCAAGCGTTGCAGCTCCCCTTCGTCTTCACTCAACAACACAGTATCATATGCAAACAACAGTACAGGGAGTTTTCAGACACTATCCTCTCTCACCAGGGCCACTCCAACATCCACTACCCTACCTTGTACCTCTTTTATTACCCCATCCATGTACAGATTGAACAACCATGGAGACATGACACATCCCTGTTTCAACCCAACTTTCAAAGAGAAAAATTCACATAGTTCACCATCCACACACACTGCAGCCTTCGCACCATCGTACATACTCTTCACAGCATTCAACAACTTCCCATCTACTCCATATATTCTTAACACTTTCCACAATCCTTGTCTATCCAACCTGTCATATGCTTTCTCCAAATCCATAAAAGCCGCATACAACTTCTTTCCCTTCTCTAGAAACTTTTCCACTAAAGATCTAAGAATGAATATCTGATCTACACAACCTCTTCCCTTCCTAAAGCCTCCCTGTTCTTCTCCAACTAATTTCTCTGTTCTTTCTCTAACTCTGTCAATAAGTATCCTACCATACACTTTTCCTATTATACTAAGAAGACAAATGCCCCTATGATTACCACACACTTCTTTTTCCCCTTTTCCTTTGTACAAGGGAATAATTATACCTGACTTCCGATCCTCCGGGACTCTACCTTCCTCCCAGGCCAATCTGCACATCTTCCACATCCATTCTACTACTATCTCTCCCCCATGCTTCAGCATTTCACTAATAAAAATTAATAGTGGTTGGAGTTCTAAAAATACAAAATTATAATATTGGTTGCAGTTCTTAAGAGAAAAGTTAACAGTGAGTTTAGTTCTAACAATAATGAAAGGCAATAGTGGGTGTGGTTCTAAAGACAAAAGTTTATAGTGGATGTAGTTCTAAGGACAGTCAATTGCTACAGCCGCTGTGCACGACTCTGAGATTGTCATTATCGTACCCTGGCAACCTACCTGTCAATGGTGCGTTCAGTTTCATATCCTACAAGAATCATATTACAGTATTATTGAGGGATGAAGTGCGTGAAAGGGTACAGCAGGGAAAGAAGGTCGTTGGTACACTGAAAGCAGTGATGAGAAATAGGGAGGTGAGTATGGAAGTTACGAAGTCACTGCATGATGGTATTGTGATCCCTACCCTGACGTATGGAAGCGAGGCATGGACCTTGCAAGAGGGGAACAAGTCAAGAGTGAGAGCAGTGGAAATGAGTTACTTGAGAGGAGCATGTGGAGTGACGTGGAGGGACAGGTTGACGAATGAAGAAGTGAAGGAACGCTGTGGGGTGGATGTGGATGTGGTTGAGAAGATTAGGAGAAATGCACTGAGGTAGTTTGGACATGTGAAGAGAATGGAGAATGAAAGACTGACTAAGAGGGTGTATGTAGGTGAGGTGGAGGGAGGGAGAGGGAGAGGTAGACCGAGGATGAGGTGGAGGGATGGAGTTGAGAGGTATATGAGGGAGGGGGGGGTGAGGTGGGGGGAGGGTAGTCAAATAGTGGGTGACAGAGCGACTTGGAGGCGTTTTGTCTGCGGCCACCCTTTGCGGGATTAGGGCGTCGGGCTATAGATAGATAGATAGATATTATACATGAATATAATACATGAGCAAATTATACACAAATCACATGCGTATCATATTATACATGAAATCGGAAGTACAGTTGTTGGGTAGGTTGCGAGGGTACGATAATGACAACCTGAGATTTGTGCGCCGCGACTATAGTGGTTGTAGTTGTAAAAAGTTAATAGTGGTTGTAGTTATAAAAATAATGGAAGTTCATTTACATACTTGTGAGTTTTGTAAAAACTAAATGTATAAATAGGTACTTTTCTATACTTGATATTTATGAATGAAATGCTATTTGAAAAAATGTAACAATCTCAAAATAATATAAGATTTTGCTTTGTCTTTTCTCTCTCATTTTTGTAAAATTTTAACATTTTTGCACAAACCAACTGCTACATATTGCACACCACAAACTTAGTAGCATATGATTTCAACCTAACTAAAACTCAAGTGGTTAAGTCTGATGTGTTTTACTTCACCCTGGCAAAGACAAGTTTGTGAATGATTTTATAAGTACAGACCCAGGAGAATACTCCTTGGCAAATTTTTGTTACTAAGTGCAATATAGACATTGGTCCAGTTATCAGTTGCTATGGTGCTACAGTTACTGAGAACATTGTTTCAGGGCTCAGTGGGTTAGCCACATCACTTCAGTGATGTATTTCTTATTTTATTCTTGATATTTTCAGAGACTAGCATGCAAGTAGGCTTTTGAACAGGGTGAATGGAATGCAACTTTCTTTACTCCCCTGTGCTATGCATGAGAGTCTCCTAAGGTGATTAAAATTGTCTGTCAGTAGCAAGAAAAAATGATAGTGACATCTTGGACTGAAGAGGTTAACACCTTCCACCCCTTTTTGCAGGTACAAATTGTTAAAGTCACTGATGACACAACAGTGGGTCGTCTTCTGCAGGACTCCCAGTCTCTCACCCAGCTGGCTCAGGTATGATGCCCAGACAGTTCATTAGGCTGTAGAGTATTTTTTTTATAGCCTGATAGAGATTCCTAACCTCTTTCTGCTTAGTTGCAAGTCAAGCTGCCAATCATTTACCTTGATCTCTTGTTTTGTGCAGCCATTGTGTCATGAAAAAAGGCTTTGTGCAAAATTTTCCATAAGTACTGTTGCATTAATTGTTGGCTAATGTCCCTTAAGTCCAAGAATTTTCCAAAGTTCTATTTTTGGAACTCCTTAGTTTTTCCACCCACCACATTTTGCTCAGTTTTCACACATTTCACTCAGTTGTCATTGTTGTTCTCAGAAACTGTACATTGCTGTTCACTATTGTAATGCATAGACCATGTTCAGGATAGTTATTTTTTAATTTGTTGTGGTGGTGGACACCAAGCATTAACTGATAGACTTTCTTCATGCATTTCACTCTATTATAGTCACTTTATAGCTCAAAAAATACCCTTTTACTTGCCAAAAACACACTTTGTGCACTAATGAAGGCACACAAAGTGTAACATGTATTTCATGTGAAAAGAACCTGTGCAAAATGAGAGGTCTCTATTTCATTTACATTGCAAACTTATAGTCTGATTTGGTTGCAGGGTGAGGAGGCAGAGGGCCGGGGACTGCTTGAACAGATCACTGCTCATGCGGATATCTGCAAGTGCAACCCCTGCCACTGCGATCCAACACGAGGCAACGAGTGTTCCTGTAATGCTGTTGAAGATCCGGACTCCTGTCAGGGTGGGACTACCAGCCGAAAGAAGAGTGTTGTGGGATCGGAGAGTCATGGTCAGGGGGTAGAGTCTCGTCTGCAGAGTTCAGAGTCGGGCATTGTGTTCCTAGGTGCTGGGCAGAAGAAGGGTGTTGCAGGATCTGAGTCTCACAGTCAGGGGGTAGAGTCTCGCCTTCAAAGCTCAGAGACAGGGATCCATGGCGCTGAATCCCAGCTTGAAGCCTCAGAGTCTCAGATTCAGGGGAGTGATACTAATTTTCATTGTAATAGCAAGGCATTACTGCAAGGATCAGAGAGTCATTTACAGAACTCTGGAGCTTGTGCTCCAGAGTCTAACTTAATGTCAGGCTGTGGCACACACTTCCAAAGAGCTGGTGAGCAAGTGTCAAAATCTGAGACCTGCACCACAATCAACAACTCTCTGAGTCACATGCAGGGATCTGATACTGTTATTTCTTCAAATTCTCTTCTAAACTCTAATATGGTCGGTGCTATTGATGTGGCTTCTGTGCAGTTAAAAGGTTCGGAAACCGACAGATCATGTGGGCTGTCATCGGACCCACTCCAGAGTAACTTTAACATCAAAGAGGAGGGGATGAGCAAGTATTCTAGGAGTGGGAAGGATGCAGTCACCTCTGGAATGCTTTTGTTGGCAGGGGAAGCAGCTTCTCGCCAGCTGTCTCCTGCTGGGCTGGTTGCCAGTCAGGGTGACACTGAGATGGCCCAGCCCAGTTCTCCTGATCATCAGATTTCAGTGGAGGAGTTCTTGAGAGAGACCGTAGGATTGAGCTCATGTCCAGAGGAGAGTGGTGGGGAGGCACCTCAACGCTCCACCCCAGCACCGACATTCCCTGGCCTGGACGACATGGGTTCCCTGGCTTCCCCATGTATGGAAGACTTGATTGCCTCATCCCTGCCCAACCACTCTGTTTTTGGTACCTTAGGGCGTGGAGAGACAGTCTCTGCCCCCACTAATAATTCAGCTTCTCAGGCCATGGATACATCTTTTGATATGGATATGTCCACTCCAGATCTCTCCTCTGATTTCCCCTTCTCCTCTCCCAACATGATGGAGGCATTACTTACTGATGACATGGGCCACCTGTTACCCCTGTCACACACCCAGGCTCAAACCAGTGCCTCCTCCACATCCCCTGCTGTAACCACACCCACCACACATGCACCCAGCAGTTCACGCCTCTCCACACCTGAAGGGGATCCCATTCCTCCTAGCACCATCATCAACACTGCTGTGAAATCCTCATGTAGCACTGTGGATCACCAAAAACAGCAGACAGGAGGCGACAAATGCTGTTGTACGCAGCCCCCACATCCCTGCTGCAACCCATCATCCCAGTCCCAGTCATTAGCACATAATTCCCCCTCCCAGCAGACCCCCTCAGCTTTCTGCCACAGTTCAAGTCTGTCTGTTAGTGGGACAATGGGTGGGAATTGGTGTTCCAAGTCCCCCCAGTCACTCATTGCCTCCCTAACCTGCCCCTCACATCCAGACACCCGGCCTGCCCAGTGCTGCAATAACAAAGTATCTCCCCCTACAACTTCACCATTGTCCACCTCGTTCACCACATCCTCATTTGTGTCATCATCCCTGTTTTCTTCTTTTGTATCAGCAGAAACAAGTTCTGATCCCTCTCCCTCTTCGTCTGCCCCCTCCTCCCACAGTCAGCATCCCTCCAATGACTCCACCCACCACCATAACAACACACTTAACCACCAAAACCAAAAGCGCCACATGCCGTCATGCCATCACTTAAAAAATGAGTCTCATCATCACCACACAGAGTTTACCAGCCAGCATCTTTCCCAGTCAGATTGTAATCATGAACATATGAATAGAACACAGTGTACCAGTCAAGGTTTTGACCAGTTGGATTGCAACAGTCAGCGCCTTAGTCAGTCCAGTTGCAACAGTCAGCACCTCAGCCAGTCAGATTGTTCCAGTCAGAGTCTTTGCCACAATGACAGCAACAGGTATAGCAACAGTGAGTCAAAATGTATAAACCACCATCATAACAGTAGTCAGTCAGAATGTATTAACCAGCATCATGGAAACAGTCAGTCAGATTGTGGAAGTCACCAGCTTGGTCCCAGTCAGTCTGAATGTGTGAATCACCATCATAATCAGTCACCCTGTCCAAACCACAGTGACCCCAGCAAGTTGTCCAATCATTGTAGTTGTCACCACACCCCTCAAGAGATGCCTGCAGGTTCATGTGGGGCAGGAAGGGGTGGGGGAGGAGTAGCAGCAGGTGGGGGGCTAGATCTGGTCCTGCGGCGCGATGATGAGGAGTCCTGCTGCGTCGTCATCTGCACCAACAAGCTAATGATGCTTAGAAATGTTCTGGCGCGCTGCGAGTGTCCTGACCAGGAACGATCTGCAGGAACTCTTGACCTCCAGGCGCTACTGAATGATGCCCTGATGGATTGGTATCCCACTGACCCCTCCCACCCCCGGTCCACACCCGTCCAAAATCAGCAGCAACAGTTGCCTGAGTCGAGTCAGTCTGGTGACAGGGATGTTACGTGGTCCTAGGGTCATCAGTCTTTTCAGATTGGGAGGCCTTTTCTGGCATCTCTTCCTCAGTGATTAATTTCAGATATTATGCTTTGCTGTTCTCCAGTTTGTTGGCTATATCCTTTTAATATTGACACATTACATAAGTGACATTAAAGAATGTGTTTGTGCCCGAGATATGGAAATAAACTGGTAAGGAAGAGGTACTTGGGAGTCTCTGTAAGGCTGATGCACACTGCTGTATCTGTTACATCACACTGCTGTATCTGTTACATCATCATACTGCCACGGATCATTACTATTCTGTCAAAAATTTTTCATTGTAATTGAATGGAGTTGTTCACACCAAATGATCCACATCTGTCATGTTCCCAGTACTTATTGGTCCCATTCTGTCATGATTTCTTGGGAAGAATATTTTGACATGATGACTGGTGTTAAATAGCACAGTTAATGGAGATTGTCCAAGACCAAATTGATGAGGCAACATAACTGCTTAACTGCTGAACACACACACTGGTGAACTTCAGTGGATGTGAATACTGTTCAAGGAAACTGTGGCAGAATGGACAAATGATGGACGATGTGAATCACCCTTGAGTTAATGTGAATATAGGCACTAAAGCCATGCTCTCACAGGTTCTGGATTTTTCATTTTATAGTACCTCTTTTTGTATTATTTATTTAGTAGAATATGATGTGTATTAGGTTCCTCATTTTAAATAATTTTAAATTATTTTAATTATATGGACAACCCTTCATTATAGCCTCAGTCACTTATCTTGGGGAACACCCACTTGAAGCGGCCAGTTCACTAGGATTATGTTTAGCTGAGCCTCAGATTGCAGCTACCACTACTATGGTAATCTTTATGATAGCTGTTTTTAGTTCTTGCTGCTCCCAGGTGATGTCATTAAATTCAGGAGAACTACCTGGCAGTGAAGATAGTGAGGGCTATATCTAGCCATTCCAGTTCAAAAAATCTCCTCATAATTAAATATGATTTTCCCAAGATGGTAAGAGTATAATATGAAAAGATGTCATTTTATTGAAATGCTTTGTATTGACAGGTTTCTTCAGTAAATCTGCAAGAAAATTACAATTGTGCAATATTAAAAAAACTGAAGAGGACAGTAGTGTGCAATATCCAGATATCAACTAGTAAGGAAGAGGTGGTAAGAGAACCTTCTGACATACAAGAATAGTTCCAAGCCTCAGCCCTCCAAAACCTCTGAGATATTAAGCCTTTGAGACTGGGGATGTCTTTTGCATTTTATTTTTCAAACTGCTGTAATCAGCTTTGGCGACACTTCAAACTGGAGAGGTTAGACACAGCCTTCATTAACCCTTTCAGACTGAGAGTCCTTTCAGTGTTGAATAAAATTGACTGGTGGTTGCAAGAATAAATTGGAAAAAAAAAAAAAAAAAAAAGCTTTAATGGATTGAAGGGGTTAAAAGCAAATTCTGGTCCATCATCTGCTCTGTCAGCACTTCTTGTTACAGTGTATATTTAGTTTTGGAATGCCAGGTTAGTTGGAAACTATTGGGACTCTGTAACTGTTGAGTACAGGAGAATTACTGTAGAAGTGCAAGTATCCACTTACCAGTTGGATTATGGTAACTGGTGGCTAAGTGGATTTTGTTAACTGGTGATTGAGTGGATTATTACAACCAGTGAATCAGTGGATTATGGTAACCAGTGATTACAGTAAGTGGATTATGGTCTCTGATGAGTGAGTGGATTATGATAATGTTATCTTGAAGGCTTTAGTTTGCACATTTTGCATTGTACATTCTCAGGCCATAGTTTGTGCATACCCTCTGATCATACCCCTGGTTGGAAGAAAATTACAACCAGGGTTTCATGCCGAATGAATACGTGTTGTTCAGTGTTTGGCCGCATCCACACCAAAATGCCTGGCAGTGCGGGTGAGTGTAGACAGGAATTTTACACCCAAAAAACCCCATACCCCACTGGATGCAAGTGGTTGGATGTGAAAACTTCTGGGGGTTACAGCGATGCAGAACTTCCACCATCAACTGCCTGCACCATTAAGAATTTGGCCTGGTCATGTGATGCTCTGCCAGATTACAAGACAAGAAGTTAGCAGTGACACTGTTACTTGCACAGTCTGGCAAAAGGCTGAACTACCGACAACTGCTGTACTTTAATTGTGAAAACTAGCTTCCTTTCAGCCAAGATTAGACAGAGAACAAAAACTATTGAAAATGAGTGTACCCTTGCTGAAGGCTAAGAGTGTACCTGTGCTGTATATTGAAACTGAAATTGTACAGTGTTTATTTTGGTACACGCAGTGGTATCATTGTTACAAATGTACCATGTATTTGTCCGCTTTAGTTCAGGATAGTGTAGGTCATGAAAAAGTGATAGAGCAGTAGTAGTACTTGTAGTAGTTGCAACCCCAGGCTCGTCTGGATATGAGTCCAGAGGACCACAAGAGACTAATGTTGCAGCCCACCATCCTCCTTTAAGGGGCTGGGGGGTAGTTGAGGGATGTTTGTGTATCTGGGCAGGTCCTCCGTCCAGGTGCATCTGTGCCTTTACAGGAAGGCATCCCTCTCCAGCACCAAAGTGATAGAAAGTAGTGTGAAGTAGTAGTTGATAGCTATACCTACATGTGATCCAAAAAGCCTCAGGAAGTTGTAACATTGTACTCTTGAATGTAGTTATAATTTCATTGAATTCAGATAAATTCCTGAAAAAGCTAACCATTCTGAGACACTGAAGTTGGAAAGGAATTAACTGGTTTTTGCAGTTGGGATAGTTTCAGGTCCATAGAAAACATTAGCCTTGCCATGGCCAGCTTCAGTATGGGGATTCATTATGAGGAAGCATTGGTTGAAATGAATTGAAATGTAGTCTGCTTTACTCCTGAACATTGTTGACCTTTTGTTGCATTCAGATGTATATTCACCGTCATATTAAAAAGCTTGCTATTTAGTGACACATACTCATATTATGGGCGTAGTACTGTTACCTTATTTTCTCATTGCAAGTAGCCTTTTCCAACATTTTTTATTTCTATTACAGCCACAATAAATTATTGAAAAATGACCAATTAAAATTCCATTGCTGTGTATAGGAAAGAGATTGTACCTCATCCCATCCTTACGTGAAAAAAATAGAAAGGTGATGATGATGATGATGCCGATGCCTGTAATGTGGAGTTTCTAGCTCCCTCCATGTATATTACCAAGTGTATGGAGAAGGCAGTGGTGAAGTATTTTTGAACACTTCCCTGATGTATGAGAACTGCTTATAAATTAATTTTTCTTGTTTGGTTCCCTTCTGTTTTTTAGCACTACTTCCCACGCAGCACACCAACACCAATAAAACCATCTATACTCTTTTCATCTTAACTTGGCCCTGACTTTCATTCTTTTACTTCTTATTTCACATAGCTCAAAGACAAGACAAGAATATACAGCACATCTTTGTGACTTATCATATTCTAGTGTTAATTTCCTGTTACAACTTTGTATTCAAGATGAAGACAATGGAGTTTTAGGCCAAGTAAGAGTAAAAGGGTATAGTAGCATCAAGAAAAACTGTAAAGGACATCATCTGGATTTAGTGAGTTAAAAGTGTTTTCTTGCTACTTGCAGGTGATTTATGCAGCTGTATTCATTTTACTCTAACCTGGGCTATATTACCATCTCTCGATCTTGAATGCAGAGTTGTAACAACAGATTAACTTTAGATTTTGATGCTAGTCATGAAGAGGTGCTATGGAATGGATGTAGAGCTGTAGCATTGTCTTATTTGCAATCAAGATGAGGAAAATAAACTTCAAAAGGATGAAAATCTGGGTCAAGGTAAAGGGTATAGGGAAAGGTCTTTCATGCTGAAGGGGTTAATTGGCTATATTTTTATCATCACTAGACTCGGTTGCAGAAATATGTCATAACAAAAACATGGAGAGAGCAGTACAGCCAGTTGTTGAATGAGGAGTTTGACTGGGACAGGGAAGGTTTGAAGCCAGCAGAGCCAGTGTGTGGCCATTGGCCTTTAATTGTTGCTGCTACTGTGAGTGAGGCAATAGGCAGGATGAGGGTGGGGAAGGCAGCAGGTGTGTCTGGGTTGACTGCCGAAATGTTGAAGGCCTCAGGCGATATAGGGGTGAGTTTAGTCACTGACCTGATAAATAGGATTATTTATGAGTGTGTTGTCCCAGATGATTGGCTGAAGAGTGTAATTGTAAATGTGTGTAAAGGGGAGGGTGATGCCCTGGCAAGAGGAAATTATAGAGGCATAAAGCTTTTAGATCAGATAATGAAGGTAATGGAGAGAGTTCTAGAAGGTATGATTAGAGAAAGAGTGAATATTAATGAGATGCAGCTCGGGTTTATGCCAGGTAGGGGGACCACTGATGCCATATTTATTGATCGATAGCTCCATGAAAAATATATAGAAAAAGAGAAGGGAACTGTACACTGTTTTTGTTGATTTGGAGAAGGCCTGTGACAACAGACCCCAGAGAGATGGTGAAGTGGTCAGTGAGAAAGTTTGGGATGGAGGAGTGGCCGGACAGGGTGGTTATGGCCATGTATGTGGGTGCTTGCACCTGGGCAAGAGTGAATGGAGATTTGAATGATGAGTTTTCTGTGAATGTTGGTGTGCATCAGGGGTCAGTTTTGAGCCCCTTCTTGTTTATCATGGTACATGAAGGCCTCTCACGTGACTTCAGAAATGGACTCCCGTGGGAGATGTTGCATGCTTGATTTTGTGTTGATTGCAGAGAATGAAAGGGAGGTGGAGGAAAGATTTAGGAAGTGGAGAGATGGTATGGGGCACAAGGGCTTAAGAGTAAATGCAGATAAAACAAAAGTGATGATATCTAGGCTGGTGGCAGTACTGTCCAAGAAGAGGGAGAGTGTCCATGCGTGATTTGCCACAAGGGTATAGGAAGTACTGTAATTCCATCTTGTGCAGTGTTCCATGTAGTGGTATTAGAGGTAGAGTGCAGGATAATGCTGATTTCATGTGTACAGTGTGTTGGGGAGAGCAGGTGGAGATTGTCATGTGTGAAAAAATTGAACTTGCAGGTGAGTCTCTTGAGTGTGGAAGAGTTGGTATTTGGGAGACATGCTGTGTGCTGGAGGTGGGCTTAGAATGAGGATTGATTGGAAGAAGTTCAGGGAGCTGTTGCCTCTCCTGACATTGAGATGGCTCTCCCTGCCATGCTAAGGGATCTTTGTATGCAGCATGTGTTAGGAGTGTAATGCTGTATGGTAGTGAGACTTGGGCAGTATAGGAAGAGGATAGTCACAGGCTCAAACTTACAGAAATGACAGTGATTATGTGGATGTGCAGTGCATTCCTGAGTGTGAAGCCTGGGGGGGCCAGGTTTGCGATGGAAGAGTTGATGGGTAGGAAGGGACTGAAATGTATTGGTGTTGTGATAAGGAGAGTTACTGTAGATTGAGATGGTTTGGGCATATGGAAAGGATGGGGGATGATAATTGGGTGCAGGAAGTGAGAAGTGTTAATGTTAGGGGTAGGGTTGTGAGAGAGAGACCGAAAAAGACCTGGGACGAAGTCGTAGTGTGACCTCAGGGATAAGGGACTGAATAGGGAAGCTGCCAGAGATTGAGCAGCATGGAGAGACGCCATTAGGTGACCAAGGTGGACTTATGCAAGCATGTTGGAGCCTTAAAAAATGAACGAACTCTCTCCCTACCACTTAGTATCCTACCACCTCATTTTATCCATTTTTCTTGATGAGGTACATTGCTGCTGTGGCCACAGGCTTATATGAAATGTGAAGCTGATGGACTGCAGACTGAAGTTAGTGTTCTTCTACAGACCACCGTCCTCCTCTTGGAAGATAGGGAGAGAGTTGAAGGACATTTATATAACCAGGCTGTGAAGCCTCTCGTATATCAGTACCACTGTGTGAAGGCATCCATCTCCAGCATCTGCTCCTTCAGTTCTAGAGCAGATTAAAACTGTTGAATGAAATTGTCTGGTGGTGGCTGAAAAATGCATCATCAGGGTGAAGGGGTTAATGTCTTTTTTTTACTGAATATTGGACATTAAATTTTCAAGGTGTATCGTGTTTCTTTTTTTTTTTTTTTTTTTTTTTTTTACAATAACCCCATGAAATGGACTGACTGTTAAATCTTTGGCTGCAACATTTTTTTGACAAGTAAAATCATCTATCAAAAAAAGGGATCCTGTATAATTCAGTGCCCTCGATTTTATATTAAAATGTGAATAATGGTTATTTTTAACATTTTTGATGGCCAGTTTTTCTCTTGACCAATCTAAAACCATATGACATTAACCAAGATACAGTGCAAAGTGCTTTCTGTCTTTTGCAGCCAGTGGGTTAAGCCATAGCGGATGGAAGGAAACTGTGTACACTACATGAAAAGTAAACTTTACATAATCAGGTCTCAAGGATATGAGATTTGTTTGGCCATGTCTGTGATTGTTATACTGTATGCTTCAGTGTATATTCTCTGTTACGGGTGAAGTTTCCAAACATTTCTTTTCCACGTGCAGGACAGTAATAGAGCTGAAGTAACAGAAAACTGTGATAATGCATTTTTGCATTTGTGGTGAGTTGATGGTTTCTTTTCTTGTGTCCCCTTATTAAGTTTATTAGCCACTTCACTACACTGACCTTTTATTTAGTTATGCTTGTTACCGTCAATTAGGTTTTATTCAGTTAAGGAGAGTGTTTAAACTGGAGGAATTATTTGTATCCTTCATAACCGTTTCTTAATGAGAAACCTTTCATAAATTTTACAGTATTTTAATAATGTTGAGGTAGCAAGAAGTAACAAAAAACTAAATCCTATTGAATTGGTTAGTTCCTTCACAGTGGGTACTTTCCATGTGAGTAAATTAAAATCATCCAGTAGTGGAAAATTTTCTCAGTAAAAAGTCTCTGTGCTGAAAGAGATCATGGAGACTGGTTTTATTCCCTTATTATGGTAAGGCCCCCACTCCCTCAGATAGATTGATTTGACATTAACAAGAGTAAAATATAGAAAGTGTTATCCTGAAGAGGATAATCTGAAGGGGATAATGGATGTTTTTTATCCTTTTCTACAAGAGTGCTCTACTTAGTGAAATAATTCAAGGGTAGCAAGGATAAAATAAAAATGTGATTATAGTTAAAGAGTTGGTGTATAAAAATTCAGGAAAATATTGATAAGTCCTAATTATTGTAAGATGAAAAATATTTAGATGAAGACTCAAGGTTAAAGAAAAGAATTTGTATGCAAAGAGGGGTCTGAAGCAGTTGTTTGTAAGTTAAAGTGAGAGGCAGTGTGAGTTTAAACCATCAAATAGTATGAATTTAAAGTGCTGGGTGGTTTGAATTTGAACCTACAGTATAGGGACTTTTAACTTGCAAGGAGTTTGAATTTAAAATAATAGGCATTTTAAATATGAACTTACAGGCAGTTTAAATTGGAATTTAAAGGCAGTTTGAATTTGAATGGAAGCAGTTTGAATTTAAACTGAGGGATAGTTGGAACCAGTCTCTCTGTAACTGCATTCTTCCTAGTCTGTTATAGTAGCCGCAGCGAGAAATGAACGCTGTGGTGGGGCAGCCGGTCATCCGGGGATTCCCCCACTGTAGCCATATCCTCATGTCACTGACCATAGAGGTAGGATGTCACCGACCATCGGCCACCACTGCAGCCCCGCTCCATGATCCTTACCCTGTGTCTCTGGCTTTCTCTTTCTCTCTCGGTTTCTATATAAACTGCTGTATTTCCGAAACTAATTATGAAATTATTATGACTTTTGTTCCACACCACCTTTGAGGTAAAAATCAAGGAGAGTTTTCTGTATAAAGGTTTCCCCCCCCTTGTCTGAGGGCAGGTCAGTTCTGGCGAGTGTATAATTATAGGTCAGGCGGAGGTATCGGCAAGGCCGCACTCCCCCGCTCATATGCCACATTTAGGAGGGGGGGGGGAACCTTTATACAGAAAACTCTCCTTGATTTTTACCTCAAAGGTGGTGTGGAACAAAAGTCATAATAATTTCATAATTAGTTTCTGAAATACAGCAGTTTATATAGAAACCGAGAGAGAAAGAGAAAGCCAGAGACACAGGGTAAGGATCATGGAGCGGGGCTGCAGCGGTGGCCGATGGTCGGTGACATGTAAATATGGCTACAGTGGGGGAATCCCAGGTCATCCCGGCTGCCCCACCACAGCGTTCATTTCTCGCTGCGGCTACTATAGTTTCTTGCATTGGGGGAGAGAGCTAAGGATGAGCTTGATAATGTATTTGAATATTTCCATGCCCTGCTAAACAGAAAGCAAAATACAGTAGAAGTCCTATTTTTCGGCATCTGTGGGACCAGGCTAGTGCCGAAAAATCAAAATTGCCGAATTATCAGAAACCCTACCCACTCAATACCTTATATGTTTCGGTGAACACTATCATCACTACTCATATCATTACAAATGTGCTTGGAGAGAGTATTGTATACTGTTTGATACTGTACAATACTGTAATGAATACAGTACTATACATGAATATGAAATATAAAGAAATTAGTAAACATACTGTATATAAATGTAATGGTACAGTAGGCCTACAAGTTCACATGCACTTACCTAAACTTATAGTAGGTTCCTTATTTACATATGTACAATAGAAGGGGTTGATTGGACTCTGCTACTGCTGGAAGAACTCCCCAGCAGTAGAAGGTCCTCATGGAGAATTTCAAGACTGATGAAAAAAATTGGAAAATCTGCTGAACAATCAGGGATTTTCGTAAATGGGACTATTTCTCAAAACTGCCGAAATGTCAGATTTGCCGGGGAATTGGATGCCGATGAATTGGACTTTTACTGTACAGAGTACTGATATTACTGTAGTACATTATCATCTAACCCCATTACCAGTAATACTGTGTAGGGGATAGATTTTAATACTGTAGAATGAAACAAAACCATAAGCTGAATATTGATGACGATAAACTGTTTTAGTATACAGTGCAATATGTTATTGTATCCTGTACCTGTATGAAGTTGATAGTCATTAGTGTGAGTTGGTTATCGAGTGATTTAGCATTACAGATCAGTGCCCTTTTGTACCAGTAACAAGCTTTTCTACTACCGTACTATATTTCTTTTATTTATTTTTTCTTGTGGATTCCAGGACGATGCAACATAATGATCATTGCTGAAGTTTGCAGTATTGTGTGTAAGAAATGGATATTACCTTAAAAAGGTGACTTCACTGGAGACTTTGTCATGTGACTGGTTTTCTTGGCAACTTTTCTATGGCAATTCCATCTTGATAACATTCTCTTGGCTATTTAAAAAAAAAAAGTACAGTAACATGAGCCTTGCAGGTACCGGTACATGGAAAGTAAAAGTATCTGCTGGATCAACTGCCAGGGTCATTACCAGTCAGCAGGAAAGGTCACCAGCAACCTTGAAATAGGCTCTGCTAAAGTCAGGTTGCCAGAAAAGCTACTTGAGTGACACTGACCCAAGAGGACAGCCCCAAAGTTCACAAATAGACTTACAGTTAATCCTCTGTTGTAGGTGATATTTTATTTTTTGAAGGAAGAATAATATGTGGAAAGGTTATGTACATCCCATCCCTTTCCGTGCTTACTAAACATATGATAATTTTTCTCGTATAATAACGTAAGGTAAGTTTTGTCTTGTACCTATTTTTTTATTTTTTATTTTTTTTATTTTTTTATTTTTTTAAAGGAAGAACAAGAGACGTGGGAATATTCAGCATCAATATATCTTGTCCTTCTTGCTGATCAAAAAAATAAAGTTCAACAGGGAACTGATTGTAAGTTTGTGAATCCGGGCCTGGTTGTATGGAAGGGGATGTGAATGATAACTTCAACCTGTATTCTTGTCAGCTTGAGAGGCTGTTTGGCATAATTTCCTAACTTGTTTATTCCTTTATATGGCACATTAATATTCTCCTGTACTGTATGTTATTTATGGAATCTGTGTTGATATTAAAAGGATATGAATACTGTGGAAGAGAATTCAGAGGTGCAATATTTATATTTGTGGTAAAAGAATGTAAATAGAAGAGAATAAAGATCTGTAATATTTATGCTGGTATTAAAAGGATTTAAATAGATTGGAATAGAATATAGGGGTGTAATATTTATGTTGCTATTAAAAGGATGTAAATAATATAGAAGAGAATACAGAGATGTAATTTTTAAGGTGAATTGTTAAGAAAGAGATGCTAGAAATCCTACTAAGTTGACAAGAATAAGGGCCTTTATCAGGGACAGATCCACAACCACACACGATCAGTTCACTGTCGTAAATGAGAGTTGTTTCCCCAGGATGGACAAAGAGAGGAGAAAGAAGCTTCCCTTATCTCTTTGTTCTTCATGTAAATTAAAACCTGAGTTATGACAGAGTTGATGGTGTGTTTATGGATCCAAGCCCAGGGTTCTGTTGGCAAGCTTATGTTCACTGTTTTGATGTTGCTGTTGTTGTTGGTGTTGTATATAACAGCATAGGAACTGCAGGTGACTTGTTGCACTTTACAGTTTGAATGAATAATGTTATAAAAAGACAAAAATACAAATTGTGATATATATATGAATATCTAATAGTTTATTTATATTTGAAATATATATATATATATATATATATATACTTAAAGATATGAAGTGTTTCATTTTGCATAAATATGAAAAATTGTCATGGCTCAATTTTTGTAAACCCTTCATTTGAGTGTCTTTTTAAATATTTTATCCTTGCTAAACAACAGACAGTTCTATTCAGTTTCAGATGTTTTGTTGAAGGCAATAGTGAAGGTTATGAAAAGTATTTCCAAAGGTCAATGAAATCATCATGTAGTAGTAGGAATAAAATAAAAACCACATAACTGAACAAAAGGGGTTAAGACATGGTATAGCATCAACAAAAGTAGTGTTGGGACTCTTTACTGGCTTTATTTTGTAAAAGATAGGATGAAAAGCTATGAAATACTGTACAGTAGTGTATGTTGTATTTCATTAACTATTACCGGGTAATGTGTTTTCTTATGAGGTTAAGGTGTCTATGGCCATAGAAAGATGGAGGTAGTTACTGCTATTCCCAGACAATTTCTCCAGCTTTGTTAGCATTTTTTTTTTTTTCCCATTAAATCCACTGTAATGTAAAGCGAAGAAAAGCTGCATTCCTGTATGAAAGTTCCATTGCTACCTGTAAGGCTGATTTGCCAGTTTCCTTCAATTTGCAGTCCCATTTGTATGAAAAATGTGGTGATATCTTGGACTGTGAGGACCTACTGTACAATGAGAGGTAACTTGCTTGACTAGGGAGCATGTCGTAGCTCTGTTCAGTTTAACTAGGCATTAATTTGCTCTCACCATCTTGCATATTGAGCTGCTACAAAAAATCACTAGAATATGGTGCCAGAAAGGAAAAAGTGCTCTGGGAAGGATATAGATCTATAGTACTGTCGAACTCTGCCATTGAGCAAGAGAAAAGTAGTTGCAAAGACAAAATCTCCATGTAGTTGAAGTGAATAAACTGTATACAGTATACGGCTGAATGGCCATAATCAGATTATTTTTGTCAGGCGGAATAGGGCCAATAATAAAATTTATATGCTAGATCATGATTGCATGAAGTTTGATTAGAATTGGTTATGAGGTAGGAATAAGTATCCTTGGTTGCAGTTATGTTTTCACATGACAGAACTTTGGTGTATTACAGTAAACTGTGGGTTCGTGACATTTTTTGAGCACTGTGTATGGGGTAGGAATGACTCAACATGGATAACACACTAATTGACCCTGCAGTTTGGCTACATTTGGCCATCAGCTGATGTTAGGGGTTAGGGCACTTCATGAAGTTTAGTTAAATGTGCAATATAATGCACCCAGCAAGTTGCAGAGTAAGCATTTGCATCCCCTTGCTCATTGTTGCACACGGTAATGCAGTGCGATTAAAATTTTCCGTAACCTGACAGATTTTCTGCTTAGTTCTGATGAAGATCCCCATGTAACGCTGTTGACTTGATAACATTATTATTGTTAATATGACACTCATTTATTATTTCTGTGTTCAAGACATGAAGCAGTAGGCCTATATTCACACCTATTAACAACCACAACTGTAACTAAAGAAATACAAAAAGTACGCAAGGACACGTCACATCATGGTGGTAGTTAGTAGTAATACTACTACTGTACGGTAGTAGTAGTAGTAATACTACTACTACAGTAGTAGTAGTATTGGTAACAGTAGCAGTGGTGGTAGTAGTAATGGTAGTAGTAGTTGCAACCCCAGGTTCATCTAAACGTGAAACCCAATGGTTGCAGTATGCAGGTGTCCATCACCTGCAGTTCATCTTCGTTTCAGGGGCTGCTGTTACTTGCGTACAAGAGGTGAACCGTATACTAAATTATTCATTAATCTACATTCTTATAGTGTAGTATAAGGAATCATAGGTTTTAAACAGTTGTAATTTGGAATCAGTGCATGACAACGAGGTGGCGCAGTGTTCGTGCATTGAATTTTTCCCGCAGGTTTTTGCATGGATATGTAACGGTGTCAAGGAGAAAATTTTGAAGAAGATGTACTTAAACCATGAAGGGTGTAATTCATAATAGGACTTCATCTGATAAGCGTGTTCTAGATTTTGTGAGTAATAAATAATAGATCCCGCCAAACGTCAAGACCAGTCAGCTGATCGGGTGATCCCGTGAATCCCTCGTATTGTTTACAGTGTACAACTAGACGGCGAAGGGGGAGGGTGTGCGCGTGCGTGCCTCTTCCCATCCATAACACGAGAATATAGGTAAATATAGTGTCACACGTGGGAGTGGAGCCCAAGAGATTTGCCTACTTTTGGTCATTACTGTGAGTTCTGTAGCATCTACTTTCTGTGGAGATGAAAAGGTGAAAGTGTCATATATATTCGGTGCACCAGATTGGCCAAAGCCATGAGAGAGGAATGGGAGGCATTTTTTCACGTATGAATGAGGCCCTTGCAGGAGCAGTTTCACATGAACCTAACCTCAGCCTCCTTACTGAGATATCGTTATAAATGCTAGTATCACCTAGTAAGTGCCCATGATATTTAAATCACAAGGAGTGCCAAAAATAAGTGGCCGTATTGATCTTTGCAGTGCCAATGTGTGACCGTGGCCTACACATACGCACCGGCCTTAGGTACAGCCGTGTATTTGACCATTTTGTTATAAGCACCGTCAGGAGCGTAAGGGATCAGGGCTAGGTTACCCAGTCTATTTTAACCATCAGATGACTTTTTTTTAATTTATGCAGTGTGCATCCTGATAGTTTTACTCAGTTTTGGAGAGGTTTTGAGGTTATAAATATCATTAATCTTGTGACATATTTCCAGAGTTAAGCGACATAGTTGGGTAGCAAGAAGAATGAGATACTAATTACAACATTGGATAAAAGGATTAAGGTAATTATGATCAGCTGCTTATCCCTGGCTGTTAGGGTAATAAAACACACTACCCTTGGATTTAGACCCAGTATGAGCCAAGGTGCTGGTGGTAGTTTATAGAGAGGGGTGTAGCCTGTCCATGATTTGCATAGTGTGTTGATGCATAGTAATCGATAAGGATAACCGTAAATACTGGCGTACGTTGACCATTATTTTGTCATGTTATGGTTTACTAGTTTAGCACTGTATCATTTATTCCCATGCCAGGAGAGTAGGGGCTTGTGGCTAACCAGTACTAAGAGGGTATTTCAGGCTTTATAATCTTTTCAGTCCATATTTTTTTTTTTTTTCTACTTCCAGTCAGTTAAACTATAGGAGAGGCTGTAAAAATACTGTAAGGGTTTGATATAGCCTTCAGTAGCTCATTTTCTGTTGGACATAATATATATTAGTCTAAATGAAATAGGCTGGTAGAAGGGATGTTAAAAACTAGATGAACAGAATGAAGTGGTTAGTAACTAGATAAACAGACATACCAACAGTCATAATTGGTGACATATCCTACACAGTGTACTGTACATTGTTTGGAAAATATTATAGGGCCGTTGGGGTTCTTTGATTATGGAAATACTGTACAGTATGCAAATTCCTTAGACAAAGAATGGATTTTCATTTTGTTACACCGGTATTGCACAACACACTGACTTCTTCCAGGATGAGATAGTATTTTCTTCTTTTTTTTTGTACTCTGAACTAACCTAACCTAATTTATAAACTAATCTGGTACTAAAAAAAAAAAAAAAAAAAAACTAACATAAAGTAGACTTTCCAAGATAAAAATGGTACCCAGAATAGAAATTAGCAGCCAGGGCAGAGCTAGGATGTAGTTAGAGGGAGGGGGGATTGGTACTGGAGGGCCAACCAGCTGTTGGGAATTGATGGCATTCTCTCTCTTGATTGTTTTACAGGTATAGTAGCTGCAGATGACCTTTCTAACTCACTGCTATGATAATGTAACTATCAGGTTACTGTATTTGGATTATTCTTCCTATCTTAGGACTTTAGCTTTGATGAACAGTCAGTGCAAAAGATCTTTTCCAAACAGTAAAATTGTCTGGAAGTAGCAGAGAATAAGCCAGTAAAATACATGTTCAGATTTAAGGGATTAAAGCATCCATTTTATTGAAGTGGAGAATGGAATATACAGTGTGTTGTGGGAGGAAGGAGTATAACATTAGGAACTGAGAGGCGAGGGAATTATACATACAAATGGTTATATGAACATGGGGTCAGTATGGAGCTAGTTATTGATAGCCTGATGTATGAAAATTCTCTCTCCTAATTCACCAATAAAGTCATCTGTAATTGTATCTCCAATTGATATTTGGACCCATGTTGATGTAGCATTTTTTACGTACGGTAAGAATTCCCTCCTTTGAAGGCAGCAAGGCTTTTGAGTACCTTTGCCTTTGTGAGTACCTTTGCACCTAAACAGCAAAGGCATTTTAGTTCATGTGCATAAGCTGGACTTTGCAAGCATCTTTGTGTGTAGGTCCCAGCTCCTTACGTATAGCTATTTGGTACCATACATTATGCCATTGGAACCTTGGTCATCCATACACAGTGAGTGCTACCACTCCTACTGATACTGTACAGTTGTAAAAGTGAGACCATAAGATGATTAAACATTCAAAATAACATGCAGTCCATAGAAAAACAGGTTTGGGAGGAAAAATTCAGCAATTCCAAGAAACAAAGTAGGTTCATTCATTCATTCATTCATTGCCAGACGCCATGTATCCCAGACGGGGTGGCCAAGGGCTTAGAGTTAATTGTTTTACAGGGAGGGGCACTAATCCTCCACCAACCCCACTTGACACGTAGGGATGCCAACAGCATCTGGTGTTCCCAGGCGGTCACCCATCCAAGTACTAACCAGACCCAACGTTGCTTAACAAAGTAGGTTAATGGATGAAAATAAATCCAAGGGGAGAAATAGGCCGTGAGAGCAGGATAGGTCTGAGGGGGGAAATAGGTCCTAGGATCATAATAGGTTCATGGGGGAAATTTTTTCAAGGCAGGAACAGATCCTTAGGGGAAAAGTAGGTTGGTGTTGGTGCTAAGGGAATGTATCCAGAGGCAGGTTGATGTGCTAGTAATATATATCATGTGGACAGGTTGATGTGGTAGGAAAAGTAGGTCGGTGTTGGTGCTAAGGGAATGTGTCCGGAGACAGGTTGATGTGCTAGTAATATATATCGTGGATGGGTTGATGTGCAAGTAATATATATCATGTGGTAGCTGGCTTCCATACAAAGATCGTACACTAGAAAAAAATTATTCCAAAATGGTTGTTAAGATGTAGAGATGAAAAAAGTGCAGAATTAAGACATGTAACAAGCACAGAAACAAGAGAGCATTTGGGATGGAAGGAGGTTCAGATTTTTATACCCATGACTACATTCCACCAGCTACAAACATTTTGTGAGTACAGAGAAGAATATAGCAATGGGTCTAGAAATCTGACTTTACTCCCAAATGCTGTCTTATTTCTGTGCCTTTTATTTTCTTGTTTCTGTGCTTTTCATACCTTTATCTGTGGCCACAACAGCAACAGTGTAATGTGCAAGGAAGCCATGGCTAGTTGTCTTTCTTCCCAGTGCCGAGGCATTAATCTAGGTCCCTAATCCTGGAGATGTCTTTCATTTTCTCAAAATGCTGTATAATTTTCAAGGAATGAATTGTGCCCTGTCCATCTGTCACAATCAGTGAAAAGTGGAATTTTGCTGTTTCTTGTCATTTATATACTTAGTCCATACATAAGTAGCTTACAGCATTGTATCTGTATGTATTGCAGCTCACTGTGAGGCAGTAAGGAACCCTCTCATCACAGCGAGTGTCTTCAAGCCAGGCTTCTGTGTTGTCTCGACCAGTCTTGGTGATGTACTAGTCAGTGCTTATCTTCACGTGCACATTAATATGGATGATATGTAGCTGTTTGTAAGTGAAGATCAGTTGCAGCCAATGCATAGTACGGTACTGTATAGTCATAACAGACATCATCAGTATTGGTAACGTGGTTGAAGTTTAGCTACCATAGTTTTAAGTGAAAAAAACATTTACTGTGCGGCCATTGCAGTTTATGTTCATACAGACATCATATGAGCCTATACAGCAACCTAGTTGCTGCCATCCTGGTAGCTAATGTGTTGTTTCCGTAAGGAGGACCTAGATTGTGCATTCAGGAGTAAGTGTGTTCATGGTACTTGCTTTGTGACATCAAAGCTTCAGCCAAGCTGATGTGGGTATATTTTGGAGAATTATTATTACGACTTGAAAATATTTAAGAATGTAAGACTTAAATCGATGATTCACAGTAACAGCTATAAAAAGGAAAGGAATGATAACAAATGACTAGTGCTTTATTAAGAAAGCTTTGTGTATATCATTAAATGTGTGAAATTGATCATATAGCCTACGTGTCTGAGCATCCAAAGCTCTGAATACTTCAGCGAATAAAGTATCACTAAAATTTATAGTGCCAATGCTTCAGCTGGATTTGGTAACTGTGATATGAAGCTAGTGTGTTATAGCAGCCATAAGAGCTAGAGATATTTAGATAGAGAACTATATGACACTGCAGAATTACAAGTACAGTACCGTACTCAACTTATGGTGGCATATAATAATGAAAGAGGGTTCTGGACAGATGTAAGCTGTTGCATAGCCCCAAGAAGCTACTTTTCTGTATGTGAATACTGTATAGTTCAACCATATGAGCAGTTCAGTGCATTGTAATAGCAAGATACTGTAGGAAAATTATAAAACGTGGGGAAGAAAGTGTTTAGTTCAAGTTATAGAACGTGGAGGAAAAGTTATTCAAAGTAAATATCGTCAGATTTATAAAACTGAGGGGGATAAGTGTTCATAAGTTAATATAGTTATCGGCTGGACAGGAAACGTGATTACAAGTTACAGAACGAGGGAAAGAAGGTTCCAAGTTAATATAATCTAAAATGGCAGTGACGGGGGAAGCTAAAAAAGGTTTAATGGAAGATGAAGGTGGGGCAGGAGCCATTGTCCTTGCTCCGAGAGAGACCAAAGAATCCAATAGGCCGGATAATACAGAGATCAGACCCGCAGAAGAAACAGCAGGCATGGAGAACGGCCACATAGTCCAGGGAATGCCAGATGGTGCCTGCGCAATGGACCCAAGCCTGGCAGAGAAAGTTGCGATGGAGAATTACGATGTCCCAGCCCATGTCCTGGCGTTCACCCCGCCTGACAGAGGGTGCAGGGCGTGGCTGGTGGCATTTGCATCCTTCCTTTGCAATGGCATCATCTTTGGAACCATCAACTCCTCGGGTGTCGTCTACGATGTCATTGTGGATAATTTGAGAGCTGCGGGTGATGAGAGTGCCGCCTTCAAAGCATGTGAGTGTTGATAAAATGATTTATCTTTGTTTTTACAGGCAGTCCTCATTTTAAGTCAGGGATCAGTTTATCTGTCAGTATACATATATATATATTGTGCCAGATGTTTCAGTCTGAGACGGTGTGGTCATAAACAGGTCATATCCATGTCACCCTGTCATCATCCATCAAGCTTACCTCCCTCCAACTCACACCTCCACCTCCACCTCATCCTCAGTCTCCCTCCTCTCTTCCATTCTACTGACACACAGGGATGTGATCTAGAATATTGTCTTTCTTCATAGCTACACTTACAACTGTAAATTTAGGAAAACAGGCTAATCAGCTTTGTATGTAGCACTAGAACTTTATTGTTTGAAGCCAAGTAGCACTGGAACTGTAAGGAATTATTCAACATTTTATTGTTGAATAGTACACAAGAAATTGTATAAAATACTCGCAGGTTATTTATGGTATATTGTAATGAGGACGTACTATAGTTTCTAATGTCTAACTGATGCTGTAGTTTTTTTTGTTTTTTTTTATATAAATTCTCTGGAGTTCAGTCTTATTCGATTTTTCCAGTGCAGTACTTTCATTTCTTCATTATTATTTTAATTATGTCTAAAGTATATCAGTATTGATCTGTGTGTTAGGCTACGTGGTCCATTGTTGGACCAGCCCTTTAGGCAAGGTGAGTTTATATCCAATAGCCAAACTTGACTCGTCATGCTAGCCCAGTATGAATCATAAATGAGAACAGTGCATGTGAATCAGTCTTATATTGGCAATGTTTGTGTTGTTAGTCTGTACAGTCAGCCAAAAAAGTATCACATCCCTAGGGATCGATAGTTGTGAAAACGAGCTAGTTTTGCAGACACACCTGAGTCTGTTGAACATGTTGCCTCCAAAAATATACTACAGTATGTGACGATTTATGCGATTTTGAGTCCTAATAATTACCAAGGACAATATTTGCACGTATAATCACAGAATGCCCCATTTATATCACAATGCTTCATCCGTGCTTCAGATTGATCCATGCAGTAAGATGCCTGATACTTTATTGGTTGACTGTACCGTACATGTTAGTGGAATGGCCTGGTAAGGTGCAAACATGCAGACATACGAAAGGTCTTATTACAAGCACCCACGTAATCAAATGGCCATTATGGCTGGTTCTGAACATGTACTAAGAGTGTAGCAAAGTGGCACTTAACACAAAAGCCTGCAGGCCACGGGGGGTCCTGTTTTTAGGGGTACAAGTACCAAGTATTATTCAAGATATAATATACTGTACCATATACTAAATAATTTAACATTCTCTTGGCTTGTGTTACTGCATAGTTGATAGTTCCTTTTGGGTAAATCAACATCAACCAAGGAAACTAATATGATAAAGGGAAGTTGAAGGTTCGTGTATGAAGGACAGGGAACGCATTGAAGTGTAATTTCTGTGTGTTTGCCAGTTAAACATATATCCCATTATTTTATTTTATTATTTTTTTTCCCAACCACCCATAGCAGTGTAAGTCAAGAATCTCCAAGAGCAAGATAATATGTAGTAGCCGTATAGACTTGCACATGCTGTTTTACATGAATGTTCTATCTGTCTGAATCTCATTGTTCATCTTGACACTTACAGTTTATCTATCCATGTGTCTTTGTTTGGATCTCATTGATCATCTTGACACTTTCAGTTTATCTGTCCATCTGTTGTGTCTGGCTTTATCTCATTGTTCATCTTGACACTCTTCCAGATTTTTGCATGTCTATGCCAGTGCTATATATTTCTTCTTCTATTGGTATTCCCACAGCTTTTCCCAGCATATCAAATCCTTCATGATTTATGCAGTATGTGGTGTTAGAGGATTGTGTCTTAGGTCAGCTTTAGTGAGATGATACCGTACATTCAAACATTCATTAAAAACGGACAGTAATAAATTCATTACTGTACTTTCGAACGGTTTAAAAGAAAACTCGCAAGTATAAATCATCCACCCTTATAGACAGGACACAAGTGTTAGGAAGTTATGATTTGGCTCATATTAATTAACCCCTTGAGTTTGGTGTGTGTGTGTGTGTGTGTGTGTGTGTGTGTGTGTAACATTGCCCTCAATGCCTGTCTAGATCCAAATATCATCTGGCATTCGATATTTTGGGTAACGTACGTGATATATTTTTCACACACACACACACACACACACACACACACACACACACAGACCTAATTTTAATTATCAACACGTAACAAAAAAAATCAACACGTAACAAAAAAAGGAGAAGGTCCTAGGAATGATTATCAGTAACAGACTATCTCTGGATGAGCACATCAGTGAGTAAGGACGGAACATGTACCGTACACATTGCTTACTAATATGAGTGTAGCATTCCCATATATAAATGAAGACATGCTGAGGAAGATAATCATGTCATTCTTTACACCAGCGCTGGAGTATGCATCAGTAGTCTGGAATCCACATCTCAAGAAACACATTTATAAGACTGAAAAAGTACAAATGGCCGCTACAAGATGGGCACCAAGCTTAAGGGATCTAAGCTATGAAGAAAGACTAGAAAAATTAAACCTACCAACAGTACAGGAGAGAAGGAATAGGAGACATGATTTTGTTACATAAATGCATCACAGGAAAAGAGAAAATGACACAGATGAGTATATAACCTATGGGGAAGCAACAGCAAGAGGACTTTAAAAAAAAGTGTACGAAAAGAGATATGATAAAGACATAAGGAAATTCAGTTTCCCAAATAAAACATTTGATCAGTGGAATGCACCACCGATTGAAATGTGTTCCAAAACGATTCATAAATTCAAAGGTATGTATGATAAAAATGGGTTCAAAACGCGGGACAGTACGAGCATGACTCATTCATGTAAATTTACAATTAGATCAGAAAAATTAAGCAATTAGGCACACACACACACACACACACACACACACACACACACACACACACACACACACACAAATAGATGCATAGGCACGTATCCTCGATTTAAAAAAAAAAAGTATCGGCACGCTGGGGTCGGATAAGATGTGAAATGCTTCGTCTCTTGTTCAGTCGATAGTGCTGGCATGCCTGTTTAATTCACAAAAACCCACGATACCCATTATAATCCAATACCGTAAGAATCTCACTGAAAGGATGCCGATTTTGTTTTATTTATTTATTTATATCGAGGGTACCGTACATTGAAACTGACTCGATCACAATACTGGTACAGAGAGTTGGTCTGGTGTACTGTATTTGTGTCTGATGCCAGCAAAAATACAGTAGGCTGATACAATACTTGACGCCATCATAAGAGGGTAGACAAGTGATGGAATTTACACATGGTTTCCTGTGACCAGTTAGATAAAATCGTTTGGGGTCTGTCAGAAATAATACCAGTACACCAGTCCTGTATGAGACAGCCCTAGCACCGAAGTAGTGGTATGTGAAGGTGTGTAGGAGGACTACTGGGCCTTGGAATAGGCCCTGAAGTCTTTGCCAAGAGTCGACACATTAAAATTAATTATATATATATATATATATATATATATGCTAGAGTCAGACGATTGTGAAGGTGAAAAGACAGCTTTCTCGCCAGTTCTTCACCCAAGACAGAACAAAGTGAAGATGATTATAACTTGCCTTACAGTAGCGTTTGGAGTTTGTCATAATAATATATTAAAGCATGATGTGAATATGAAAAGGCAGCTCTCTCGACAGTCCTCCTCTATTACAGACAGGACAAAGTGAAGATAATTATGACTTACCTTAAATTTACTTCAGCAACAGCGGATTTTCAAACATAAAGACAGTCTCTCTCTCTCTCTCTCTCTCTCTCTCTCTCTCTCTCTCTCTCTCTCTCTCCAAAATAAAACTGTGTATCTATGCCTGATGATAAGCAAGAAGTGGAAGGAGAATATAAGAGAGTATGGAACAGTGGGTGCAAGGATTGTATGGGTGAGGATGAAAGTAGGTGTACAAGCATGGGCGATTGTATGTGTGTATGCTCCAACGGAGGATCGAGTGGCAAGAGTGAAAGATGAGTTTTGGGCGAGAGTAGAAGCATGTATGGACAAGTTTGAGAGGAGCGAGAGAGTGCTGTTGATTGGAGACATGAATGGCAAAGTTGGGAATGTACGAGTGGATGGAGTGGTTGGTTAGTGGGGTGTGCCAGCTGAAGTAGATGGGAATGGTAGTGCTTTGGTGGACATCTGTGCTTGTAAGGGGTTGGCAATAGCCAACACCTACTTTCGTCATAAGATGATCCACCGGTATACATGGAGAGTAATGAGGAGGATGGATGGTGAACTTGTTGAACGAAAGGCAATGATAGACTACGTATGTGTGGATGAGCGAATGAGAAGACAAGTGTTGGATGCAAGAGGGTGGGGGAATGGAGTCTCGGACCATCACTTAGTGATGGCCAATGTAAAGATGCAAAGAAAGTGGTTGAGGAGGCGAAGGGGAAGACAGGAGGAAGCAGCTCCTGTGAGAAGAGTGGAGAAATTGCAAGGTAGTGAGAAAATGACAGTATAAGAGCATAGTGGAAGAAAGATTGGGAAGGTATGAGCTAGAGCAGATGGAAGGGGTGGAAGACGTATGTAAGATATTCACGGAAGAGATAGGCGCAGCGTGTGAGGCGGTTTGTGGAGTGAGGAGGAGATGCAAGGATGTGCAAGGGACAGCATGGTGGAATGATGAGGTGAAACGAGCTGTGGAACAAAAAAGAAGGCATATGGTGAATGGTTGGCGAGTGGAGGTAGGGGAGAAGATGAGAGAGAGAAGAGAGAGGTATATGTGAGCAGGAGAAGGGAGGTTAAGAGAGTGGTGAAGGAGAGTAAGAAGAAAGTGGATGAAGAGTTTGGGAGGAATCTGAGTGTGAAATGGAGGGAGAGTAAGAAATTGTTTTGGAAGGAGGTAAAGAAAGTAAGGCAGTGTGAAAGGGGAAGTAATAGGGGAGTGAAAGATAGGAAAGATAGGAATCTGAAAGTTAATGTAAACAAAAGTAAAGTTATGGTGTTTGAGAGGAATGAAGTCACAGAGTGTGCAGTGAGGTTGGATGGTGAGGATATGGAGAATGTGAGTGCATTCAAGTACTTGGGTAGTGTGATGAGTAAGGATGGAACTTTGGGGGATGAAGTACTTGAAAGGGTACAGCAGGGAAGGAAGGTTGTTGGTACACTGAAAGCAGTGATGAGAAATAGGGAGGTGAGTATGGAAGTTAAGAAGTCACTGCATGATGGTATTGTGATCCCTACCCTGACGTATGGAAGCGAGGCGTGGACCTTGCAAGAGGGGAACAAGTCAAGAGTGAGAGCAGTGGAAATGAGTTACTTGAGAGGAGCATGTGGAGTGACGTGGAGGGACAGGTTGACGAATGAAGAAGTGAAGGAACGTTGTGGGGTAGATGTGGATGTGGTTGAGAAGATTAGGAGAAATGCACTGAGGTGGTTTAGACATGTGGAGAGAATGGAGAATGAAAGACTGACTAAGAGGGTGTATGTAGGTGAGGTGGAGGGAGGGAGAGGGAGGGGTAGACCGAGGATGAGGTGGAGGGATGGAGTTGAGAGGTATATGAGGGAGGGGGGGGTGAGTTTGGGGGGAGGATAGTCAAATGGTGGGTGACAGAGTGACTTGGAGGCGTTTTGTCTGCGGCCACCCTTTGCGGGATTAGGGCGTCGGGCTATAGATAGATAGATAGAATATAGATCTATGTCTATAATTTATCTATAAATTATCCTCCTCTTACGGCAGGCTATCTTTAAAATTTCACCTTAAACCCCGCACGAGAGTAAATGAAAATTGTACTCTTTTTCACAATCTCTTTCGTAAGTGGTGTCCAACTGCACACGTCCATTTGTAACTATTAAACTCACATTACCAATCCACTCTGGTATAACTCAATTCAAACGCTCCAAGGAGTTAACCTGTATTCACACCCTGGACAAAGCCCCCATTTTGGAGGGGATTTTGATCGTGTTCGAGTTTGCAGATTCCCTGGTACCACTTTCTGAACTACTTATTTTTGCCTGTTGAAATTTCCATTTTGCTTGTTACTGATGAAACGTTTCTATATTTGAACGATATTGATAACGTAAGAGAGAATATAAAGATAAGAAGCATTTTGCCTCTGAATCGTAATATCGTATTGTATGTTACTGGTGAAACTTAGTCGATATTTGAACGATATTGATAATGTACGAGAGAATAATAAGATGTATTTTGCCTCTTTGAATCGTAATGTCGTCTTGTATGTTATTGTTGGAACTTACATCGATATTTAAAATAGATTGATAACGTACGAGGGAATATCAAAATGTAGTTTGCCACTTTGAACCGTCACATCGTCTTGTATGTTGCTGGTGAAACGTATGTCGATATTTAGCGATATTGATAACATACGAGAGACTAATGTGATACAAATTATATCGCCACCAGAACTTTGTCCCTCGTTCCTTGACTTGAAGTGTAGGCAAAGAAAGGGGTCCGTATTTTCATCGGTTAAGGAAGCTCCCTAACACCTTTTCCTCGGCGATTTATTATGTTTATTATCATTTCGTCATCTCTGTCACTTAAATAATTTTATCACCGTATTGTGCATAAACAACGTACAAAGCCAGCCGTATAAAAAAAATCTGTAGGGAAAAGGTGCAAGGGAACCTTCTTACCTTCGATTATGGTCGTATTCTAGCACCTCTTCCTTAGCGATTTATTTTTACATATTATGAAATGGGTTTGAGACTTCTTAACACTCTTCCTTAGCCATTTATTTTGCATATTTACGTCATTTTCGGCCACCCTTTGCGGGATTAGGGCGTCGGGCTATAGATAGATAGATAGACGTCATTTTATCAACACACGTTATTGAGTCGAAAACTATACTAGAAAATTAAAGATAACATAAAAAAGAATGTCAGGGTTAAATATGCGTAAAAATAATAAAGGAAGAGGCACAATGAACCGAATATTTATTAGCCTATACTACCTATTGTTTATTGTCCTTAATTTGGCAGGAAATGTCTGTAGCTCATTTCCCCTGGTTCAGTGGCAGAAGACAATAAAACCACCACCAGTAATGACAGGATTATTATTATTATTATTATTATTATTATTATTACTATTACTACTACTACTACTGCTACTACTACTACTACTGCTACTACTACTACTACTACTACTACTGCTATTTATTATTATTATTATTATTATTAAGAAAATAATTAACCACCTGCGGTAATTTGTGTAGGTAGCTACATCATCATCATCATCCTGAATCAGTCCACGGCAAGTGTCTCCCATGAGAGAGAGAGATAGAGAGAGAGAGTAATGTCCGCTGCAAAAACTTCGAATTCTTGAACACATACCCGGTAGTATAGCATTTCCGGTATATTTTTTTCCGCTATATTTGGCTGTTTGACTTTAGCAGTGGGCAGAGAGGTAATGCATAGTTGCGGGGCTCTTTTTTTTGAGAGAGAGAGAGAGAGAGAGAGAGAGAGAGAGAGAGAGAGAAACTTACTCCCTATCCAGTACCGTTGGTCAGGAGTGAGGTTTGGTGTAGAATTTATATTCCGTAGTGGTTCAGGGTTAGCCGTGTTAGGGGATGGAGTGGAGGGGAGGACAAGGCCAATTTAGGCATCAGCACCATCAACAAAGTGCGAGTCATGTCATCAAACAGTGACTTTCGTTTTTTTTTTTATCATTTTTCTTGCTTAACGCTTGATTCGCTTCATGCAGCCTGGCAGCCGTAAAGATCCATGCAGTCTCACACGCCATCACTCTTGTGCCATTACACCCCTTCCTTAGCGATTTATTTTTATTTATTCATCACTTCTGGGATTACTTTCATCAATTTCACCACGGCTCATATTTTGGTCGGTTAAAGAATCCCCTTAACACCTTTTCCATAGCGATTTATTTTTGAACCTCACGCATTACCCATTTCTGGCATTACATTAATCAATTTATTTCACAAAGGCTTATATTCATGTCCGTTAAAGAAGCCCCCTAACACGTCATCCCTAGCGATTTATTTTTGAACCTCATGCATCACTCGTCTGCCATTATAATTATCTGTTAAGACAATTTCACCAAGGCTTATATTCTCATGGGTAAAGGAAGCTCCCTAACTCCCCTTCTTTGGCGATTTATTTATTTTTTATGACTCGTTACTAGCCTTTTTCACGTTATTTATTCAGAATATGGCGATAGTAGAAAGATTTAGGTAACAACGAAGAGGATAGTAAGGTGTAATAAACAAAATAAATTGCTTAGGAAAAGGTGTTAGGGAGCTTTCTTAACCGACGATAATACAGACCTCGGTGGCAGAATAAGAACGATTCCATAGCACTTCTTCGTGACTAGCACCGTAGTCTAGTGTTAATTTCCTATCACAGCCTAGCAGTGAAGGTGGTGAGATGGCAGTTTTACAACGAAGTGAACAAAGTAGGAGAGAGAGAGAGAGAGAGAGAGAGAGAGAGAGAGAGAGAGAGAGACGGACAGGGATAGATAGATGGATAGATTGATTGATTGATTAAGAGAGAGAGCTCTGTAACTATTATAAAATGGAATAGTGAGAAATATAAGTGTAAAGTTCTGCGCATTAGAGAGAGAGAGCGCGAGAGAGCTCTGTAACTCTAGTATAAAATGGAAGAGTGAGGTATATAATTATGTGTAAAATTCAGCACATTAGAGAGAGATATATATGTATTAATAGAGAGAGAGAGAGAGAGAGAGAGAGAGAGAGAGAGATGGGGGGTTATGTAATATAAAATGAAATATAATTACCGGGTATGTGTAAAATTTGCACGTGTGTGTGTGTGTGTGTGTGTGTGTGTGTGTGTGTGTGTGTGTGTGTGTGTGTGAGAGAGAGAGAGAGAGAGAGAGAGACTGACATAATGGTGCAAACTTTATCGATAATAAAATGGGTATAAACAGCATCTGAGAGAAATATGAGGTGTAAGTATGCAGAATGAATCGCTTAGGAAAAGGTGCTACCTAATCTGTATAGCTTCGAATGCGGTGTGTTGCATCATAGCGGAATTCAGGTGTAATTTGGCGCTCTGAGGTATGGGAGTGGGAGGCGCCGGACTGTCTGCTGCTGAGAGAGAGAGAGAGAGAGAGAGAGAGAGAGAGAGAGAGAGAGAGAGAGAGAGAGAATAAACCGCTAATGCTCGCGTGTATGATCCTGGATTTTTGTCAGTTTTATGAGAGAGAGAGAGAGAGAGAGAGACCCTGTATTTATATCGTTATTGCTTTCGTATAGTTCTGCATTTTTGTCAGTTTTTCGTTTAGCCTCGTGGAGAGAGAGAGAGAGAGAGAGAGAGAGAGCATTAAACAGGCCTCTCTGTTTTAATCTTGTATGGGCACCGTTAGTATGCAAACTTTATGTATACCGTACACCGGGTATATGTATGGATATGTTAATGTGAATCTTATTATTGTAGCTAAATATAAATGTTGTATGTATGTATTTATGTATGTATGTGTGTACCTTATGTATGAATGTATGTATGTACCGTATGTATGTATGGATGTATGTTTGTATTTGTGAATCGTGTATTTTAGTGGTATGAATGTTGTATTTATGTATGTACCGTATGTGTGTAGGTATATATTTGTGTGAATCGTGTATTTAGTTAAGTATGAATGTTGTATGTATGTATATGTATGTATGTATGTCTTTCTGTATGTATGTGTATGTATGTATCTAATATGAAGGGCGACAGTGTGAGATAGTGAGAAGTGTTGTACTGATAAATATTCTCTCTCTCTCTCTCTCTCTCTCTCTCTCTCTCTCTCTCTCTCTCTCTCTCTCTCTCTCTCACACACACACACACACACACACACACACACACACACACACACACCACTGAACATCGAACAGTGAATCCAGTGATATCAGTGCATTATAATTCCTTTGACGTCACTCTTGACTTTTTTTTTTTTTTTTAATAACAGAACGGAGGAAGGAAAAACAAATGAATTAAAAAAAAAATAATCCATACACCAGATTACTGGTGTCCTCCATTCATAAAGTATCTGTAACAGTTGGACTTGAACAGCTGTGGGTTGAAATTTGGAGGGAAACAACTCTGGGGAAGCGAGTTCCAGAGAGATGCGGTTCGGGGAATGAAAGAATTCTGATAAGCAGAAGTGAAGGAACGTTGTGGGGTAGATGTGGATGTGGTTGAAAAGATTAGGAGAAATACACTGAGGTGGTTTGGACATGTGGAGAGAATGGAGAATGAAAGACTGACTAAGAGGGTGTATATAGGTGAGGTGGAGGGAGGGAGAGGGAGGGGTAGACCGAGGATGAGGTGGAGGGATGGAGTTGAGAGGTATATGAGGGAGGGGGGTGAGTTGGGGGGAGGGGAGTCAAATGGTGGGTGACAGAGTGACTTGGAGGCGTTTTGTCTGCGGCCACCCTTTGCGGGATTAGGGCGTCGGGCTATAGATAGATAGATAGATAGAAGTTCTGCAATATGGCTGAGTGACATGCCAGACATGAGCGCTACCAGACGCCCGTGTAGCACGAGAGAAGGCATGGAGAGGTGGCACCATGGACGCAACTTCGTCTGAGCATTTGCCAAAAAAAATACCTGTAAAATAATGCAAGGGAGGCAACATTCCATCTTACTTGCAGGGGAGGTAGTTTATATGTAATGGCAGGGTTGTTAATAATTCTAACAGCTTTATTCTGAATTTTATCTAGTTGTCTTAATGCAACCTCTACACAACCACTCCACAAGGGTGAGCAATATTCAAGCTGAGAGCGCACATGACTCTCTTAAATTATAGCTAACTGCTCATCAGCAAAGAAGTTACGGACTCTGTACAATAATCCAATTTTATTGAGGCAGTTTTAGCAAGTGATCTGACATGAGAGGTCCAGCTGAGGGCACTGTTAAGTGAGACGCCAAGAATTTCAATACTTTTGGAGATGGGAATATTAGTAGCACTGAAAGTAACGTACGAATCTGGCAATATCTGTCTATTAGTAAATTGTATATATTTAGTTTTACTAGCATTAAAAGAGACAAGGTTGTTTTGTCCCCATTCACTGATCGTAGATAGGTCGTGATTTATGGAGATGGCTGTACTGAGTTGAGAGGTAGAGATATTAGACTTTGTAAATGGGTGTCTGAGTGTGAATGAACTATGTAGTGTTGAGTCATCTGCATATGAGTGGATGGGATTGCGGGTGACAGATAAGAGATCATTAATATGAACCAGGAATAGGGTTGGCGCCAGAACTGACCCCTGTGGCACGCCGGCGTTAATTGAGTGGAAATTGGAATATACATCATCTACTTTTACTCTTATTTTCCTGTCACTAAGATATGAAGAAATCAAAGGAACAAAAGACATTAGTCCATAGCAAGGGAGTTTGGACAGCAGGGAACGGTGCCATACTCTGTCGAAAGCTTTAGAAATATCAAGAGCTACTGCATGAGTTTCTTCATGTAGATCAATTGATTGATGGATGGTATGAGTTAAGAGATTGAGTATGTCAATGGTGGCTCTTTCGTGGCGCAAACCAAATTGTCTATCACTAATTAAGTTGTTAGATTCAAGATGTTTAACAATATGCTTATTAATTAAAGTTTTTCAAATACCTTACCAAGAGAAGATGTGTCAGCTGTTGGTCTGTAATCAGAGGGGTCAGAGGAACTTCCTTTCTTCGGAATTGGGTGGATATTGGCTTCTTTCCATGAATTTGGGAATAAAGAAGTACGTATGCATAGTCTGAATAATTTAGCTATAATAGAGGCAAGTTCAGGGGAACACTTTTTCAAAACAATTGGCGGAATTCCATCTGGGCCTGGAGCTTTGTTGGTAGGAAAATTGTCTAGGATGGATTTGACGTACTGGTACCGGTATCTTGTCTGTATTTTAAGTGGGGCAGTTTTGGGAGAGTCAAGTTCTAGTACTGAGACATTCTGGCTGGTATCGTTTATGGTAGAGTTTCTGGCAAATGCACTGGCAAAAATATCTGCTTTCCCACGCGGGTCATTTGTAATATTGCCATCTGAAGATTTTAGTGGGGGACTGGAAGATGACTTGTTAAAGTTATTATTGAAAGAAGTAAGAGTTGACCAGAATATTCTGTTGTCATTAGGGTTGTTAAGTAGTTTTGATGCTTGCTTTTGAAGAAAGTTTGATTTAGCTAGATTTATTACAGCTTTTGCATGATTTCTAGCAATTTTAAATTGAGAGAGTGACTCAGATGTTTTTTATTTTAAGTAAGAGTTATATGCTAATGACTTTTGGGCTGTTGCTCTGGCACAATTGCCATCAAACCATTTTGGAGAGTTCGATCTTTTAGTGAACTGTTGACTTGGTATGAATAAATCCATACCAGCTAGTATTAAGTCGCAAATGTGGGGCTGGGTAGAATTGGGATCACTAGAGAAGAAAGACTGCCATGGAATGTCAGCAAGATAATTTCTAAATCCATCCCAGTCTGCCCTGTCAAAGTGCCATCGGGTCACCCTGACAGGTTCAGAATGGGGAGGTGTGGGGGGGTTAACTAATGAGGCTTTGATGAGATTGTGGTCAGAGGATCCAAGTGGTGACAGTACCTCTATCCTGTATTGATCTGGATTATTTGTCAAGAATAAATCCAAGAGATGGGCATTATGGTCAGGATTATCAGGTATTCTGGTTGGTTGCTTTACCAACTGGGTGAGATTAAACGATTCCACAAACAGCTCGCACTCGAGACCAGCGTCGTCAGTCCTGGCAGACTGCAATAACCATTCAACATTATGTATGTTAAAATCACCCAAAATAGTAATTTCGGTGCTAAGGGCAAGGTTAAGGTTACTCAACTGAGTGGATATGGAATCAAATACACTGGGTTCTGAAGAGACACTGGGGGAGCGATAAACTACACAAATATATTTGGTAATGTTTTGACAGTTTATACAATGCGTAATCAACTCTGGATGAAGTGAAGTTTAAAATAGTGTCAACTGCATATTGGGATTTGATATAACAACAGGTGCTGCCCTTGTTACGGAAGTTTGTAAGGAGATGGTAACTGGGAAAACAAAATGGAGATATATCGGTAGAGGGTGAGATTTGTGGTTCTGTGAGGAAAAGGGCCAAAGGGGATATGGACTGAAGGAAAAAATGAACCGAGTTTAAATTTGTGGTAAGGCCGCGGATGTTGGTAAAGAATAAGGCCGCATTTTCACTTCTTCGCTGACGAGCATTCCCGGAAATAGCAACAGTCGCTTGATTGCGACCGGGAGGACCCTGTGCCGCCAGCCCTACCCTGCCGGTGGTGGCAATCCGAGGTACCACCTCATTTGATAGTAAGATTGCAGCGGCCATTACTAAAGATGTGAATTAAAGGTGTGATATGTTATGCGCATGTAGTGTGGTGTAGACAGTTGAAGGTAGAGGTATTATGAGAGCATGCTGGCCTACTCTCTGTGTAAATGAATGCACTGAAAATGTTCAGAAAAGGGAGATGGTCAGGATCAAGTCCTGAGGGCAGGGCTGGTGAAACGGGAGCTCCAGCTCTCCCTATCACCAGCTTGCCATCCACCTCGGGAGTACTGCCCTGTTCGACTGGTGCTACAGTCTACTCCTCATAAATTATAATCGCATTTTATCTTCATGATCCTGTCATTTTTACTGTGATCTTTTGGGCTTGGATGAAGAAAAGAGCTACAGTGATGATGATGATGATAGTAGTACCGAAGTAGTAGTAGTAGCGGTGGTAGTAGTAGTAGTAGTAGTAATAATAATAATAATAATAATAATAATAATAACAATCCTTATCATCATTATCGTTATCATCAGCATCATCACCTTGCTGACCTAACAAAATCATCTTGAAACAGCAAGAATAAAATGCAACAAACAGCCGTCGTAGTAAAATTATTATTATTATTTTTTTCAGTATTCTTGGTATAGACTAGACAGTGTGTTCCCTGAGTATCCTCCTCCGGTCCTTTTCGCATACCGTCACATGTCACCACTGCGGCGCTAATACCTACCATTGATATTGAATTCTTAGTAGTTTTTGTTTTTTTTTCCTCCTCCTCTTCCTCCTCCCCTGCGGCTTAGATCGTGACAATGAATGTGCTGACAAGTCGTTACACTCTTTACCTGTCATGATAGTGCACAGACTAGTTCTGGAAGTATGATTGTTATTCTTTATTTTAATCACACAAGCAGTTGACATTTTTTTTGTTTTTTTTTTCGATTTAGGAGAGACTTTGAACTTAAAGGTGTTGAATTCGCCTTGATCAACGTCTGTGGGCAAAAAATAAATAAATAAATAAGTAAATAAATAAAAGGTTTTCCATGCTGAGTAAAATCAGATGAAGAGAGCAAGGATGAAACTATTTTTTTTTTTAGTATGAATAGAGGGAGGAGAAACAAATTAAGTAAAACAAGATAATTATCCATACACCAGATTTTTTATGCAGGGAAGAAGGAACCAAACCCAGAAGCCTGTAAGATTGTTAAAAAAAAAAAAAAAAAAAGAGAGAGAGAGAGAGAGGGAGGGAGAGAATGTGTCACTCTTATCTGAAGTGTTATACAGCAAACTTGACTTTAGATGGAAAGACGCTTAAGTAGCTGTGTCCCAATTTGTCCTTGCTAATTTCACGATACTCTTTTCACTTTAATTTGGCCCAAAATTGCCGTTTCCATCTTGAATGCAGAATTGTGGTAATAGATAAGTACTAGACTATGATGCTAGTCACGAAGAAGGGCTGTGGGAAGGATGTAGAGCCTTAGTATTGTCTTTCAGTCTGAGCTACGTGAAATAAGCTGCAAAAGGATGAAATTATGAGCCAAGTTATGGTGAAAGGAGTTTAGTAAAATCCTTTTCATTGGTAGACCTGATGCTAGTCACGAAGAAGGGCTATGGGAAGGATGTAGTGCCATATTATTGTCTTTTAGTCCGAGTTACGTGAAATAAGCTGCAAAAGGATGAAGTTATGAGCCAAGCTATGGTGAAAGGAGTTTAGTAAAATCCTTTTCATTGGGGAAACTGACACACCTGCAGACATTTTTTTTCTTAATGCAAGGAAGAAGGAATCCAAGGCCAGGATCCCCGCAAACCGCTCCTTCGAAGAAAAAAACAAAAACAATACGAGAGCCAAATTCAAGATCCGTTCATTTCGAGATGCCTGGACACACTGTTGTGATTGTGTAAACATGGCAAGAAATTATGAAGTATATCGATTCATAGCCAGACGTCTTAATCTTGGAGGGGGTGACTGAAAACAAATTGCCTCTGTTTCACCCTCCCCTTAGCCATCAGCCTGCCCTCCCTCCTGACACCACCGTCATTCAGATGAGTCACCTCATCCCCCTGCCACATCCTTGGTCTCTCTCTCTCTCTCTCTCTCTCTCTCTCTCTCTCTCTCTCTCTCTCTCTCTCTCTCTCTCTCTCTCCAATACTTAGCTAGAACAAGAGATTTACACTACGGTGCCAGTCACGGAGAAGTGCTATGGAGATGATGCAGAGTTGTAGTATTTTCTCCTACTGATCCAGGAACCAACATGAAATAAACCGGAAATGGACGAAAATCTGTGCCACGTTAAGGTGTAAGAGGTAAAGACTAAAATAAAGACGACCTGAGATGAATAGGTTAATAAAGTCACTAAGGTAAAGACCATCTCGGGGTGAAGAGGTTAAAGAGATGAAGGCTTGTTGGGGATGGAGGAGGAGGTGGGGTGATGTCTTGCTTTAAGGGGTGGGAGGGAGGGGGGAAAGGTGGGGAGGGAGGGAGAAGAGGGGAGAAGTGGGAGTGGAGAGGGAAGGAGGGAGGAGAGGTGGAGAGAGAGCGACGGAAGGAGGGGAAACGAGGAGAGATAGAGAGGGAGGAGATGGGAAAGTTGGAGCGGGAGAGGATTTGGGATTGGAGAGAGGAGAGGGAAGACATGGGGGAAGAGAGAAAGGGATAGGGTACGAGGAGAAAGTTGTGGAAGAGGAGAGGGAGGGAAGGAAAGAGGGGAAAGGAGAGATGGAAGGGGATGAGGATTGGAGAAGAGAGGTTAAGAAGGAGATGTAGAGAGGGAGGGGATGGAGGATGGAAGGGGATGGGGATTGGAGAAGTGAGGGAGAGAAGGAGAGGTAGAGAGGGAGGGGATGGAATATGGAAGGGGATGACTGGAGAAGAGAGGGAGAGGTGTAAAGGGACGAGGTGGGGTGTGGGAGTGGGTGGTGTGAAGCAACTGCGTCACTGCAACAGGCTCTGACCAAAGCACTCACTAAACTGGCTTATAATGGTGTGCAGGGGGTTGGGGGGAGACTTGCTGTGTGTGTTTAAGGTACCTCTGCATACCAAATCGTACCCGGCATGTGTTGTTATCCTGGCTAATGTGTGTGTGTGTGTGTGTCGGAGGTGATGGGGGATAAGTACGTCTTTTTTCCTCTCCACAGACGGTATGGCACTGTTTTTTTCCACGGAAGAGTAAGAAAGGGGGACTCTGAGAATAATCATTGCCTAAAAGAAAAATTATTTAGGGCTAACCTTAAAGTGCTGGAGAGGAACGCCTTCACGTGGTGGTATTCATATATCTTGGCGGCTCCACCACTCGGTTAGGGTGTGCAAGTCCCTTCCACTCCGTCCCCTGAGAGGAGGATGGTGACCGCAGGAGAATGGCAGCTGCGTCAACAGGCCATTGGGTTCACGTGTCATGAGCCTGGCATCACAACAACAATAATAATAATAATAATAATAGAGTGAATGGAACCCCTATTTATCTCACTAGCATGAAGTGTTTTTATCATATATGCCGGTATTTATTTATTTATTTTCATTTATTTTACATATATATTTATTTACATTTATTCTACATGTACCGATATATATTTAGTTTTTGCGTGGCGTAGTGCAGCTATTTGCACTCGGGTAAATTATATAAAATGGTAATTACCTTAGGCAGTTTGCCGTAATTAATATTAGGACACGAAACCTACAAAGTGTGGGGAATTCTTTGTTTATTTCGTCCTGTTTTCTGGCGAGTTGACTCAAGGCAGATTCTTTGAACTGAGCGGCGAGATACAGCAGAGAGGTGGAGAGAGGGGCAAACTCTTTGAACTGGATCGGCTAGAGTAGATACAGCAGAGACAGAGAGGCAGACTCTTTGACGTGAAGCGGTTGGTTACAGCAGAGAGAGAGAGAGAGAGATTGTATAATATAGGGTACTGAGGGCGATAACCCTTAGTCACAATTACTCTAGCAAAAAGGGTTGTTATGAAAGAAGGGGAAGGGAGGGAAGGAGGAGAGGAGAAGTAAAGATGGAGGAAGACAAGGAAGAAGGAAAGAGGAGGAGCAGGAGAAGGAGGGGAGGAAAAAGGAGGAGGAAGAAGAAGGGGCGGGAAAAGAAGGAAAGAGGAGGACAGGCAATACTAGAACACTACATCGTCTCTACAACACTGCATGGCAAACTATCGAATTCTTGTGTTAACCTGTATTTATAGAGACACTAACACAGATCTACACTAATTCCATTGCACTTCTTCGTGACTATCACCTTAATCTAGCGTTATTTTATCTATTTTTACAACTTAGTATTCAAGATAGATAGATGACAATTTTAGGCCAAGTTGAAATGAAGAGAGTATATTATTCTAACCTGACAGATCCCTAGTATTTTTCACCTCTCTTGATTATGTGTAGTCTGACTGGATTTTTTTTTTATTTGACTAGTAACCAAGGAGACTCATACCTCCCTCATAACTGTGGCTGATCGAATACCACCATAGTCGACAACTCAGTGTTAGAGAGAGAGAGAGAGAGAGAGAGAGAGAGAGAGAGAGAGAGAGAGAGAGAGAGAGTGAAAGAAAGAAAGAAAAAGAAAGAGAGAGATGAAAACAAACCGACTATATATACCACCATAATCCACAACTCAGTCTTCGAGAGAGAGAGGGAATGACAATTTTAGGCCAAGTAAAAGTGGAAAGAGTATAGTTATGTCACCCCAGTTTCCTACCGTACATCCATTCCATAGCACTTCTTCGTGACTAGCACCCTATTGTGTTAATTTCACAGCTCAGTATTAAAGATAAAGATGGCAGTTTGGGGTCAAGTAAAAGTGAAAAGAGTATAGTTAATATCACCCCTGTTTCCTGCGCTACATTCATTCCATAGCACTTCTTCGTGACTAGCACTCATGTCCCTTAGGTA
>NC_136957.1:36305745-36310745 GCF_032717465.1 Coenobita brevimanus | reverse complement strand
TGAGGAGTGAAGAGAGTGAGTGAGGAGTGAAGGGAGTGAGTGTGGAGTGAAGGGAGTGAGTGAGGAGTGAAGGGAGTGAGTGTGGAGTGAAGGGAGTAAATGAGGAGTGAAGGGAGTGAGTGTGGAATGAAGGGAGTGAGTGAGGAGTGAAGGGAGCGAATGTGGAGTGAAGGGAGTGGGTGAGGAGTGAAGGGAGTGAGTGAGGAGTGAAGGGAGTGAGTGAGGAGTGAAGGGAGTAAGTGAGGAGTGAAGGGAGTGAGTGAGGAGTGAAGGGAGTGAGTGAGGAGTGAAGGGAGTGAGTGTGGAGTGAAAGGAGTGAGTGTGGAGTGAAGGGAGTGGGTGAGGAGTGAAGGGAGTGAGTGAGGAGTGAAGGGAGTGAGTGAGGAGTGAAGGGAGTGAGTGAGGAGTGAAGGGAGTGAGTGAGGAGTGAAGGGAGTGAGTGAGGAGTGAAGGGAGTGAGTGTGGAGTGAAGGGAGTGAGTGAGGAGTGAAGGGAGTGAGTGAGGAGTGAAGGGAGTGAGTGAGGAGTGAAGGGAGTGAATGAGGAGTGAAGGGAGTGAGTGAGGAGTGAAGGGAGTGAGTGAGGAGTGAAGGGAGTGAGTGAGGAGTGAAGGGAGTGAGTGAGGAGTGAAGGGAGTGAATGAGGAGTGAAGGGAGTGAGTGTGGAGTGAAGGGAGTGAGTGAGGAGTGAAGGGAGTGAGTGTGGAGTGAAGGGAGTGAATGAGGAGTGAAGGGAGTGAGTGTGGAGTGAAGGGAGTGAATGAGGAGTGAAGGGAGTGAGTGTGGAGTGAAGGGAGTGAGTGTGGAGTGAAGGGAGTGAATGTGGAGTGAAGGGAGTGAATGAGGAGTGAAGGGAGTGAGTGTGGAGTGAAGGGAGTGAATGAGGAGTGAAGGGAGTGAGTGTGGAGTGAAGGGAGTGAATGAGGAGTGAAGGGAGTGAGTGAGGAGTGAAGGGAGTGAGTGAGGAGTGAAGGGAGTGAGTGTGGAGTGAAGGGAGTGAGTGTGGAGTGAAGGGAGTGAGTGTGGAGTGAAGGGAGTGAGTGTGGAGTGAAGGGAGTGAGTGTGGAGTGAAGGGAGTGAGTGAGGAGTGAAGGGAGTGAGTGAGGAGTGAAGGGAGTGAGTGAGGAGTGAAGGGAGTGAGTGAGGAGTGAAGGGAAGTGTGGTCCATATCACTGTACTGATAAAGAGGACAAGATATCTGTTACCATACTTACACTGACTGTTTGTTTAACCTTTACTTGGCCCGGAGTTTCGTCCTTTTACAGCTTAATTCACGTAACTCAGTGGCCAGAGAGAGAGAGAGGTCGTTGAGTCTCAATTATGACGTTGGAGTGATTCTTCTTGGTTATTATACAGTAGTTAGTTTTGGCCCACTTCCACAACATGATCCTTGAGTCGTGGTTGCATGAAATTCGATGATGTATATACAGTACTCTTTATGTCCTAACTTGGCCCTGATTTTCGTCCTTTAGCAGCTTATTTCTCTCAGCTCAGTGGCAGAAAAGGACAATACTACGGCTCTACCTCCATTCCATAGCATTTCTTCTTGACATACATCATATTCTAGTAATAATATAAGAAAAAGACATCAGTACGGCTTTACATCCTTTCCATAGCATCTTCGTGACAAACATCATATTCTAGTGATTATGCATTCTTACTACTCTGCATTCATGATGGAGTATTGCAGTTTTAGGCTAAGTTAGTGTAAAAAGGATATTGTCAAATCAGTCCCTCATTTTAACTACACACGGCCATCAACTGTGCTGAAAAAGGTTGAAGATCATCGGCAGGGGATGGAAAAATGCCAGTTTTAGGCCAAAAGAGAGAGACTGACTAGGAGGGTGTATGTGAGAGAGGGAGGGGGAGACTGATAATGACATGGAAGGATGGAGTAGAGAGGTGTAATTGAGATAGAGGGAGGAGGGTGCAAGGTGGGGGGAGGGCAGTGAAATGGCAGGGGACAGGGGAACACAGAGGCGATTTGTTTGTAGCCACCCCATACGGGATTGAGGCGTCTGACTATTGAAAGATAGATGGTATAAAAAGGGTACAGTCAAAACAATCCTCCATTCTGACAACACCTGGCCATCAACTGTACTGAAAGGGGTTAGGGATCATTGTCAGAGTAAATAAGCTGTAGCAAGGTAGGGAAATTAATTGGCCGTCGTTGTGTACTCTGTTCCTACCTTCTTATACTTTCATGTCTTCCATTTCGGGGTTGTGCGTTCCTACCCTCTACTACCACCCTCCACTTCCTCTCTTTGTGTTTGATGTGGGAAGCTGGGATGGTGGTGGTGGTGGTGGTGGTGGTGATGTGATGATAATGGTGATACCGTAGAAGTGGTCGTGATGAAGGCAGTGAAGGTGATGGTGATGGTGTTGGTGAAAGTAGTGATGGTGATGAAGATGGTGAAGATGATGGTGGTGGTGGTGGTGGTGGTACTGATGCTGCTAGTATTGGTGATGATGGTGTGGTGGTGATACTGATGCAGATATTAGTGGTGTTGTTGATGATGATGATGATGATGATGATGATGATGATGGTGGTGGTGGTGGTGATTTACAGGATACGAAGAAAATAAAAGGGTGTTTTGAATGGAACTATCTAACAGAAATCGAGATAAGAATTATGGTGTATTTTGAATGGGGATATTTATAGACTTCTTTGCATGTGTGTGACGTCTCTTATTGGAACTGAGAGAGAGAGAGAGAGAGAGAGAGAGAGAGATTGAATGTGTGTGTGTGTGTGTGTGTGTGTGTGTGATTTGTATATAAAAGATTAAATGTTATATCTCAGTCAGTATCGTCCTAACTTACACACACACACACACACACACACACACACATGCAGAGTCACTAGTAGGTTGTCATTGTTTGCGGGCGTCCTGCGGTTACCATGGCAACGTGGAGTGCAGGCCTGCTTTATCATCTCACTACAGGGACGTCTTGTTTTGAGAGAGAGAGAGAGAGAGAATAAACGTTTCCGGCGGTCTTGTGGTTACTATGGGAAGCCAGTGTGTGTGTGTGTGTGTGTGTGTAATTCACCGGGTCGGTCAGGATCACCTGATGGTCGTGATCGTCAGCTTTTACCCTCCCGGAAGGGAGCTGAGAGCTCATATAGTCCGATCTAAGGGCAAGGCTGTGACCTTCACACACGCACACACCCGTCCCCTTGCTCAAGGGGGACAGTAACCACCCACTTCGTCAGTGAAACTTTTCGCAACCTGAGCGAGGCGCGAACTCCCGTCTACCAGATGGCAAGCGAGAACGTTACCACTGCACCAGCGAGCGTGTGTGTGTGTGTGTGTGTGTGTGTGTGTGTGTGTGTGATTAGGGCAGACCAACTGAAACGTTAATCACTATAGTCTTTCAGTATTAAGCTTTTTCCTCGCTTGCTCGAATAATGTGATATGTAAAGGCGTGTGTGTGTGTGTGTGTGTGTGTGTGTGTGTGTGTGTGTGTGTGTGTGTGTGTGTGTGTGTGAGAGAGAGAGAGAGAGAGAGAGAGAGAGAGAGAGAGAGAGAAGGGGAAACATCTAAATTCTAAAACATAATGCATACTAGAATAAAGCACACACACACACACACACACACACACACACACACACACACACACACACACACACACACACACACACACACACACTGAAGGGGCTACAAAAGGACCCTCACGCGATTCCGTTTTGTCTCATTTGATGTCCTAAATTCCATCCCATCCCGCCTTCCTATGTCTGTCTGTCTGTCAGTCTATCTGTATCTGTCTATCTGTCTGCGTATTTATCTGTCTATCTATCTATGTCTGTCTATCTATCTGTCTGTCTGTCTGTCAGTCTGTCTGCTGTATACCTGAATCCATCCAACTTCACCTGGCCATCTATCCATCTCTCTCTCCCTCTCTCTCTCTCTCTCTCTCTCTCTCTCTCTCTCCACGTGCACCAATATTTATGTGTATCTATCTATCTATCTATGTCTATCTGCCGTTAAATATACCACTCCTGTCTCCTGTCTTTACCCCTTTTATTGATTTATTGATTCATCGTGATCGTCGTCGTTTATTTATTTATTTATATTTATTTCTTTACTTAGTTGTGCGTCAGTGCACCGATTATCTCTTGAACCAATGAACGGATCGTCTTCAAACTTTCCACAGGTGTTGGGTATGTGGAACTGAGGAAGTGATTAGATTATGGTGAAATTCCGCCAAGGGTAAGGGTGGGAGTGGGGGGCGACAAATTTAAAGGGCGCGCGGGGTGTTGTGATCTTGGCCCACTTTGTTTTGGTTGATTTATTTTAGTGTGTGTGTGTGTGTGTGTGTGTGTGTGTGTGTGTGTGTGTGTGTGTGTTACAGTAATCAGTATGTGTGAGAGGGAAAGCGGCCCACACAGCTGTGTGTGTGTGTGTGTGTGTGTGTGTGTGTGTGTGTAGGCGTCTGGTATGCTGAGTCACTGGGTCTATATTTGCGATAAATGGTGCGCTCCTTCTGTGTGTGTGTGTGTGTGTGTGTGTGTGTGTGTGTGTGTGTGTGTGTGTGTGTGTGTGTGTGTGTGAGAGAGAGAGAGAGAGAGAGAGAGATCCTGAATGTATGTCAGACTGGGGGTGTACTCTCAGTCAAGTGCGAATAGCTTTGTACTGTATGCACCGGTGCGAGTGTGTGTGTGTGTGTGTGTGTGTGTGTGTGTGTGTGTGTGTGTGTGTGTGAGAGAGAGAGAGAGAGAGAGAGAGAGTAATGTACGGATATGTTTGTGAGCATACATGTTTGGTGTAGCGATATGTTCCCGTTATGTGAGTATAATTCGTGATATATTGCTGTGTATGTCTGTATGTACGAGTAAATTTATCTATTGGTATGTACGGTAATGCATGTATGTATGGATTTATGTATGAATGTACTGTAATTGTTTGTATGTATCTGTCTAACTTTAACTGCAATTATCTATATCTGTCTATCTATCTGCCTGTATGTGCTTATCTATCTTTATCTGTCTCTCTATCTATCATC
>NC_136957.1:36210745-36295745 GCF_032717465.1 Coenobita brevimanus | reverse complement strand
ACATGCAGTACGGTGTTGTGGTTATTATTATTATTATTATTATTATTATTATTATTTATTATTATTATTATTATTATTATTATTTTTATTATTATTATTTTATAATTATTATTATTGTTTCTGCTGGATAGTGTTAGAGGGTTTAAGTGTTGTGGCGCCAAATACAGGGTTGTGTTTATGGCGCCAGTACGGCCTGACACCACTCCATCCCAGACACCAAATAATCTTATTTGTGACCCACTTGTTACCAGCAGCTTGCATAATTTAACACGCTGGTCAAGGCCGTAATTAAGTCTTTTAACTCATCTACCACCACCACCACCACCACCACCACCACCACCACCACCACCACCACCACCCTAACTTGGCCCAGATTTTCGTCCTTTTGCAGCTTACTTCACGTAGCTCAGTGGCAGAATAAGGCAATACTGTGGCTCCACATCCTTTTTATAGCACTTCATCGTGACTAGCATCATAATCAAGCGTTCCTTTCTTCTTACAATTCCTTATTCATGATAGAGGGATGACAATTTTAGGCCAAGTGAGAGTGCAAAGAGTATAGCGTGGCATTACGTTACTCTTCATTCTCAGCACACTGCATATTTGATTCTGTTTTGGAGAGACTTTGAATGGGTGATATTAAAGCCAATTTATTTTCAGCTGACGAAGATCCAGGATAGGGCTGTTAGAAGGAGAGAGAGAGAGAGAGAGAGAGACCAGAAGGGGGATGGTCTGGTGGTAGTAGTAGCAGTAGAAGTAGTAGTAGTAGTAAGAGTAACAGTTGTAGTAGTAGTAGCAGTACAAGTAGTGATAGTAGTAGTAGCAATAGATGTAGTAGTAGCAGTAGAAGTAGTAGTAGTTCAGTTGATGGTCGTGTAGTCAGGCGGGGGGTTGATTTGAATAGCAACTAAGGAGACTCATTCCCACCCCACAGCTAAGGCTCATTGAATTTCGTGCTGCTGTGACTTAAATATTGTGGTTGTGGAAGTGGCCCAGTTCTGTCAGATGAAGAGAGATTGGCTGTACCCCTGTCTTCTCTATTTTTCTGTACCTTATATCCGTCACAGCCTCCTGTACCCAACTTCTGTGCTAAAGAAAGGAAGGAATACTGAAGAATTAGCCACACAGTCGCTCCCGGTATATGGCACTGTAGGAGTAGAGGGTAAGTAAAGGCCGGAGGAAACACGGAAACATCAAGAAGAGAGGTAGGACAGAAGAGCAGGAAGGGATAGTAAGGAGTGGAAAGACTGGAGACAAAAAGGCCCCTCTTGGTCGCCTCTTATGACAAGCAAGGATACTGGGGAGGAGGAGGGGGAGGGGATACTGTGCTAAAGCTATTTTGTGTCACCGTCTTTTTTTTACATATATTTTTTACATTGTTCATTTTGCTGTCAGCGATACGTGTCTTGTGTTTTACTTTCTGTGCCTCTTATTTGCCATATCCTTCGCCTAACTCTTCTGTATGGTTTATATAGGGGAAGAGGGGGACTGAAGAGAAGAGGGGAAGGGGAGGGGAGGAGAGAAAGGAGGTATGTGGTGGGGAGAAGAGATAAAGAAGGAGGTATGTGGTGGGGGGAGGAGATAGTAAAGAGGTATATGGGGGAGGAATGAGAAAGGAGGGTTGGGGAGGAAGATTGAAGAGAGAGGTATATATGAGGGGGAGGGAGGGAGGGGAGGGGAGATGAGTGGCATAATGTAGAGGGGGAGGGGGGAGCTAGTAACAAGTTAGTGTGGATGGAATTTATGAGGGAGGGAAGAGAGAGAGAGGGGGGGTTAGAGATGTTGCTAAGGAGGCGAAGGTTAGAGGCGGAGGAGGAGAGAGGAAGGAGGGGAAGAGAGAGGACAAGAGAAGTGTTGTGTATATGAGAGAGAGACAGACAGACAGACAGAGACAGAGACACAGACAGACAAATTAATAAGAAAATGTAGGCTAAGTCGCTGATCAAGACACGTTAACATATCTATGAGGTTAAGAGAGAGACACAAACAGACATAACAGTTATTAAGACAATGAAAGATAAGTCGCTGAAGAAACCACGTTAAGGTGTGTCAATAAGGTTAAAGATAATACGATCCATAATCCAAACAAACCAGGTGACATTACAACAGGATACTAATTAATTATGGTTTGTATTTGCTTATTTATTTATTTATTTGTTTTATTTTATTATTTTTTGCTGTAACATGAAGCGATTTGTGGTGTGGAATATACCGCAGATTTCTAAAATGTAGCCCATCTCGTCACGGTATATATATATATATATATATATATTGTATATATATATATGTACATCTTGGTTAGTGTTAGGCTAAATTAAGTGATCAATCTGGGAAAGCAAATTTAGCGTGTAATGTTGAAGCGGATTACGGTACGGAAATCTCCACGTCTCCCCCCCCCCCGCGCACACACACACACACACACACACACACACACACACACACACACACACACACGGTAGTGTATGTTCCCCCAAAGACGAGAGCGTGGAAGGATGACGAATACTGGGAGGAATGGTACTCGGGAGGCGGCGAGGATTCGTGGGGCACTATGTTATTAAATATAATAATGAATAATGTGATGACGCAATGGGTCAAAGATGAGACACGGTTTCGAGGTGAGGACACACCAGCAAGGTTAGATTTACTGTCTACCAAAGAACCCGATGTAATAGAATCATTGGAATATATCTGTCCTTTAGGAAAAAGTGATCACGTGGTCATGAGTTCCAGATGTTAATAGGAAACGTCGAGCCAAGAGACGAGCTTCACAGACAGGGAAGATACAACTTTGGCAAAGCAGATTTTACAGGATTGAGAAACTTTTTTCAAAATGCGGATTGGAGAAAATTCAGAGAAACAAGAGAGATACAGAGGAAGTGGGATATCTTTCTAGACCTCTATAATTTGGGAGTGGAAAAATTTGTACCAAGAGTAAGAGGGAAAGAAAACAGGAAAAAGGAGTGGTTTAATAGAAGGTGTACGATAGCAAAAAAAGAGAGAGATAAGGCGTGGAACAATTGGAGAAAGAGAGGTAACAACAGAACAAAGGAAGAGTATAAAAGAACTAGAAATGAATACACAAGAATACGTAGAGAAGAAGAAAGGAATATTGAAAAAGGTATAATAGACAAATGCAAGGATGAACCCAAACTGTTTTATAGATTTGTTAATGGCAAACTGAAACAAAAGGAAGGAATCACCAAACTGAAAGTAGAAGGAGAGGTCTATAAGGATGCAGCAATGCAAGCAGAAACAGTGAACAAATGTTTCCAGTCAGTTTTCACTAAAGAAAAGGAGCTTGTGGAAGGGGAGGGAGTGATTAGAAATGTTCCGGTGATAAAAGATATAAAAGTGGAGGTACAGGAAGTGCATAAATTACTGGAAACTCAAGATGTAAGGAAAGCCCCAGGACCTGATGGAATTTCTAATTGGGTACTGAAGGAATGCAGAGAACAACTGGCGGATAAAATTCACAGTCTAATCGTATGCTCACTGGAAGAGGGGAAAGTGCCACAAGAATGGAAGAGGGCAAATGTGGTACCAATTTACAAGGGAGGAAACAGGGAAGAACCCCTGAATTATAGACCAGTGTCTCTAACCAGCATGGTCGCAAAATTGTGTGAGAGAATCCTGAAAGACAGATGGATAAAATATCTGGAAGAGATGAATATTTTGGCTGAATGTCAGTTTGGATTCAGAAGTGGAAGGTCATGTCTTTCTAACTTGTTGAGCTTTTACTCAAGAGCGATTGACGTGGTACAGGAAAGAGATGGTTGGGTGGATTGTGTGTACTTAGACTTAGAGAAGGCCTTTGACAAGGTACCTCATAAGAGACTAATGTGGAAACTAGAATATATAGGAGGACTGAAGGGGAAACTTCTGGAATGGATGAGAGACTTTTTGAGAGACAGACAAATGAGGACAGTAATAAAGGATCGGATGTCTGGATGGAGGGAAGTAACAAGTGGAGTCCCTCAAGGCTCGGTGTTTGCGCCTGTAATGTTCCTGATTTACGTAAATAATATGGTAGATGGAGTGAACAGTTATGCAAGTCTGTTTGCTGATGATGTAAAGATCTTGAGGAAGATAGAGGTTGAGGAGGATTGTAAAATACTGCAGGAGGATTTGGATAGGATACACAATTGGAGCCGGACGTGGGAAATGAAATTTAATGTAAAGAAATGTAAAATATTGGAAATGGGTAAAAGTACCAGGAGACCATCACTGAATTATTTTTTGGGTAATGAATTAATCACAAAAAGGAGAGAAGAGAAAGATTTGGGAGTGCTGGTCCAAGATAGTTTGTCACCAGAAAAGCACATTAACAAGATAGTTGGAGAGACTTATAAGCTCTTGACTAACATAAGAGTAGCATTTCATTATATGGATGAGGAAATGATGAAAAAATTGATAGTGGCCATGATCCGTCCCAGGTTAGAATATGCAGCAGTAGTGTGGTCTCCACACAAAAAGAAAGATATAAACAAGATTGAGAGAATACAAAGAACAGCAACCAAGATGGTCCCCAGTCTGACAGACCTGTCATACAGAGAGAGGCTGGAAAAGCTGGATTTGCCTTCCTTAGAGGAAAGGAGAAAGAAGGGAGACATGATTGCAGTGTTCAGGACCATGGTGGGAGTAGATAAAATTGACAAAGAAGATCTGTTTGTATGAGATAAGAGAGCAACAAGAGGACACGGAATGAAATTGAAAAAGTCAAGCTGCTTGAAGGATACCAAGAAATATAGCTTTCCTTACAGAAGTATTGACTTATGGAATAGCCTGGACAAAGAGATCGTCCAGTCTAAAAACTTAAACGAGTTTAAAGCTAAATTTGACTTATTGAGAAACAGCGACGGAAACCCACGAGCATAGCACATTCCGTGTATATCACAATTAGGTATATTCTTAAATATTTGGAACGACTTAGACAAAGAGGTGGTGGATGAGAAAAACATTCATGTGTGTAAAGGTATACTTGATAAATGTGGATACGGAGACAGGACAACACGAGCATTGCTCAATTCCTGTATACTACAAATAGGTAAATACAAATAGGTAAATACACACACACACACCGAGAGAGAGAGAGAGAGAGAGAGACTAGAAGGGGGGTGTTGACAAAAACCGGACCAGTAGTGTAGGTTTGTCGAAGGTAGGTTTGTCTGGCGCCAGTGAGAGAGAGAGAGAGAGAGAGAGAGAGAGAGACTAGAAGGGGGGTGCTGACAAAAACCGGACCAGGAGTAGTGTAGGTTTGTCGAAGGTAGGTTTGTCTGGCGCCAGTAAGAGAGAGAGAGAGAGAGTCTATGAAACTTAGAGATTCACTGCAGACGAAAATAATACTAAGGTTTTCTGTAACACTCCTGGTTGATAGGCAGCGCTTTCGATTAGAACCCCATCTTCATCCTCATCCTCCTCATCCTCATCCTCATCCTCATCCTTCTCCTCCTGGAAAAAGGTCATGTCTTTCCCACTCCGCACGGAAGCTGCGAAGTGGGAGAAATAGAGAGGGAGGAGGGAGGGGGAGTAGAGGGGAGGGAGGGAGGAGGGAGAAGAGGGTGAGTAGGAGGGAGGGAGGGAGGAGGGAGAAGAAGGAGAGAGGGAGGAGGGAGAAGATGAAGGTCGCAGGGAGGAATAGGGAGGAGGAAGGGAGGTTATCTGGCGCCAGGGAGGGAGGGGAGGAGGATAGGGTGGCATGTTTACCTGTCCAGTCCCTTCCTCCTCCTCCTCCTCCTCCTTCTTCCTCAGCCCATTTCTTCCCCTTTTCCTCCCCCAACCTATTTTTCCTCCTTCCTCTTCCCCTTTTTCCCCTCGTCACCTCCCTTTGTCCCCCTTCCCTCCCCTCTTTCCTCCTCCCCTCTCTTCCTCTTCTCCCTCGCTTCTTTCCTTTCCTCATTCTTCCCTTGCCTTCGCTACCTATTATTCTCTCTCTCTCTCTCTCTCTCTCTCTCTCTCTGTTATCTCCTTTCCCCTCCTCCTCCCCTCTCCTCCTTCCTCTTCCTTCCTCTCTTCCCCTTCTTCTCCCTTTCCCTCATCTTCTTTCTTCTCTTCCTTTCCTCTCCACTTTTTCTTTTCTCCCATCCCTTTCTCTTTTCTCCTCTCCCTTTCCTATGCTCATTCTTTCCTCCTCCTCCTCCTTTCCTTTGTCACAACTTGAGACCACAACTACCACAACAGTTACCACAACCACCACCATCACTACCACAACCACCACCATCACTACCACATACCACCACAACCACCACCATCTCTACCACACATACCACCACCATCACTACCACAAATACCATCACTACCACACATACCACCACAACCACCACCATCACTACCACATCAACTTCCACAACCACCATCACTACCACATCAACTTCCACAACCACCATCACTACCACATCAACTTCCACAACCACCATCACTACCACATCAACTTCCACAACCACCACCACCACCACCATCACTGTGATACCACAGATACCACCACAACCACTACCACTACCACCACAATTACCACAACTACCACCAGTTTCATATTAACTAAGAACAGTCATCTATTACCATTACTACCACAGCCACACCTACCAACATTACCACACACACACACACACACACACACACACACACACACACACACACACACACACACACACACACACACACACACACACACACACACACACACACACACACACACACACACACACAGATTATCACTAAAACTACCACCGAATTATCTGTTCACAGCCACCACAACTACCACCATCGCAACCACAAATACCACCAACACAACCACAACTACCACCATCACTACCACAACTACCACCATCACTACCACGACTACCACCATCACTACCACAACTACCACCATCACTACCACAACTACCACCATCGTTGAAAAAAGAGGAACCACAACCATTCCTAAACTACCACAACTACCATCATCAAGGCTATTGCAATTACTAAGGAAAATTTCTCTCTCTCTCTCTCTCTCTCTCTCTTCATTGTTTTTCCCATCTCGTCATTCGTTGTTTCTCCCTCCCTCCTTCCTCCTCCCTCCCTCCCCTTCCTTCTCTCTCCCTCCCCTTCCTTCTCTCTCCCTCCCTCCCTCCCTTCCTCCTTCCTCCTCCCTCCCTTCCCTTCCTTCTCCCTCCCTCCCTCCGTTACTTTTTCTCACTCCTCCCTTACCTCCCACCTTCCTTTCTTTCTCTACCTCCTCCCTCCCTCCGTCCTCCCTCCCTTTCTCTCGCTCCTCCCCCTCCCCTTCCCCCCTCCCCTCCCGATTAAATAACACGTCAGCTGACTCACCGGAGAGAGAGAGAGAGAGAGAGGGGGGGGTGGAGAGAGAAAGAGCGGAAGACATCTCAGAAGACAATGGAATGAGATCGTGTGTGTGTGTGTGTGTGTGTACAAGAGTAAAATGTTTATTATGTAGTGTGTGTGTGTGTGTGTGTGTGTATAGTGGTGTTTAACGGTATAGAACTACAGTGTATGTGAACAGAGTAAATGGATTTTCATAAATGCACTGTATATGTATAAGAGTGTGTATGTGTATATGTATGTATGTATTGTATGTCCTGATAAATATGGATGTATGTGTGTGTATATTTGTATGTATATTTGTAGCTATAAATATGGATGTATGTATGTATGTATGTATGTAATATTTGTACCTATAAGTATGGATTGGTGTATATGTTTATGAATGTATGTATGTATGTACCTATAAATATGTATGTATGTATGTAATATTTGTACCTATAAATATGGGTGGATGGATGTGTATGTGTGTGTATACCTATAAATATGGATGGATGTATACGTGTGTCTGTATGTACGTGTATACCTGTAAGCTGATATCCACAAAGAAAGCACGAAATATCCCATGTGCATTCGTGTATTTACATCTGCAAGGGAGAGCAAAGTGGCAGTCAGTGTATCTACAAATCACGTGTTACTGAGTGATTTAATTGCATATACCTGTGTGTGTGTGTGTGTGTGTGTGTGTGTGTGTGTGTGTGTGTGTGAGAGAGAGAGAGAGAGAGAAAAAGAGAGAGAGACCATGTAACCAAGAGTGTTTGTATGTATGCGTGCGTGAATATCTGTGTGTGTATGTGTGTGTGAGAGAGAGAGAAAGAGAGAGAGATCATGTAACGTAGAGTGTGTGTATGTATGTGTGCGTGAATATCTGAGAGTAGTTTCATGTACGTATGCACATAGTTAAGCAGTATGAGTAGCTATGGTGTGTGTGTTTGTATAGCCATTGTAGGGATGTGTTTGTATGTATGCATGTGCGTGAGGGAGACAGTTTTGTGTATGTGTTTTTATGTGTGTCTGTAAGAAAGAACGGGGATCCATTGTTTCAGCAAGACAGGGCATTGTTTGTGTGTGTGTGTGTGTGTGTGTGTGTGTGTGTGTGTGAGAGAGAGAGAGAGAGAGAGAGAGAACATGCGATTCTTACTTTATGATAATTAAGTGTTGCCAGGGACACACACACACACACACACACACACACACACACACACACACACACACACACACACACACACACACACACACACACACACACACACACACACACACACACACACAGATATGCATATTAAGTAAAAATTTTAGTGAAATGTTTGTGTTGTTTTGTTTACTTCAGGATTTAGTAGTTAAGGACATTCTCTCTCTCTCTCTCTCTCTCTCTCTCTCTCTCTCTCTCTCTCTCTAGTCACTGGGATCAAGGCAGAGGTGGTTAAGTACACTTGCACTTATACCCCCCACGCGCTCGCGCACACACACACACACACACACACACACACACACACACACACACACACACACACACACACACACACACACACACATCTCGGATACACGCACTCATGCGCACATGGACTACATACATACATACATACATACATACATATCGGTACGTCCAGGACACTCGCACCCTGTCTGACAGTTCGCTAAAACACACACACACACACACACACACACACACACACACACACACACACACACACACACACAGCCTTAATACTCTCCCAGCATGAATACCTTGTTGTAGTACACAAAGAATCTCTCTCTCTCTCTCTCTCTCTCTCTCTCTCTCTCTCTCTCTCTCTCTCTCTCTCAAGGTTCAGTGACACAAGGACGAACCATCAAGGGTGACATCTGGTAGTCAGTATGTCAACCTCGAGCCAGGGATGCGCATTTTCTCTCTCTCTCTCTCTCTCTCTCTCTCTCTCTCTCTCTCTCTCTCTCTCTCTCTCAGTGAAAGTATATGCTCCGTTTACTCTTACCTTGGCCTCAAATTGCCCTCTCTCCATCGTGAATGCCGAGTTATAACAATAAATTAACACTAGAATGCGATGCTAGTCACGAAGAAGTGCTGTGAGAAGGACATAGAGCCGTAGGATTGTCTCATTCTGCCAGAGCTACGTGAAATAAGCAGCAAAAGGAGAAAAATCTGGGCCAAGTTAAGGTGAAAAAGGTATAGTTATGTAAAGTGTTATTGTTGATAGAAGAGGAAGCTGCGTAACAAATTTTCCCCTGCTATTTGTTTTGCTTATTACACCTTACCATCCTGTTCTATGTTAAATAAATTCTTCTAATATCGCGTGCATAAGTAACTTACAAAAAGATATTAACCAACCATATCCAAAAATAAATCGGTAAGGAAGAGGTATTAGGGAGCTTCCTTTGACAGCGAGAAGAAGCACCCTAACACCTCTTCCTAATCGATTTATTTTACCTATTACTCCCTACTGCCCTCGCGTGTCAAATAATTCCATCACCTTAATTTTTAGCATAAATAAAAATACAAATGAATAGTAACCAGTCGTATTCAAAAAATAAATCGCCTAGGAGGTGGTGCTACTGAGCATCTAAATTGACGAGAATGCGAATCAAAATGTCTCCGGGGCTGAATAAGTCGGAGGGTAGCAAGAAATAAGGATGTGAAATACGTCCTCAGTCTGAAGGGAAGGATTAAGCGAGACAAGGAGGTTGAGAGAGAGAGAGAGAGAGAGAGAGAGAGAGAGAGAGAGACCAGAAGGGAGGTGCTGTGGAAATAATGAGAGGGAAGGTAATTGGTGGGAAGCAAGGAGGAATCACACACACACACACACACACACACACACACACACACACACACACACAGGACATGATAGCGAGGATGCAGAGTGAAGTTCCTGTTTTGGTTAAGTGTCAGCGAAATGTGGCTTTTTAGTGAGCTATTATGTCGGTGTGTGTGTGTGTGTGTGTGTGTGTGTGTGTGTGTGTGTGTGTGTGTGTGTGTGTGTGGAGGCGGGAGTGGGTGTGGTTGGGGGGATGTGAGGTTGGGGAAGCGGGTGTGTGTGTGTTTGAGAAAGAAACGTGCTAGAAACAGTTCTACACAGGCTACATTCTCGCCTCATTAATTCGGACGCTTAGAAGTGTTGGGGGGAAAAAAAAAAAAAGAAAAAAAAAAAGCCTTGCGCACTTTTTTTCAGTGATTCATATACACGCTGAACTTTTTTTTTTTTTTTTTTTTTTTTTTTTTTCCCTAAGGGAACTGGGCCACTCATAGCCAAAATACAAAGTCGTGATGGCGTGAAATCCAGGAAACTTTAATTATGAGGTAGGAACGAGTCTCCTTGATTACTAGTCAAATCAACCCTCCAAACCGACTACACCTGGCCATCATGTGAACTGAAAGGGTTTATGGATCTTTGTCAGGTGGAAGTCAATTGATTATATTTAATTTTACTTATCTATTTTTACCTCCGGCTAGTACAGTAGGTTATGTTTTTGCCGCCGTTGGCTTGTTTGTGTGTGTGTGTGTGTGTGTCTGTCTGTCTGGTAGGATTACTCAAAAAGTTATGAAAGGATCTTAATGAAATGTTGTGGAAGGGTGGGCCATGAGCAAAGGAAGAAATTATTAAATTTGGGGCCGGATCTGGAGTATCCCGCACAGTATTTCCACAAGTTCTCCATGAATTTCAAAGAAATATTATGGAAAAGTGGGCCATGAACCAAAAAAAGAAATGATTAAATTTTGGGGTGGATCCGGATTCGGATCCTGTATCCACGGATCCGGATCCTTTTAATGGCATTGGCGGAGGTATGCGCTCTTTGAGTGCTTTCTAGTTTGGCTTATGAAATTTGTAACGCCTCCCCTGCGATTTATTAAGTGCGGGAAATTTTTAGGAGTGGCCTTGTCAGTCAGTCACACATTAAAGATTTTCACACTCGAGGTGCTTTAGTATAGCAAAACCCCGTATGGTGCGTCACTTTAGCTTACTAAGGATTTTTTGCTCGCAAGTTTCTTCACTCTAGCAAACAATCAATTTCCTCCTCCTCCTCATCATCATCATCATCAATCCTCCTCCTCCTCCTCCTGTTTCATGTTGACCACCACAGCCGCTTCCTCCTCCTCCTCCTCCTCCTCCTCCTCCTCCGTTCCCCTGGTGGTCAACCTTGGAAGCTGATAATGTCAACAAGACGGCTGGACCATAACAAGGGATTCAAAACACCACCATTACTATACCACTTGTATTTCAACTTGGCTCCATTTATTGTATTTATTTTATTTACCCTTTTGAGGCCCAGATTTTATTATTTATTATTATTATTATTATTATTATTATTATTATTATTATTATTTATTATTATTATTATTATTATTATTATAATTATTATTTACTTATTTATTTTTAGGGCCTATTTCTCGTAGCTCAGGGGAAGAAAAAGACGATACTACGGTTCAACTTCTTTTCCATAGCACTTCTTCGTGACTAGCACCTTACTGTAGTGTTAATGTATTGTGACAGCGTAGCATTTGAGGCAGTAGTTTTAGGCCAAGGTAGAGTAAAAAGAGGTCAGAAAAAGACAGTGCCAAGGCTCTACATCCTTTTCAAGGCACTTCTTCGTGACAAGCACCTTATTGTAGTGTTAATATGTTGTGACAGCGTAGCGTTTAAGGGAAGATGGTAATTTTTGGCCAAGTTAGATTAGAAGGAGTATATCAGCTTCTCAGGGATTCAGAGCTGTGCATATAAAACTTGTGGCTCTTTTGCCTATGGTTGAGCTGCTTGGAAGATTCTCTCTCTCTCTCTCTCTCTCTCTCTCTCTCTCTCTCTCTCTCTCTCTCGAGGTTGAGTGGAAAGGGGTGTCCCGGACGTCAAGGAAGGAATTTGGATGAGAGAGAGAGGGGGGGGGGAGAGAGACTGAATTGGTGCTAAAGAGTGAGATGACTACCCTCACCACTCAAAGCTGTCTGTGGCTGCCTGCGTGTTTGTATGTGTATGTCTTTGTGTCTGTCCCTGTGTGTGTGTGTGTGTGTGTGTGTGTGTGTGTGTGTGTGTGTGTGTGTGTGTGTGTGTGTGTGTGTGTGTGTGTGCCTGTCTGTCCACTGTCTGCATGCATGTCCGTGTGTTTGTGTTTGTCTGTTTTGTTTCTACGTGCTTGTCCATCAGTTTGTTTTTGTTTGTGTCTGTCTCTACCGTCTGCGTGCCTGTCAGTCTGTGCATGAGAGTGTATATACATTCTTCCTGCCAGCGTAATTATAACAATGACAAGCTGGTAGGTGACGATGGCCAGCTTAAGCGTACCAAGTAGTACTCATTAACGTCTGTAAGCTTGCAAAGTTCCATTCGATTCCAGCCACCCACTGTGAAGCTAGGGAACTTGAAATTTGTGGAATGGCCCACCCGAGGTACAATTATAGATGGTGCTGCCAGCGACCGGCGTTGAGTTTCTACAGTAAAAGTCATTTCTGTATGGCCGTACTCCAGTTTAACATGCCACCCAGGGATCATGGCCCTGGCTATGCAAAGTTTCATTTAATTCCATCGAGCCACTGGGGAACTAAGGGGGCATTTTTGAAAACTGGTATTGGTTGCAAGGGACGCTGAGGCCAATCTTCGCAGGGTTGCCACTCGAAAACTAGAGGAGAGAGAGAGGAAAAATGGATGTCACACTTCCGATAGGGAATGACCTCAAGATTAAGGCCAAAGAAATCTGAACTTTCTACACCCGTTAGTAATGCTTCAACAGCTCAAAACGTGAAAAATACGACAGGGGCGTTTTTCCGGCCGTTGCTAGGCAATGAGTAGTGTCCTAGCAGCCAAAACCATGCGGACACAACTAGGTCGTAGGCTGGTCATTGTGTCCAAGTTTGTTCGGAATCGGTTAATTCTGAAGATTGGAAGTGCCTGCCACAATTAATACAAGAGAGAAACCAAGCAAGAAAGCGCCACTTTCTGTACAATTAGGGCAGCATGAGCTGGCCAATAAACGACTAATTAACAGCATCAGCTGTTGGTGGTATGTGGTGGCGACCATCATACACTTATGTAGTGCTGTCTACGTTTCCTTCACATTTATCATTCTTTTTCTGTGTCTGCCCTCCTCTCTTCCTCTTTATTATCATTAGTAGTAGTAGTATAGTAATAGTAGCAGTGGTGGTAGTAGTAGTAGTAGGAGAAGGAGTATATAATCTGTCATCGAACCCTTTATTGCCCCATCAGGTGCGTAGGTACCCTGAATTAGTCAACCCCTTCGTGACGTTAAAGACAAGCAACTATTTTTTCCTGAGAGAGATAGTGCGAGCAGTAAAGCCCAACCAAGCCTCTGATGTAGACCCCTGTGCACCACATTAGCCCCTGGTTCCTTGTTCCTATATAGGCCTAAACCACATCTAGCCTTTGGTTCCTTTTTCCTTGCATATAAAAAAATAATCCGGTTCAAGCGCCCAAACCCACAAACTCCCAGGCGTCCTTTGGGTTATATTAGTGTTTTTGATCTTTAATGACGGCCTAGGACTTCTGTTTTTCTTTTTCCGTTTTTTTCATCGGTCGTATAATCAGGGTAATGAAAAACAGTTATGGTTAGAGAGAGAGAGAGAGAGAGAGAGAGAGAATATTAAATGAGGGATAATATGAACAAAACTGCATGAAAATTCTGAATATATTGCAAACTAATCCTCCTTTTTTTTTTTTTTCTTTTTTTTTTTTGTGCTGGCCTCTGTGGTGACGATGAGCTGTTTTATAGTTGGCCTTATGCATCCAGTCTTCATGCTGTTTACACACACACACACACTCTCTCTCTCTCTCTCTCTCCCTCCGCCTCACTGTTGCGTCTTCGTCTCTTTACAATCGTTACTTCAATAAACACTACACTTCTGAACTCTCTGCCTGCATCCCTCTTCTGTTACGGCGGCTGGCGTTTAGCACCCGTCCAGCATCCCACTCTCACCCCCATTTGGCCCAGCTCCCTAATGCAAGACTTAACCGTTACTCCCAATCCTTCATTTATGCAACAGGTCAACTCTGGAACTGTCTCCCTCTGTCTGTATTTCCTGCTTCCTATGATCTCTAGTCTTTCAAAGGCAGTCTGTCCAGGCATCTCGAAATGATCGGATCTTGAATTTGGCTCTCTTTTGTATTGTTTTTGTTTTTTTTACTTGGAAGGAACAGTTTACGGGCTCCTCGCCTTTGGTTCCTTCTTCCTTGCGTAAAAAAACGTGTTAACTGATTACTGTCATTTGTATACACAACAAGTCAACTCTGGAACTGTCTGCCCCTGTCTGCATTTCCCTGTGTCTGTGGTGCCTACTCTTCAAAGCGTAAAATATCCAGGCATCTTGATATGAGTGGAGCTTGGGTGTGTTTTTGTGCTGTTTTATTTTTATTAGAAGAAAATAACATCACTGCGGATCTGTAGACAAAAAAGGGGAAGGAGAAAGAGGTGAAAGATAGATAGAAAGGAGATAGATAGAGAGAGGGAGAAAGTAGATAGATAGATAGAAAGGAGAGAGAGAGAGAGAGAGAGAGAGAGAGAGATTCACCTAAATGAGGATAAGTGCCTACCAGTCATACCTCCCATCATGCACTAGGCAGACAGAGAGAGAGAGAGAGAGAGAGCGAGAGAGAGAGAGAGAGAGAGAGAGGGTGGGAGCGAGGGAGAAGGTAGGGAGATAAAGAAGAATGATGAGAGATAGGGAAAGAGGGAGGAATTGGAGACAAAAGGAAGGGAGGATGAGAGAGAGAGAGAGAGAGAGAGAGAGAGATGAAAGGTAGGAAAGGGGGATTGGGAGAGTAGAGGAGGGGAAAGGAATCAAAGGAAGAAGGGGAGGATAGGGGGAAAATTGGAGAGATGGGAGGTAAAGTAGGAGGGATGGGGAGAGAAACAGGGTAGGGGAGAAAGAGAGAGAGAGAGTGGGGATGAATGAGAGTTGAGGAGGGGGAAGAAAAAATAGTGTGGGAGAGAAGGTTAGAGAAAGTGAGAAAGGGGAAAAACAGGATGGAGAGAGAGAGAGAGAGAGAGAGAGAGAGAGAGAGGCAACCTTGGACTCGTGTATAGGGTTTCCATAAAAGGGTAATCATGGCTATTTTTTTTCTTTATTTTTTATCATCTGAACCAGTCTTTAACCTCCATGCAAATAGGGGCTTTATTTTTCTGTTTTGCTGCAGAGAGGAAGAGAGGGAGAGAGAAAGAGGGAGGGAGAGAGAGAGAGAGAGGGGGGGGGGTTGTTTACTACAATGCAAACAGGGACAAGTTTTTTGCCATGTTTTGCCGTGGAGAGAGAGAGAGAGAGAGAGAAGGGGGGTTTGTTTATGAGGATGCAAATAGGGACAGGTTTTTCGTCCTGTTTTACTGCGGAGAGAGAGAGAGAGAGAGAGAGAGAGAGAGAGAGAGAGCGAGAGCGAGAGAGAGAGTATTCTTGTGGGCTTAGGAGTCTCCCCATCCCCTCATCCTTCGTGATCTGTATATCAGTCTTTGTATAGCTTAGTGCCAGAGAGGGATGGCATTTTGTGGTGGCTCTGGTATATGTTGCTGTTTGCTTTCCTTTGTATTCCTTTGTTCCGTTTTTTCTTACCTATCCCCTGAATGGAGGATGGTGAACTGCAGCAAAAGGGTTAGGTCATCCTTCAAACCACTGTGTGCACTTCGAGATGAGCCTGGGGTTACATAATGAAGAAAAAATGAAAATGATTGAGTGGTTGAATATTTATTGTTGTAAAGGTATACGGAGTACTTATACAACAAAAGAAGGTGATGTATACAATGCCATTACAGTTTTACACTTTCTTAACTTTTTTTTTTTAATACCTTCAATCCGATGATACCTTTTTAATTTGATTCAGTCCCTTAACAGTCAATTATATGTAGATTTAAGTGAGATGTCTTGTTGTGGAAAGGTTAAATATGGCTGTATCAGACCCTTTAAATTCTATAAAATTGTTGTAGATCAGATTAAGACCGCCTATCGATACCAAGAATATAACGGAAATACATCATCGGCGTGAAAGGACTAATATACGGCTTTGAGTGGTGTCATGTGGAGGTTTAAAACATGAGAGGGAATGGGGAATGTTGTGGTGTTGGAGGTGGTGGTGGATGCTCATGTATTGTGTAGTACTGTACCGTATTTAGTTTATTATGCTCCTCCTTTTATATTCTTGTTTTGTATGTTGAGAACCCTGGAAAATAAATTTATGATGATGATGATGATAATAATAATGACTGACTATTATGATGATGATGATGATGATAATAATAATGACGATGATTATGATGATGGTGATGATGATGACTTGTAATGTTTTGTATTCGTGTGTGTGTGTGTGTGTGTTTTGGAAGTTGGGTGATGATGATGATATTCGACTGTTATGTTTATTTTTAATGTCACAGTGATGATACCTGTTTTCTTCCATGTTTTCCCGCAGTTTTATATATTTACTTTTTCTCTCTCTTTCTGCAGCAACAATGATGTCGTTGGCCATCGGGTCTACCTTCCTGATGTCTGTGGTGGCCGGGGTACTCACGGACAAGTTGGGCATCAGATTGACAACCTTCATCGGGGGCGCACTGGCAACGGCTGGAATGTTTGTATCTTCATTTTTCTATGACAAGGTGGGTGAGAGAGAGAGAGAGAGAGAGAGAGAGAGAGAGAGGAGAAAAGGAGGAATAAAATCTGCCCCAGAGCTGGAGGTCATTTACAGCCCTGTTTTTGATGGGTTTACCCTTTTATGTAAGTCTTTTTTCACCCATCCATGGCAGTCAAAGTGATACAGGGTGTCATATGGCTCCAGTGTTACTTGTGTGTTAGCAGCCAAAAACGGGGGCAGGTTTTTAATGCCTGTATGCTCTCACTGTTGCCAACCCATACCTAGGACCTTGGGTTTGAATTAGAAGTTTCCATTTAGGACAGCTACCATCCAAGGCGAGTGCAACTGTTTTACTCCTGCTATCTTGTACTATTATATTCAGCTCACAAGAGACTACAAACTGACATGGTTGGATATCGCCTTCAGTAACCCTGTACAATTAGAATTCTCACTTAATCTAAATGAAATAGTCTAGTTGCAGAAAGAATAAAAAGAAAATTATGTGAGAATAAAGAACAGTAAAGACATTGGTATAAAGCTGCAACTTGCTGTGTGTTATCGTGTGTTATTTTACTATCATCATTTATCTTGTTTAATCTAATCAGTTGAGAGTGTGACTAAACTATAACCTTGAATTGGGTGTTAAAAAAAGACCCAGATAAACATGAATTGATAAATGGTAGTGATCATTCCCATATTCAGTCCCCCTCCATCATCATCATCATCATCATCATAACGACAACAACGATGACGAAAATGACAATGCAACCCCCCCCCCACACACACTTCTTTATAGATGTGCATTACGCTGCCTACCAGAGAAAGAGTTAATCCATTGACTATCAGAAGGGAGGCCAGATCTTTGTTTTGTGCTCCTCCTTACATAATTCATCCAACCAGTTCAATTCCCTTGCAGTTTTTTTGTTACTTTCTCAGCTTCCATACATCACCTGGTCACACACTTATTTACCATATCCCTTGACCTTCCTTTTGGCCTCGCACATTTCTTCTCTCCTTCAAAGTCTCATATATATACCCTTTCTACATCCATTCTCCTTATGACTGTACTGTTTAAGCACACTCTTCAACCCTCTTATCAGCAGACTTCTGTATTCCAGATATTTTTCATCCAGATGTACTTTATATACTACCATCATTTTATTCAATGCTGGTCTCCATTACAGTCATTCATGTGGGTCGTCCATTCATCATCCATCAGGAGGGCCACTTCTATTCAAGTTACCCACACTTGAACATACACCTGTCACACCTTCTTATAGCATGTTTCTTTTAACCTGAATATCCCTAACCTTTCAGTCCTGTTGATGGTCAGGTGTAGGCAGATTAGAAGTTTGATTTGACTAGCAACTAAGGAGGCTTATTCCTACCACTTACCTAACTTTCAACATGTTCATCCAAACGCATGTGAAAATAAGCCAGCTATAGTCATCAATTGCACACCATTTCACCATTATTTCACCTACTGTCCACTCCCTTTCACTGTTATTTCACCTACTGTCCACTCCCTTTCACCATTATTTCACCTAGGCCTATGGTCCACTCCCATTCACAAGTATTTCACCTACTGTCCACTCCCATTCACTAGTATTTCACCTACTGTCCACTCCCTTTCACCATTATTTCACCTACTGTCCACTCCCTTTCACCATTATTTCACCTAGGCCTACGGTCCACTCCCTTTCACTAGTATTTCACCTACTGTCCACTCCCATTCACTAGAATTTCACCTACTGTCCACTCCCTTTCACCATTATTTCACCTACTGTCACCAGATCATATCTTCTCTCCTTGTCTGTACAGTAATTGCTACTTCTTTCCTTGCTCACCCAAGCATAACCTATGAGTGGTGTATGAGAGAGAAGGGTGTGGATTAGGAAGAGAGCAGCCCAGTGGCAGAGAACAGGATGAACTGGAGACGATTTATTTGAGGCCATTCCTTCCAGGATCAAGGCATGTAGCAGTAGCTGGAGAAATAGACATAACATAAAACATAGACTTCATTGCATATTGAATATCATTTGTATTATATTCTTTATGCTACTGGATGATTTTATCCAGCTTAAGAGAGACTTCTTGAACTGGAGGGGCTTTGGATTTTTTTTTTTTTTTTTTTTTTTTTTTTTTTTATAGATACCACTAAATACTTCTTTACTACTACAGATTCTGTCTTGAGTTGAATGAGTTTGTCAGGAGATAAGAAGAATATAAAATATATATATATATATATATATATATCTATCTATCTATCTATCTATTGCCAGATGCCTCCATCCCGTTTGGGGTGGCCACAAACAAATCGCCTCCAAGTCGCCCTGTCCCCCGCCATTTCTCTGCCTTGCTCCCAACTCACACCCCCCTCTCTCATACAGATATATATATATATATATATATATATACAGTCTATATTCATTCATTCATCATCTAATCCATTGTTGCCCTGTGAGGAGCATTTTATAGAGAGAGAGAGAGAGAGAGAGAGAGGTCCCGGGTTACATCAGAGTTCTGTTTCTGAGACGTTACATAAGTTGATTTTGCTGTAACTCTAGTTTCTGACTGCACATCGTACATTTATTCCTCGAGGGTGTGAGTCAGGGGGTTGGGACGTGATGTGAAATATGAGGGTCTGGCAATGCAGGATGGACCAGACAAGAATGTGCTGAACATAAGGAGGGAGAAGAGAGATAGAAGTGAGTGAAAAGGGGAGAAATGAAAGAAGTTGAAGAAAAAGAGACAACAGGGAAAAAAAGAGGGAGAAGAGAGAGGAGTGGAGAAGGGGAGAGTATATTACAGGGATGAGAAGGAAGAAGGGAAGGGAGGACAAATGGGGGGGGGGGAGGAAGCGTGTTGTTTGGGGTGAAGAGAAGGATAAATGGGTGTAGGAAGCATGAGGAAGGTAATAAAGGTAGAGGGAAAGAAAAGAGGAATGGGGAGAGGAACGAGTAATAGATGAGGGATTAAGGATTAATGAGGAAATGGACGGGAAGAAGAATAGGACAAGAGAGGGGATAATAGAAGTGGGAGGGAGTTAAGGAAGGAAACAGGAATGGGGAACCAATAGGGGATGAGCAAAGGAGGGGAGGAAATAAAGAAGTGAGAAGAGAATAGAGTGGAAAGAGACATGTTGCGGCAGACAGCAACACTTTAAAACCTGCGCTCTATATTTATTTCTTCACTATTTTATTGTATTTTTAAATTTCTTTGTAACAGACTGTCGTAACCTCGAGATTGACACAAGTTGAGAGCTACATAACCTGGGACCTTACTGTTTATATATATCTATCTATCTATCTATCTATAGTCCGACGCCCTAATCCCGCAAAGGGTGGCCGCAGACAAAACGCCTCCAAGTCACTCTGTCACCCACCATTCGACTACCCTCCCCCCACCTCACCCCCCCCTCCCTCATATACCTCTCAACTCCATCCCTCCACCTCATCCTCGGTCTACCCCTCCCTCTCCCTCCCTCCACCTCACCTACATACACCCTCTTAGTCAGTCTTTCACTCTCCATTCTCTCCACATGTCCAAACCACCTCAGTGTATTTCTCCTAATCTTCTCAACCACATCCACATCTACCCCACAACGTTCCTTCACTTCTTCATTCGTCAACCTGTCCCTCCACGTCACTCCACATGCTCCTCTCAGGTAACTCATTTCCACTGCTCTCACTCTTGACTTGTTCCCCTCTTGCAAGGTCCACGCCTCGCTTCCATACGTCAGGGTAGGGATCACAATACCATCATGCAGTGACTTCTTAACTTCCATACTCACCTCCCTATTTCTCATCACTGCTTTCAGTGTACCAACAACCTTTCTTCCCTGCTGTACCCTTTCACGTACTTCATCCCCCAAAGTTCCATCCTTACTCATCACACTACCCAAGTACTTGAATGCACTCACATTCTCCATATATATATGCAGTCCCATGCTGAAGGGGTTATTGTAACATAAGACAGCATAACATAACTGATGAACCTAACTCGTCTTTTACATAAAACAAGAAACCTCATCCCATCTTTACGTCGGGAAAAAATGTGAAGATGATGATGATGATGACTCCATTTCTTTCTTCATTCATGCCTCCCACATTCCACATGATCAAATATTTAAGCCTTTTTAGCATTGCAGTTCCTCAAGTAGGCGCTAGGCACAGTTTTGAGGATTTCATATCCTTTATTTAACCACTTCATCCTGATCACTTATAGTACATTGACGTAGTACATGGTAAATTAGGCAGCAAGAGGCACTTTGTATTGGAAAACGTGTGCCAAAAATTTTGTTACATGTACTGTTGCCTAGCATGTCCTTTGAGATTTTAAGAATTTCTGACATTAGTGAAGGGATTAATGATGTTTAAGCACACAGTGGATGCTTCACCATGCAATGAAAGTTAAAAAAGGGAGGGAAAAATTATCTATAATACAGAGTAAAATCTCAGTATGTAAAACCCTCCCATAACTCGTAAATGCACTAACAGCTGATGTGCTTTTAGATATTTTATCTCAGTGATTTGGGTCCTGAATCTTTCAGAGTAGCTTGTCTTCTTATATTAATGTTATTGTATTGATATTTAATGGGAAAGTGGGAGCTCCCGCCATCCACTCACACAGTGTAGCGCTGCCTTCATATAATGCTACAAGGGGCAAGCCAGATGGGTTTCTTTTAGCCAGGTAACCATTTACAGTACTACATTGGATGGTAATTACATAACCAATGGACATGACACTTGGGTGTGTAGGGAGTCAAGGCACTTTGACTGGAACCCGTAATGGTTTAGTCCTTGGGCTGGGAGAGGTTTAGTGTTCCCATAATGCCACTCAGGTGTCAGTGAGGCTGATCACCTTCACCTTAAATGTTATGACTGGGTATCCTATCCCTGGGCCTCTAGGCTCCTGATGGAAAAAAATTTAATGATAGATGGATGGGTTACATGTATTGTTATTATTCACTCCAACAAGGAGAGTATGTTTTCAGCCCTGTTTGTTTGGTGTTTTATTAGTTTGTTTGTCTCTTAGCATGATTACTCAAAAACTAAAAGAGAGATTTGGACCAAATTTGGTGTGTAGAGAGTGAGAGCAGTGTGAGTATAAGTGGTTGGGGAATGGCTGGGAGAAGAAGAGATGAGAAGAGGGAGGAAGAGATCAGTAGGTCGGAAGTAGTGGAAGCGATGAAGAAGATTAAGCTGGGAAAGGCCCCAGGAATTGATGGAGTGTGTGGTGAAATGCTTAGGTATGGGGGTGAGATTGTTGTGGAGTGGATATGGAAATTGTGTAGATTGGCTTGGGAAGAGGGAAGGGTTCCAGAGGACTGGAAATCAGGTATAATTGTTCCTCTGAACAAAGGAAAAGGGGAGAGAGAAGTATGTGGTAACCATAGGGGTATTTGCCTTCTTAGTGTGACTGGTAAAATATATGGTAGAATACTCATTGATAGGGTTAGGCATATGACAGAGGAGCTAGTTGGAGAAGAACAAGGGGGATTTAGGAAGGGAAAAGGGTGTGTAGATCAGATATTTGTTCTAAGATGTTTAGTGGAGAAGTATCTAGAGAAGGGAAGGAAAGTGTACGCTGCCTTCATGGACTTGGAGAAAGCTTATGACAGAATAGATAGGAAAGGTATGTGGAAGGTATTAAGAATATATGGAGTGGAGGGGAAATTGTTGAGTGCTGTGAAGAGTATGTACGAGGGAGCTAGGGCTACGGTGCGAGTGGATGGTGAGCTGAGTGAGTTCTTTGATCTCAATGTGGGACTGAAACAGGGGTGTGTAATGTCTCCATGGCTGTTTAATATATATATGGATGGGGTTGTAAAGGAGGTACAAGGTAGGGCAGTAGATGTGGGGGTGGCCCTAATGAATGAGGGTGAGATTTGGAAGCTTCCGGTGTTGCTGTTTGCTGATGATACAGTATTGTTGAGTGAAGATGAATGGGAGTTGCAAGGTTTGGTGAATGAATTTGGGACAATGTGTAGGAGGAGGAAGCTGAAAGTTAATGTAAACAAAAGTAAAGTTATGGTGTTTGAGAGGAATGAAGTCACAGAGTGTGCAGTGAGGTTGGATGGTGAGGATATGGAGAATGTGAGTGCATTCAAGTACTTGGGTAGTGTGATGAGTAAGGATGGAACTTTGGGGGATGAAGTACGTGAAAGGGTACAGCAGGGAAGGAAGGTTGTTGGCACACTGAAAGCAGTGATGAGAAATAGGGAGGTGAGTATGGAAGTTAAGAAGTCACTGCATGATGGTATTGTGATCCCTACCCTGACGTATGGAAGCGAGGCGTGGACCTTGCAAGAGGGGAACAAGTCAAGAGTGAGAGCAGTGGAAATGAGTTACTTGAGAGGAGCATGTGGAGTGACGTGGAGGGACAGGTTGACGAATGAAGAAGTGAAGGAATGTTGTGGGGTAGATGTGGATGTGGTTGAAAAGATTAGGAGAAATACACTGAGGTGGTTTGGACATGTGGAGAGGATGGAGAATGAAAGACTGACTAAGAGGGTGTATGTAGGTGAGGTGGAGGGATGGAGAGGGAGGGGTAGACTGAGGATGAGGTGGAGGGATGGAGTTGAGAGGTATATGAGGGAGGGAGGGGTGAGCTGGGGGGAGGGGAGTCAAATGGTGGGTGACAGAGTGACTTGGAGGAGTTTTGTCTGCGGCCACCCTTTGCGGGATTAGGGCGTCGGGCTATAGATAGATAGATAGATAGATAGCCCATGTCCCAGGGAACAATTGATTAACTTTTGGGACCGATCCAGATCGTATTGCAGATTCTGGATCTGGAAAACATTTAAGTACTAATCGGTGATTAGAAAAACTAACCCATTATGAAGAGTGGTTTGGAAATGACGTTGCCCTTGTTGGAGAGGTGCCCCTTTAGTTATTATTATTATTCTTTGCAGATAGAGGTGTTAATGGTGACATATGGACTAATGTTTGGCATAGGTGCATCTTTGGCGTACACCCCATCACTGGTCATCCTGGGCCACTACTTCCAGCGCTGGATGGGCCTTGTCAACGGCTTTGTCACAGCAGGGTCTTCAGTCTTCACCATTGCCATGCCTTTTATTCTTCCTCTCATCCTAGACATTGGCTTGCAGACCACGTTTCACTTCTTAGCTGGCCTTAATGCTGTATTAATGGTGGGTATATTTGTGTTCATGTCTAAATCAATTGGTGCAGTACAGCAGTCGTATCTTCACTGAGTTCTGTCATGTTGTAATGCCTTGTCTTTCATTACTGTATTGTGTGGGTGTGTGTGTGGGTGGGTGGGAGGGTGTGTGTGGGTGTGGGTGTGGGTGTGGGTGGGTGTATATGGAAGAGAGGGAGAGAGAGAGAAAGAGAGAGAGAGAGAGAGAGAGAGAATGTTAAAGAAATGGAAAAGTATGTTTATTGACTACCCTATATAGTTGATGAAATCTTGAATTGTAGTCCAGTGACATTTCTTTTTTTTGCCAGTCCACTATCAAACTGTTTTTTCAGTCTAGGACGGCTGTTTAGTTCTGGATCCCCCTGTAATGGGGTCTGTAAATGCCAGTGTTGCCTGTAGCCAAAGTGGGAATTCTCTGTTTTGCTCAGTGCTAATGTGTGCACATGTGGAGCACCGGGGCCTGAGTTTGAATCCTGGCCAGGACAATGTGGTTAATTTGTTAAGCTTCATTTCAGTTATTACATTGGTTGGCAACGGTGTGGGATGTGAGGCGAGGTTTGGTTGGCAATTTGATCTTGGGTAGTTGGCAGTATCCTTGTCCGTACATCCTGGGGATGAGCGGTTTGGTGTGGTCCGCACTGTCCCCAATGGAGGCTTCCAATGCTTTGCTACTGTGTATTCAAAACTCACTAAATTAATCACCAAGAGGAGAAAGGAGGGGTGTAATGGGGTCCATAAATGCCCACGTTGCCTGTAGTCAAAGCAGGGATCCTCTGTTAGGCTCAGTGGTAACTTGCACTCATGGAGTGCGAGGGCCTGAGTTTGAATCCCGGCCAGGACAGTGTGATTAATTTGTTAAGTTTCATTTCAGCTATTACACCCCAGTTAAAAAAGTCTCCCCTACACTGAATGTAATTGCCTGGAGAAAGTAAGAATAAAATGAAAACTTTCATCATTGGGTTTAAGGGATTAATTATTTGGTTGCATGTTGACCAAGCCTCAAAACTCATCCATCCCCAAGCTTTTCCGGTTTGGTTTGGTTAGATTGTTAGGTTAGATTAAGTTAGGTTTGATTATGCTAGGCTAAGCTAGACTATGTTAGGTTAGGTTAGGCTAGATCAGGATAGGTTAGATTAGGCTAGATTGCATTGGACATTATAACTGAGGATGGATTGGCTTTAGGGCTGGTTGGGCTGGATTGACCTTAAAGTAGTGACTTCCCCCAGGTGGCAGCATTGGTGTTCAAGCCTCTGATGCCCCACTTGCCACCCCCCAAGAGAGACCCTGAGGCAACGGCAGGATGTGCAGGGAAGTGCCGGGGGTTCTGGGGACGTATAATCAATGTGGACATCTGGCACAACAAACGCTACGTCATCTGGACTTTTGCCATCCCTTCTGCACTTTTTGGGTACTTTGTCCCTTATGTCCATCTGGTGAGTCTGCTTTAACTCATTTACTGCCAGTTCATGTATCTCACTTTCACAACACAGACACTCCTTGAACAGAACCTCTGGAAAGGATCACTTGGATCACTCACCTGAAGTGTCTGGTTTCCTGGAGTCCATTTGCCTCATGTCCAGATGAGTCAAGGGCCACAAGAACAAGTGTTATTTTAGTTTGATGATACAGATTTTGGTGCAGCCAACTTCAATGGTTCTCCACAGATCCACCAGCATGTCATGAAAGCATCCCACCAATACCATCACACAAGCACTGAATGAGACAACGTTAGCTTACAGTATTGTATTCAATATGTACAGTAGGTATTACCACCTAAGTTGGTATATGTAAAGATATGTAACATGTAGGAGGACTACAAGGTCATAAGGAATGGGCTATCAGGTTTATGCCCCAAATTGGGCACACAAAGAAAACAGAAATGACATCCATGAACAATTGTCTCATGTCAGTGTTGCTGGCATCCATTTAGCAGGCTTGTTCAAAAACTGGGTAGAAGGGAGCGAGCAGCCATGGGTGAGGGCAATTCATAGGGCCTCTTAACTTTCCCTCCTGTACAGCATTCGCAGCATTTAATTAGTGGTTAATATTGCTGTATCCACATGATGCTATTTGGCTCTGGAGAGACTTCCTGGAATGGACACTTTAAACCTACAATAGCCCTCATAAACACCTTCACTGTGAGGGGGGGTCTCAAGTAGAATACCCAGATATTATGATCCCCAGCACATACTTCTAGTTCCAACCCACCTCATTTATTAGTGGAAAATTGGTTTATGATAATGATATATATATATATATATATATATATATATATATATATATATATATATATATATATATATATATATATATATATGTATGTATCGGTCATGTCCATAAGGTTTAGATATACAGTAGCCTTCATAAACCCCTCCACTTTCAGGGGGTCTCAAGTAGAATACTCAACTGTTTGCTTTTTTACACGTATTTCTGGTTCCAGCCCATCTCATTTAACAGTGCAAAATAGGTTTATGGTGGTGGTGATGGTACTTTATCTGTCTTGTCCTTAGGTGAGTTTTGCAAAGCTAATACTTGGTGAGAATGTGAGGTCAGAGGTGCTGGTGCAATGTATGGGAGCTACTTCATTTGTTGGCCGACTGATGTTTGGCCTGATCGCCGACAGGCCTTGGGTCAACCGCATCTTCCTGCAGCAAGTATGTATCAAGGTGTACTCTGTTTACTTTGACTTGGCCTAAAACTCCCATCTCTCCATACTGAATGCAGAGTTGTAGCAATAAATTAAGACTAGAATATGGCACCAGTAATTAAGATGTGCTCTGGAAAAGATGTACACCCATAACAGTTTCTAATTCTACCACTGAGCTACAAAGAGTAAACCACAAAAGGTTAAAAATCATGGTCAGGTTAATAATGAAGGAACCTAAGTCTATGTTATGTCAAATATGTGTTTTAAATTATCACACCTTTTCGATTTATTGTGCTGTAACCTGGGGGAAGCTGGCAAAAAAAGTGGAAATTTAATAGACAGTTTTTCTGCAATTTATGTTACTTAATAGCAAGAATAATAGAAATGTGCTTGTAATGAGGATATTCTATAATAACTGTTATATGATTATATTTTATTATTTTCAGTTTGCTTTTATGCATTACTTCAGGTATGCAGTATACATACTGTACTGGAATTTCATTTATCCAAACCAGATACAGTACAATAATTCACTGTTGTACTGTGCATGCTTTCATTTAGCATGTATTTCACCAAGAAATTGTCAGACAACATAGGAATGCCTTTGACATAAATCTCTCTAACTGTAGCCAGATTATCTTTTCACTGCTGTTGACTGTATGTAATTCATTCATTCATCATTCAGTCTAGTGTTGCCATGACATCAGAATTCTTTTTCTGTGGATATTTCTTAGATATCTGGGAAGAGTATTACTCATTTTCATTACGGTATATCATTACGTGCTGTACAAAATTCATAAATTTACTTATAAATCTTTTACCCCATTTGGCGTATTATCAGTTTTTGGGGGGGTTCGTGAGGAAAAACATGTACAATCATTCCAATTTCTGCAACTGAGAATACTTGTTGTTCAGTGCTGTGAACAGAATGTATGAGGGGATTAAGGCTACCTTGCATGTGGATAGTGAAGTGAGTGAATTTTTCTGTCTTAATGTCGGATTGAAACAGGGATGTGTCATGTCTCCATGGTTGTTCAGTCTGTATATGGATGGGGCAGTAAGAGATACAAGGTAGGGCAGTGGATGTTGGAGTAGTGCTAATGAGAGAGGGCAGCACTTGGAAACTTCCTGTACTGTACTGTTGTTTGCAGATAATACTGTATTGTTAAGTGAAGACAAAGGGGAACTGCAAGGCTTGGTTAATGATTTTGGGAGAGTGTAAGAAATCGAATCTAAAGGTGAATGTAAGGAAGACTAAAATTATAGCCTTCAAGAGAAATGAAGTCACTGAATTTACAGTGAGGTTGGATGTTGGGGAAATGGAAACTGTTAGTTCATTTAAGTACTTGGGTAGTGTGTTGAGTAAGGATGGAAGATTGGAGGATGAAGTGTTTGAAAGGGTACAACAAGGAAGAAAAGTTGCTGGTTCTTTGAAAGCAGTGATAAGAAATAGGAAAGTGAGCATGGAAGTAAAAAAAATCACCGCATAATAATATTGTGATACCAACTTTTAACGTATGGAAGTTGAAACTTGGACCTTGTTGGGAGGACACAAGTCAAGAGTGAGAGCAGTGGAGATGAGGGATTTGAGAGGCGCGTGTGGAGTCACATGGAGAGACAGACTGACAAATGAGAAAATGAAGGAACATTGTGGTGTGGATGTGGATGTGATAAAAAGCTTAAAGAGAAATACATTGAGGTAGTTTGGCCGTGTGGAGAGGATGGGGCGCAGGAGACTAACGAGGAGAGTGTATGTGAGTGAGGTGGAGGGGAGGCTGAGGATGAGATGGAGGGATGGAGTGGAGAGGTATATGAGAGAGGGGAGGTATAAGCTGGTGGGAGGGCAGTGAAATGGTAAGGGACAGGGTGACTTGGAGGCAGTTTGTTTTTGGCCACCCCATATGGATTTAAGACATTTGGCAATAGATAGATAGAGAGTACCTGTACATAAATTTTTCATTCAAGTGATAGTGTTTTTTTTTTTTTTTATCCCTTATACCTTGTAGACCAAAGAATTGCATACAGAAACTAAATCCTGAAAATAGAAAGTAATGACAGATGTAACACAGTAAGTATATTCAGTCATTTGATTGTTTCGTTCTTCTCCATCGGAACACTGATGATGCACCTAGTATTGGCTAGATACTTTGGGATGATTTGATGATGACTGTCACCTAATGGCGGCTTTCCATGCTACTTGATCTCTGGCAGCCTCCCTTTTCAGTCCCTTATCCCTGAGGTGACACTCTTTGACCTTGTTCCAGGTCTTTTTTGGTCTGCCTCTTGCAACCGCAACCCCAGTGTTAACATTTCTCACTTTCTACACCCAGCTAAAATAATAATGATATGATGATGGTGATGATGATGATGACCACAGCAGTTCCAGCTCATCTTTACATGTATACCTTTTTTCCAGATTTCATTCTTCTGCATCGGTACTTTGACAATCCTGTTAACATTGGCTGGACACTTTGGTGTATTCATTGCTATTGTGCTGGGTATGGGGCTGTTTGATGGCTGCTTCATCTCGCTGTTGGGGCCTGTTGCCTTTGACCTGGTGGGACATGTTGGAGCATCGCAAGCCATTGGGTGTCTCCTGGCCATGTGCTCCATACCTCTCACCTGTGGACCAGCCATAGCTGGTTAGTCTTAGTTATTTGTTTGACTGCGATAGAGAAGGGTAGTTTCCACTAGCAGAAAGATTTAAAGTAATTCTTCATTAACTGTTCCAGAAGGTTTTTTTTTTTAAGTCTTTTCTTGCAATAAAATCCAAAGTAAGTTAAGGAAGAATTTGACTATAATAGTTCCATTGCCGCCTATAAAGCTGATTTGCCAGTTTACCTCAGTTTATGGAACTAAATTTAAACAGTATAGCAAGGTATTGTAAAATCCATCTCTAACATGTAATAAGGATTTTATTTTACAGCTTATTAGTCACAGCACTTTCAGTTCAGCTGTTCCTTTGTCATTTGTGTTGAGGCTTTTTGTGGAGTGATTCTTTCTCAAATGCACTTGCAAAAGTTGCCACCTCCAGACACTTTTATTCAGCTTTAGGAAGGTCTGTTGTAATGAAGGGCTTAATTAAGGCTGTAGCTAAACAATCCACTCTAAAAGAAATAGCCTAAGGTGGATAAGTTTATTTGAAGATGGCAAAAACTAGATAATAAATACCATCATTGTGTGGAAGGGGTTAATAGGATAATGACACGTTTCAATTAACATTGACAGGTGCGTTATTTGATAAGCTTGGGAGTTACACGATACCCTTTGTGTGTGCTGGCATCCCACCCATAGTGGGCTCCTTTGTCCTCTTCTCCATCAGCTGCGTCAAGGCTCCCCCGAAGGTCAGTACTTACTGTTTTGTTGTATGCTTTTTTTAACATGACACCTGGTAATCTGGTGGTAGAACTCTCATATTAGAACAGGATATGGCTTACACACCATGGCTTGCTGAGTCTTCGAGGTGACCAGAGTTTTTCTACTACCAGGGCCATGGGTTGGTCTCGTCGCTTAAATCATGTGGACTGCATTAACGTAGCCTCTTGTCCCTTTGCAAGAAAGGGAGGCAAAATGGGTTTTTTTTTTTTTTTTTTTTTTTTTTTTTTTTTAAAGATAGCTAACTCCAATTAGTTCAGTTCATGGCCAGGTGTAGTGATATTGGACTGATTGTAGTTTTTTTTTTTTTTTTTTTTTTTTTTCAACCCTCAATTCATGGCCAGGTATCCTCTAGTCAGATTGGTGGGTTTTGATATTACCATACTGTACATAATTTTTCCTCTTACGTGACAAGATTCTTAACTCCTTTCAACTAAGTTAAATACCGTATGTAGTCAGACTGTAGAGATGATTTGACTAGTAACCAGTAACTCCTTTCTTATTGCTCAAAAGGAGGATGGTGAATGGCAGAAGAGCAACATTAGTCTGCATTTCACTGGGTTCATATGCAGATGAACTTGCATTGCAGCTACAGGTGTGTGGAGGTAATTTTTATTTTTGTTGCAGGGAGCGCCCGGGTCGCCGGTGAGGGAGGCAGGGGGAGAGAAGCAAAACAATGCCACCGCTAGCACTGTTGTTGAAGACCCCAGGGAGACGCACAAACTTATGGCAGGTGAGCTACACCTTCACTGCATTCTTTTCTTGCATCTGTATATAGTTTCCCCATTTCCTAACTTTTTTTTTAAACTATTGATAGCAAATACTAATACCCAATCCCATACAAGGCCTTCAGTGCAACAAGGGTAAAGGCATAATGTTAAAAGTTTGGGAAAAATCACCTGAAAAATGCCCAAAATGTATATCAGTCATCAATACTTTTGGCTTGTGTTATATCTTTTAGGTTGTACATGATGGAAAAGAAAAACATGAATTACATTTTTCCCAAAACTTTGAATACTTTGTTGTATTGAACTCTTCATATTACCTTTTGTGAGGTGTAGGGCCAGGAAACCATTTACAGTGCTGGGTGGTAACCATATAACCAACCCATATGTATTCCCTACATGTCAGCAAGTGGGTTAGCAGAGGGTTAGTGTCCCTCCCTGTAAAACAACTAACTCAAAGAGAAATGGCCTACCCATATGGATTATGACGTTTGGCCACGGACAGATAGACAGATAGATTGATAGAGGTGTAGGGATCCAATACTAGGCTAATGCAGTCCTGAATATTAATTCCTTGAACCGGCTGTCTTTTATTGGTATATTCTTGCTACCTCCAGATTATTTAATTCAGCGTAGGGGAGATCTCTTATACTGAAGGGGTAATTGAAAGCTATAGCCAGCCCTGTCAGATATGAAAATCTCTCACATACAGAATAAAATTATCTGGAGTTAGTAATGTTAAGAATAAAAAGATGCCATTGGACTGAAGGGGTTAAATGGTAGGTTATCAGATTATTACCCCTGGTAGCTTTACCCTACCTTATTGAAAAAACCATCACGGGTCTTTTTGAATCCATGTTTTTTATTTATTTATTTATTAATTTATTTTTTATAAATACATATTCTGATATGCAGCCCCTTACATCTTCAATTTCCCCCCCCCTTTATCAATAGACAATTTTACTCACATAAGAAGTACCTGATAGTGAAGGGATTATATATAATTAAACTCCATTAACCTGTATTGCCACCAGAAGCCCTCCGTAAGCTGAGTACAATTATCTGTCAGTAGCAATAATAAAGCAGGTAATATACAACTTAAGTAGTAGTAGTTGTTGTTGTTACTATCCCAGGTGTATCTGAATGTGAACCTGGTGAACTGTAGGCTGAAGTTGCTCTCCTCCTGCAGTCCATCATCCTCCTGTTAGGGGATAGGAGGGGTTTGTGGGATGTTTGTATATTGGTACTGCTGCGTGAAAGTGCCCCTCTCCAGCACCACACAGCTGTAGTGAAGTTTAAACAACCTAGGCTGTTGTAGAGTTGGGGCCTCTACAGGGCTGTGCACATGGGGGTGGGTTGGGGTTTAATTCCCCCATTTGGAAAGAGTGAAAAATTCAAATGAAAATAATACTAAAAATGCAACCCATTAGATTGATTATATCCTGGTAAGATTGTTACGAGATAGAAAAATAATAGAAAAAGTGTTAAAAAGTTCTGCAAAATAAAAGAAGTAACAAATTAAGAAGCTTCATGAAGGTCCTAGAATGTTTAGTTGCCGAAGAGAATAAATGGAAGGCCATTGAAAATTATGGAAGTTTGCAGATCGTAGTGGAAATTTCTAGAATGTTTCATAAGAGTATTTAATCGGTACTTTTGTGCAGAATGAGTTAGTTTACAGTCAGAAATCAGTGAGTGAGGAAGTCTTTTCTCTTATTTTTCCTGTGTTTTTTAGTGAAAGATGTCAAGTAAATGACCATTTATTTATTTATTTATTTTTTCAAGCTTCTGTAGAGTTCAGTATGTAAATTACCATGAGTTTGTACCCTTTCAGTACTTTAGTCAGTTACAGTACCTAAGTTTACTGTATTGTGTTAGTTTAGTGGGTATTTAAGGCACTCCAGTCGAATTGAGCTTGTGCAGGTTCACATCCAAGGGATGGTTGGGGTTTGTTGCTCACGTAATACCACTCACGGCTGAGTGAGGCTGGTCACCATCATCTTAAATGTCAGGACCAACTTGCCTAGCCCTGGCTTCTATGCTCCTCATGGGGCAACACAGGATTACATGATGCATGAATAAATGAAAGAAAGTGGATAAACTATATTATGACAATTTTTTTTTTTTCCCCCTCCCCCTTCAAAAATCCTAGTGCATGGCCCTGGGCCTCTACACCTCAGAAGGAGTAGTATGGGACATCCTTTACTTTTTTGGAGTTTTACCTTTGCTCTTACTGTACCTCGTCTTATAGTGCATCCTTCTTTTTTCTCCTATGGAGTTTTTGTTTTATTCCTAATGCTTGAGCCAAAATACTCTGAGTGAGAGACAGTGACATGATAATTCTTTTTATCAGTTTATTGCCTGCCTCTGTCTGCTAGTTGTTGCTGTGTGTCATTGGTTGATATCTCTTTAAGGTGAAGATTACAGGGAACGAGAGACTGTTTTGGCATCATACACCAGGAACAATCAGTGTTGTGTGAAACAGGATAGCAGAACTGGAATGGAAATGTATTGTAAGAACTTTTTTAGATAGATGATGATGACATAATACTTTTTAATCTAGGCACCACTGTAGGAGAAGAAATTTACAAACTATCTTTCATCATATGACACCCACATGGATGTACAGTATGATTGCTGCAGATTTTAACTTAAGTCCTGATATGTGAAAGTAGATATCTGAATCTGCAAGTGGATAACTTAAATACGTGTGTATGTTTTATACATTTAATCATAAGTAGCCTATAGTACCTCTATAATCCTCCCAGTAGGAATGATAGTTTTTTAAATAAATAAATGTGATTAGTTTTCTATTTGACCGTAAGTAAATTATTAGTACAAGATTAACCTAAGTTCCTTTTAATGCACAGTATATAAGTTATTTTTTTATTGCTGGTATGTATTAGACTACTGTAGTGCAGTTAATGCTAGTGTTTATCCAACTCTGTACTAATCTCTGTTTTAGCTTAATTACTGCTCTACTTTTAAGTCTTTTTCTTTCCCCGTTTCTGTTGTATGTGACGTGCTGCAGAGGAGAGGCAGAGTGAGGTGTAGAAGCAGAGAGGAGAGTGGAGGATGAAGTAGGGGTGAGGCCATATTTCTGATGCTCTTTTGTTTACTTTTGGGTCGCTAAGCTGATGTGGCTGCCTGTGTTGTTTACAATCTAGATACTGATCATACTAACTCACGCTTCACGGGTTGTGTTCCAGTGGGTTTAGGAGGCTTGTTCCTGCCTTTTCCATACAGTGGTTTATGCCTGAATATGACACACTGATATTCTCTTGTAATGAATTTGTTTATACAGACTTTGTTGGTATTGTACATACAGTTATTACCCAAATGCTTGAGTTGAAAAGCTGTACAAAAATGGAACATTTTTTATTTGTAGAAACATAATGATAACTGAGAAAAATTATGCAACCAGTAGCCCTACAGTTCCATGAATAGTGACTACAATGAAGCATTTTGTATTAGTACTTTGTAATCTGTTCCTATATGTTCCCCTCAAAACCTCCCTCCCCCCCCCACACACACAAAAAAAATATTTTGTGAGGGCACATAGTATCAACACCTCCCGTTGCATGAACAAATATTTTGGAAGTGGAGGGTTTAGAAAATCAGAGAGTTTGTACTGTATCAGCTCATTCATGTTGATTATATACATTTTTTTGTGTATATTAATTCATGATTCCTTCATATGTTTGTATTCAGCTGAGAAAGGACCTCGTGTATTGGAGTGATTAAAAGCAATGCATTAACTCCCTGACAACTAGATATCTGCCATCAAGCTGAAAAGAAATGTTTGGTGATGAGAAAAGATAAAAATTGCTGTCTTTGTACCTGATGGTTAAGAAAATACAACTAATATAAAAGAGAATATCGAAGTGTAGAATGCAAAATAAATACAAAAGAAAAAGGGCTTGTGAGGGCATAGCTTCATTTTCTCAAAACATGTAATCAATGAGAGGAAACAAGGCTTTTTTATTTATTTATTAATTTATTTTTTTCATGTATTGCTCAGATATTGAAGATAGGAATGATTAGTCTTTCTTCCCTGAGTGGTATTATGTAAGCGATAAAAATACATCAGCCACATTGTGCTTTGTTTCATTTTATCAATTACATGTTTTGAGTGAATGTACCTGTTCCCTTACAAAACCTCCAAAACCCAAGAGAATGCAGCCTCCAAAACACTGTAAATTGTAACTCGCTGACCAGGAGAGGTGAGAGCTGCTGACTGGCTTAGGGACGAAGACAACCGCTACTTATAAAAAATAAAACTGTTGGTGTGCTTGAAGATGTAATTGTTGCTCGTGTCTGGGGAAGTTGCTTGCTTGTGATATTAACCTGCAAAACTGTACTAAGGTATGGCCTTTATTCTGCTCAAACTGTCATTTTAACCCTGACAGCTTGAGGATGTCATTTATAGTTTATTCTTATTGCTACCAGATGACCTTCCTTAACCCCTTACCCGCGGGGATGGCTGGACCGCGCCGTGCCCCTCCCGCGGGAATAGCAGGAAATCTAGACAGTACATGATAAATTAGCTGCTTCCAGGTCAATGGAATTATGACAGCCTTTTCCCCCTTTTTTTTTTTTTTTTTTTTTTTAATTAATAGTATGAGAATAGGTCAGAAGGGACATTTCAGTGGGTAATGAACAGGGAAAATTAGCGACCAAGTGCACGTGGGGTGTTGTCAGGTGATAAATTAGCTACTTCATGGCCAATGGCAGTATCACTTAGCCTTTTCCCTTTTTTTTATATATATTTTTTAGTACAAGAATAGGGCATAGGGCACATTTCAATGGAAAAAGTGAATGGAAAAAACCGGCCGGGAGTTGCGTTGCTCGGCCGGGCTGTAGCTAGGTAGGGGAGGGGGTATGGCAGGGGAGGGGAAGAGGTGAGGCAAACACAGAAAAATGGCTAAATTGGTAACACTGGATGCAAGTACTAGTGGTATTAGCAGTGCTGCCTATAGCTACACACTAGCAGTACTGATAGATGATACGAGACCGCACTTGGAGGCCCGGACAATTTTAAAAATCTCCGGATCACAGAAGTGATGCCCCACGGTATGGTACTTATGTATCGAGCATCACGGTAGTGACGGCCCGCGGGTAAGGGGTTAATTTGGGATAGTCCCGTTGTTGTGGGTGAATTACTGTCTAATGTCTCCAGTTCAGACAGTCTCTCTTGAGCTCTATAAAATAGAATACCGTAGGAAAAGTATGTAAGTAAGGGGGTGTGAGTTTAGGAGAGGGTAGCTTGATGGCAGAGGATTAATGACATGGAAGTGATTCATTTGTGGACACTCCTTTTGGGTCTGAAAGGTTTTGCTGTGGGTAGGTAGGCATCATCATGTTAAAGGGACAGACTCGTCGTGATAACCTTGTTTACTCTGCTACTGCTAGATGATTTTATTCAGCTTGGGAGAGTTCTTTGGTAGTGAAGGTTTGAAAACACTTCATTAACTCCTTTGCTATGAGAGGTCTGCCTTGAGTTGAATAGAATTGGATGATGGTTGCAAGGTTAAAATTTTTAAGATGTCATTGAAATTAGTGTAACCCCAGGTTCATCTGAAATGTGAATCTGGTGGATTGCAGGCTGAACTCCTTTTCTTGAAGTGCATTGTCCTTTTGGTGAATAGGGTGGGAGTGGCAACATGTTCATATTACTGGACCGAGAACCCACCCAGCTATATTGGGGAGCCACCATGTGAAGGCATCCCCTCACCAGCGCCAGCCTGTGGTGACTAGAATTGGTTGATGGTAGTAAGAGTAAAATTTTAAAGATGTCATTGTATTGTATGGGTTAACATCTTCAAACTGATGATGTATAGTTCATTTTATTACTGCCATCTCCAGATGATTTATTCAGCTAAGGAGAGACCTTTTAAACTGGAGGGGTTAGATATAAGGTATAATTACCTTCTCAGCAAGGGGAGTCTCTTAAACTAAACAGTCACCTGGTAGCTGGAAAAGTAAACTCCAGTACAAATGACGTAATTGAATTTGGGGGTTAATTTTATGTGTATGTGAAGTTTAATGTTGCTTTAATTATGGGGTGGACATCACAAGGTTTGTATAAAGCCCCTTGGACAGGTGTACTTCACTTGTATAACCAATTTTGTGTTTCAGTATATGAAGTGGAGGACAAGACTTCAGCATGTGTACCAGTTATCATTTACCAAATTTACCTTTAATTAACCTGCAACCTATTATACATATAATTACTGTATAATAAAAATTGCATAGTAGTGTAGGGGATGGTTGCAAATCAGTGCATTTTTTTTAGTGTTTGCCAGAGGATTCAGTCACATTTCTGTGCAAGTATGTTTGTTGATAAATTAATCTTACTGTAGATTTGAATGAAGCAGTAGACATTAACCTACAGTATATAACATTTGCATCATTGTTTCCATGATGTATGATATTTGTATACAAATAGATGTTTATGCATTTATGGCATTCATGGATCTGGAAAAAGCATATGAAAGAGTAGATAAAGAAAGATTGTGGAAGGTTTTTTGCTTGTATGGTGAAGATGGTAAGCTGCTAGGTGCCATCAAGAGTTTTTGTGATGGTAGTGAGGCATGTGTAAGGGTAAAATGGACATCTAATTGAATGGTTCATGATCAGTGTGGCCATGTGACAAGGTTGTGTGATGTCCCCATGGTTGTTCAATCGTTTTCGTCGTTTTCGTTTTTAAAGGCTCCAACATGCTTGCATGTGTCGGCCTTGGTCACCTAATGGCGGCTCTCCATGCTGCACGATCCATTGCAGCCTCCCTGTTCAGTCCCTTAACCCTAAGGTCACACTTAATGACCTCGTCCCATGTCTTTCTCGGTCTACCCCTCATAACCCCACCCCCAATATTAACACTTCTCACCTTCCTCACCCAATTATCATCCCCCATCCTCTCCACATGTCCAAACCACCTCAATCTACCTCTCCTCATCACAACACCAATACACTCCAGTCCCATCCTACCTCTCAACTCTTCCATTGTAAACCTAGCCCCTCCAGGCCTTGGACGCAGGGACGCACTGCACATCCACCTAATCATTGTCATTTCTGTACGTCTGAGCCGGCGAATGTCTTCCTCCTTCACTGCCCAGGTCTCACTGCCATACAGCATTACACTCCTAACACACGCTGCATACAAAGACCCCTTAGCATGTAGGGAGAGCCCCCTCAATGTCAGGAGAGGCAAGAGCTCCCTGAACTTCTTCCAACCACTTCTCACCCTAGCCACAGAGCTAGCTCCAGCCCCACCTCCAGCACACAACATGTCTCCTAAATAACAAAACTCTTCCACACACTCAAGAGATTCACCAGCAAGTTCAATCCTTTCACGTCTGACAATCTCCACCTGCTCACCCCGGCACGCCGTACACATAAAATCAGCATTATCTCGCAGTCTACCTCTGATACCACTACATCTCTTATGCACCCATTTATCACACACACTGCACAAGATGGAATTACTTCCCACGGCCTTGTGGCAAACTGCACATGGCCACTCTCCCTCGTCTTTGACAGTACAGCCACCAACCCTAGATATCATCACTTTTGTTTTATCTGCATTTACCCTTAAACCCTTTTGCCCCATACCATCTCTCCACTTCCTAAACCTTTCCTCCGCCTCCCTTTCATTCTCTGCAATCAACACCAAATCATCAGCATACAACAACTCCCACGGGAGTCCGTTTCTAAAGTCACGTGAAAGGGCTTCAAGTACCATGATAAACAACATGGGACTCAAGACTGACCCCTGATGCACACCAGCATTCACGGAAAACTCATCACTCAAATCTCCATTCACTCTCACCTGGGTGTGAGCACCCACATACATGGCCATAACCACCCTAACCAGCCACTCCTCCAAGCCAAGCTTTCTCATTGCCCACTTCACCACCTCTCTAGGGACTCTGTCAAAGGCCTTTTCCAAATCAACAAAAACAAAATAAAGATCCCTTCTCCTACCAATATATTTTTCCTGAAGCTGTCGAACAATGAATATGGCATCAGTGGTCCCCCTACCAGGCATAAACCCAAACTGCATCTCATCAATATTCACTCTTTCTCTAATCATACCTTCTAAAACTCTCTCCATTACCTTCATTATCTGATCTAAAAGCTTTATACCTCTATAATTCCTTCTTTCCAGGGCATCACCCTTCCCTTTATACACATTTACAACTACACTCTTCAGCCAATCATCTGGGACAACACACTCATAAATAATCCTATTTATCAGGTCAGTGACTAAACTCACCCAATACTGTATATATATGGAATGGGGTGATGAGGGAACCGAAGTAAAAACACAAGTAATGGAGAGAGGGATGGTGTTGGTAATGAATGGTGATGGATGGAATATCTCAAATTTGTTGTATGTTGTTGATGCAGTTTTACTTACAAATGCCAGACAAGAGCTTGGTAGACTAGTGCAGAGTTTTGTAGATGTCTGTGAGTGTCATGCCTTGAAAGTAAATGTAGAAAAGAGTAAAGTGATGGTTATTGAGAGAGAAAGTGACTCCCAGTGCAATGTTACAGTGAATAGAGAGAGACTGGAATTGGTGAGAGAGTTCAAATACCTGGGTACAGTTATAGAAAAGAGAGGAAAATGTGCAAAAGAAGTGGAAAGTAGAGTGACACAAGGAAGGAAAGTAGCTGGTGCTATGAAGGCCTTGATAAGAAACAGAGGATTGAGTGTTGCAGCTGCATGAGGCTTACATGAAGGAGTGTTAGTGCCAACTTCAACATGTGAATGTGAGACTACGGTGTGGCATGAAAATGAAAAGTCAAGAGTAAGAGCAGTGGAGATGGGATAGCTGAGGAATGTATGCGGAGTACAGAGAGTGGATAGGATATGTAATAATGTGATCAGTGAAAGATGTGGAGTGAGGAAGTCTGTGGACACCAGAATCGAAGAGAGTGTATAGAGATGATGTGGTTATGTGGGGAGAATGGATGACAGTAGAGTAGTGAATAAGGTATGTCTTAGCGAATTTGAAGGAGGGAGTAGGTGAGGTAGGTCAAGAAAGTGGAGGGTTGTGGTGGATAAGTGTGTGAGGAAGAGAGGTATGGGAAATGTTGAGGCTAGGGAACTGACAAGAGCTTGAGCTGGCTGGATGAATTTTGTGCAAAGTGCATAACCAGGGGTTTGGCATCCCATTTTAACGTGACAGCATTCGGATAGGCTCTGTCAGACAGGTATATGTGAAGCTACAGAATGTGTTGAAAATTTTTTTGGCTTATTTGATGGAGCCAGGATTTCGAAGGCTTGAATGATGAGTGAATGGAAACGTTGCCCATTGGATTGGGCAGACTTCGGCTGCCTGGACGTTGCTACTCCTCACCCTGCCTTAGAGTGGGAAAGGAGGTCCGGATGATGATGATGGTAATGATGATAGATGCTAATACTATAACTGTATCACATGCTGACAGAACTGCATGGGCATATATTTTGAAATCTGAAATCAGAGTATGAGTATGATTAAAGTGAAGTGAATACATGAGACTCACAGATATTAATTGTAATGGGCTAAAGGGCATGGAAACGAGTACCCTGTATTTGAAGATATTCAACCATTTTGCCGTGTTGTAAACTGGTTGCTCCTGAATATGGCCCACAAGGGCTCTCTCCTAAGGGTGGCTGGGATTTATTGTTCAGACAATTCTGTTTGGTGGCTGATATTGATCCCTTCATCTTAAATATTTAGATTGAGTAAGCTAGCCCTGGGCCCCAATTTCCTGAAGGAGCAGTAAAGGCTTGATTGGTGGATAGATGGATAGGTGGATGGATGGTAAACAAAGATGGTCAAATTGAAGATGAACTGAATAATAAGGTGCAGCAAGGAAATAAACTTACAGTGATATTGCTGTGGAAATTAAGAAATCATTACATAAGAATATGGAATACTGGTGAATACCGAACAGGGCTTGAAGGATACAAGCTGAGGCTAAGGGCAGTAGAAACAAGTTACATAAGAAGTGGCCTTGAGTAACTTGGTGAATCAGATGGATAAATGAATTAATTCATGAGGCGTATGGTGTAAATGTTGATGTGATGGGAGGTATACAGAAAAGCCTTGGAAGATGTTTGAGAGTGAGGTGGTTGGAAGAAGAGGATGTGATATACCAAAGATGAGGTGGGAGGGCATTGTAGGGGGAATACTTTATGAGGAAGAGTGGCGTGCTGGAGAAGGAAATGCATCTGTTAAGACTATGTTCTTGGAATCTGTCAGGCAGTAAATCAACTGATATACTAAGCAGCTGCCAACTACTCAGTAGTATAATTTCTTTTCATCTGAAGTGTGTTTTAGCATTATAAATAATTTTAAGTTATCCACTGGTGCTGGAGAGGGATGCCTTTAGTTGTGGAGCCACTATAACCAGGCATCTTCTGCTGTCTGGTTACACAGACATCTTTTAACTCCCTACTGATCTCTTAAAAGGGAATGGTGAACTGTGGGAGGACAGCTTCAGCTGTCAGTCCATTGGGTGGATTCATGTCCAGTTATGCTTGTGTCAGCAGCAAAACACTCACTTAAAATGAAGGATCTAGCTTTCTTATATTAATGTTTTCGTTATAAGGTAGGGATACTCCATGAAAATGTTGAGGGTGAACAAGATATGACACTCAAGTGCATGTACACCCTCACCAAAAAGTACCCTAATAGTAGGAAATGATGGATGTAGATGAGCAGAACATACTTGTTATCTTGGTATGTTTGGCGTGCCTGAATGTGGAGTGGCACATTCTGAATCCACAGCACTGTTAAATGGTGCAGTAACCATTAGTGACAGGTACAAAAAAGGAGAACTAATTCAGATTCTCTGGGTATATAGTTCAAAACGTGTGGTGCTTGCAGCATTCAAATACCTTCTGGTGTGAATGTACCCCCGATAAAAAAAGTATCAGCACCCTGGGGTCAGATAAGATGTGAAATGCTTCATCTCTGGTTCAATCGATAGTGTTGGCATGCCTGTTTAATTAAGAAAAGTTGTTGATTTGTTATGTAATACTATGTTGCTATGACAGATCCAGCTGTATGTCTGTAAAATATAAGATAACGACACAAATGAAGGATACACAGCGAAATAACCGCAAGATTTCGTGTAAGTCATAGTCCGTGTATCATAATGTCTCACACTGAAAGGGTGCCGATACTTTTTTTATCGAGTGTAAATTATACATTTTATATACTGTATATTACCAGTAAGCACATTAAAGTTTTAAACCAGCTGCATACAGTACTAGCAGGTTAAATATTTACTTGACAGTGACCTAGAGTGTGTTAGTATGGTGGTGTAAGGTGGATGGTAGTATTGTATAGAGAATCAATAGGAGGAGAAAGTTATCATTGGTTTTCCCCTAAAGTTCAGCTTGCCTCCACAAACACATTGAGATGTTTCTCATTTAATCAACTTCATCTTTTCGAAGTTGTTGTCAGGGTTATTTCACCTGGTAATGGTAAGGTATATTGTCTGTTTTGAACTTGATGCATTTATTTCAGCCTTTATGATATGTTCCACATTGAGGTTTGGGTAGGTAGGTGTTATTTAATCTTTAGAATCACTTGAGATGGGGAAGATATTTTTCTTTAAAGGATGATGATTTGCATTATATTACACCTATATGGCACAATTTGAATATACCAACAACTGGTACTGTACTTAGAAGATCTAAAAGAGCGATTTGGAACAGTGTCTTGCATTTGTTGTAGCCCTGTTTGCTTATATGCTTTGCTATCCATTGAAAATATTACCATAAATTACCACAGATCATTGGAAGAGGCTAAAGATGATGTTCACCATTAAATTTGTTGTGGAGATCCTCTGCCTTCACAGATGCAATGCCATGTTGTTAAGATACCCCATCTTCTTATTGGATTCATATTCACTGTTTTGTAATGCTCTGTATCATGCTTTACTGTAGTCTTTTATTGTGTCATGTGGGCTGCTAGAAATCCAAAGAAATCACAGCTTTTTAAAACAGTGCTGTTATCAAGTCTAGAACATATTAATGGCACTGACATAATAGTTTTTATCTACTTGTGAGTATGCATGAATGAGATTCTGCTTGATAATATCTATAGCATTGTTACTGATCTTTGTTATATGCTCTGATGATGGATTAATTGTATAACTATACAGTACTATATACAGTGCTGTATTTTCAATGCTTTTTGTACACTTTTTGCAGCTTTTTAAGTACAAAGCTTATATACTGATGTTAGCTTTTATTGGTAATACATCATGCAGAGGACATAATGCAACACAGTGCACTCTGATCAAAGGCACAGTGCAGTAGTGTAATAAGAGATTTTATGTCGACTTCTCAGTCAGATAACATTCATTATTTCATTTTTGCTTCCTTCAGACAGTTTTATTCTGTGTAGGTGAGATTTTTCTGCCAAGAAGAGGAATAGATTAGCATTAATTAGCCCGTTCATCACTATGCATTTCACTTAAACTTAATAAAGTCTTTTGGAGACAGCAAGAATAACTTGTAGTATATTTCATCTCATGGAAAGAATTAAAGACAGTAAACCATAGTTTTAACCATTATTGTTTATGGAGTAGATGTACAGAGGGCTTTTTTTTTTTTGTTTATTTTTTATTTTTTTAGTTTTTTTTTTTTTAGTACGCTATAAGGATCAGTACTGTACAGTAAAATAAATAGACATACTGTATGTGGAAGTGTAGTTTTTTTTTTTTTTTTTTTTTATAAAGAGTATAAGAATAGATTTCTGGACGAGCATAGATTATTTTTATTACAGTATAAGGAATAGGTTTATGTACAGATTTGGCATTGTAGTGTGATTTGGATATGTTTAAGTCTATTAATATAATATTTCAAATTTTTAAGTAGTTTTAGGTGTGTTTGAAGTGCTTGTGGTGTGACAGTCAAGGTGTGTGAGTTGCTTAGTTTGCATTACTTGATTGTGTGTGCATTACCTGTTGTATGTATGTATATTACTGATGGAGAGAGAGAGAGAGAGAGAGTGTGTGTGTGTGTGTGTGTGTGTGTGTGTGTGTGTGTGTGTGTGTGTGTGTGTGTGTGTGTGTGTGTGTGTGCTAAAATATGTGAGTGTGTGTTTGTGTGTATGTGTGATTATTATTATGTATTTTTGGATGAGGAGCATATAAAAATGAATGCTACCTATGTACGTATGTAGTTATACTGTTTATGTATGTATCACTGTGTATATGCTTGCATGTGTGTGTGTGTGTGTGTGTGTGAAAATGTTCTTTCATGTTTGTTTGTGTAAAGGATATTCATGTGTGTGTATGATTTTTGTCACTCACATGAAACGTTTTGCACCCACAGCTAGCCAACAGAAGAAGTCATGCAGGGGTAAGGCAGTTCTGTCTCACTTTTGGTCCTGCAGGGTAGAGTAGAGAGGAGGAAAGGTAGGAAGAGAGAGAGAAAAAGAGGGAAAAGGGAAGTAAAGGAAAAGAGGGCTGGAGAGAAAAGTAGGAGTAAAGGAAAAGGAAGGACAGGGATTAGTAAAGGAACAGAAAATAGGAAAAACAGAGAAGCAAAGAGGAGGGGTAAAGGTGAGAAGCAAAATGGGAAGGAAAAGAAGAGTAGAAAAGGGAAGGAGGAGAGGAAGAAAAAAGGAGAAAGGAAGAAAAGTTAAAAAAAAAAAGTAGACAGGAAGGGAGAAGGAGAGAGGAAAGGAAAAGGAGCAAATGGAAGAAAAATAGGAGTAAAGAGAAATAAAGGGAAAGAAGAATGAAGAGGAGAGACAGAGAGAGAGAGATGAAGAGGAGTAGGGTGAAGAATGGAATGAAAGCTGTCAAGAAGTTGGAAATGGAAGGAGAGAGAGTTTTGAAAATATTTGCGATTTTTTATGGAAGTGAAAAATGATACTTAACAATTCTTGAGCCTCTTCACTGCAGTGGTGCCCTTTCTGTTATGCTTGTGCTACTTCAGGCTATTTTATAAGCTTTGGGGAAGTCTCTTGCATTGAGAAGGTTTGGATCAATCTCCAGCCAACTACTTCAGTAAAACAGGTTGCCCCAAAACTAAATAGTCAGATCACAGCATGAATAAACTGAAAAAATATCCTGCAGCTGAAGAGGTTAAGATGCTGAGAGTATCAGTTGCCTGTTATACACTGCATTCAGTGTGCATGGAGGAAATTTGAATTTGCATCTTGCCCAAAGTACATGAATGTTGTCATATGATGACTATCGAAGCAGCTTAAGGAACAGTAGTATGTTGTTTCTAGTAGTGTTTGCTTTTTATGTAGTGTTTTACAGTACTTTCATCCTCAGATCAGGGTCTTTTCATACTTAATATGAACTGACTTATACTGTCATACCAGTACAATAATAAGTATGAGATTGCATACATGAATTAAAGGATGACCTTTATTGTATGCCATGCAGTATAAGAACTAAGAACAGAGACTGTGTAAAGATCTTCACACTACATCAGAGATGTTACACTGAAATGGTTACTGAGGGATGATAGCAAATGCACTTCTCATGAACCCGGGAAATACCTACTTGGTATGGTACCATACTTAAAGTATGATATTGGAATTACTGTGACTAGTATGACTAGTAATATAAATAATGTAAGAACCATGAGAGTAAAGTAACATATAATAATGTATTTTTACAGATTATCAAGTTGGGAGCACAGGTGACTGCCAGCCAGCAGTACTTTCACCCGACATGCCCACAGATGAAGCAGTTAAAGTGGATGTTCGGAGGTTGGCGTTGCTGCAGAGGGAGAGCTGTGTTTAGCATCTCACCAGAGTAGAGCCTTCATATCCCATATTCTTGTCATTTTAGGCTAGCTAGCACCTCTTCCTTAGCAGACCATTTGTACATTGGGTACATTAAGATTCTCAGATATGATATTTGTAGAGACTGAATTGATGCAGTGTATATAAGAGCTATGATTAATACAAAAAAAAATAATATCAGAGTGTGATGTGCACACATCACTTAGGAAAAGGTGGTATAAAGCCTCCTGAGCTCATGGGAATATGACACACTATCCATTAATGTACAGTCAGGGTCAGTAGTGTGTAGTGTGGGGTTCATCATTGTACAGTCATGTGCATCTTATAACTCCTTCACCATGAGAGGGCTTAGTATAATCAGTTTGAAGTAGCAGGAATAAAGGGGGGGAAGGGGGAAGACTTCATATAGAGAGGGCTTTGTCAATTTTGGTAGAATTATTTGGCAGTAGCAAGAATAGAACATAAATCATCATACTGGAGGAATTAATGAGATTATTTCTTGCCCGACACTGTAACCGAATAAATGGAATAACATTATCCAATGGCAGCCATTCATATGTAAGCCAATCCTCTGTTGTCCCATTAGGAGCATAGAGGCTAGAGGTAGCAAAAATAAATTACGAAGACATCCTCGTAGTGAAGGAGTTATCCTTCCTTTAATCCAAGGTGTATCTAGTCCATTACTGGTGCAAAGCATCCTATCCAGGCACTGGAGAGGGATGCCTTCATGCTGTGACACTGATATAGCCAGGCAACTCCACTGCCTAACTATACAAATCTCTCGGTTCCCTATCTTTCCCCCTGAAAGGAGGAGAATGGACTGCAGGAGTACGGCAGCTTCAACTTGCAGACCACCAGGTTCATTTTCAGATGAACCCAGGGCTACATCAACAACAACAGCCATCCTAACCTAGCCTTATTCAGCCCTTTGTTTGCCACTTCAGTTGGATATTTTTATGTACTGATATTCTTGCTGCAACCAAACAATTTTATTTAAGTTATAGAAAGCCTCTTTTGTTGACGTTCTTGGTTCAAGGCCCTACCTTACCCCTTCAGTTTTAAAAAGTTTATCCCAAACTGAATAAATTTGCCAGATGGCAAGAATAAAATGATAAAGACATGCCTTTGCTCACTGAGTTAAGGGAGGTTGAGGTGTACAGCGAGGCACTTTTGTATTCAATTAGCGTATGTTCATTTTTTCAGGGTAATGAAGAGCCTACCCATGCTAGACATAGTGCTTCCTGATAATACACAGTTATCCACAGTATATCAGAACTGTTTCATATTGTTCTTACCTCTGCAGAAGCATCTCAAGTTGTCTGGTTTAGTACAGTTTTGTGATCAGATTTTTCAAACAACTTCCCATCATTAGGAAACATTGCCATTCTGAGCAAAATGCCTCTGCCATACATTTTACTGTTTTGATGATGCATTTAAAATGCTGTGTTGTATAGTTTTGTTATACTCTATACTTATTATTTTTATATTAGTTTAATGATGTGTAAAGTGTACAGTGTATTTTTTAAAAATGACTGCTTATTTGTGTGAAGGATTCAGGTGACAGAAAATCTATACTGGTGGCAGGCATAGAATTCTTCATGCTTGAAGTTTATACTTTGTTACCCTTCCTTCACTGCTTTATAGTACATGTTGATCTTTCTCAGAGGGAAGCAACTCAACAGTGGTGCTTGGAAGATTTTATGTCTCAGATGTGTGTTCCAGAGTTTTATATTGATTATATTGGAATTTCCTTTATCCTTCCTATCTTTTATCTCATTTTGCCTCACCATCCAGTCACTTGATGTAATGGTGTTCTCAGGTGACTGCCCTTTCCTTTCTTCCTTCCTTCCTCCCTCTTCTTTCCTTCTTTTTTTCCTCTTTCTTCAGTCCATGGGTAACTCCACACTGAGTGACAAGCCAAATGGTTTCTTGTAAACCAGGAAACCATTTACTATGCTGGGTGGTAACCATAAAACCAAACTGTGACGCCTGGTGGTTTAGTGGGTAATTACGGCGCTCCAACTGGATTGAGTCTGTGTACTGTATATCCAAGGGATAGTTGGGGTTTATTGCTCACGTAATACCACTTAGGGATGAGTGAGGCTGGTCACTCTTATCTTAAATGTCAGGACCAACTTGCCTTGCCCTGGGCTCCTATGCCCCTCATGGGGCAACACAGGATTAGATGATGTATGTACTGTATGTATTTTATTTGTACAATTTCTAGTCTGGCTTGTAATATCCCATCTTTTATTATTATTCTGTCACAATATTTTTGGAACACACTCAACTTCATCTGGTAGCTAGTTTCAAGAGTCAGTTGCTATCTACGGAAAGCTGTGTGAGAGAGGAAGCCAAATGCTAGAGCAGGGTGGTGGCTGTGTCCTGCTGTTAAAGCTCTTGGGGGTTTTTTTTTTTTTTTTTTTTTTTTTTTTTTTTTTTTTTAGGGTGCAGTACATGATTTTTTTTTCTCTTTTTTTTAAGCAGTAGCAGAGGTCTGACAGGAGGAGCAGTTGTTTTCACTTATTACCACATGGGTTGATGTGTTGGAGGCTGATATTTACTTTAGCCTCCAGATAGCTTGTAACACTGTATTTAGATTAAGAGTCATCATGATCACTCCAACTCAGTAGAAGTATGATGTTAACAAATGCCTTGGTGCCACATTAACCTCCAACACACCACCTCCTGTAGTACCTGTAGTTGTAAGTGAAGGCAGTTGTGCACCTAACAGCCTCAATGTATTTGTGTGTTTTTTATGACAGTAATGGGGATAAAGAGGGTCGCAAATTATTAGCTGATATGGCCAAGCAGTTGTGATGCATCGTTTTGTTTTGTTTTTAAAAGCTCCTACATGCTTGTGTGCGTTGGCATTGGTCACCTAATGGCGGCTATCCATGCTGCTTGATCTGTGACAGCTTGCGTATTGAATCCCTTATCCCTGAGGTCACACTCAGTGACCTCATTGCAGGTCTTTTTCCGTCTGCCTCTTGGAATCCTACCCCTCTTCTCACTTTCTGCACCCAATCATCATCCCCCATCCTCTCCACATGCCCAAACCACCTCAGTCTACCTCTACTCATCACAACACCAATATACTCCAGTCCCATCATAAATCCCAGCTCGTCCATTATGACCATCAGAAATTGTAACTAAACCTCCACTTCACACTCATGCTGTCTTAATGTCAGTTGTTGCATAATGTACAGTTGCGGACAGTGCTATCACTCCTTTTTTTACCTGAACAATCATGAAATTTGTACCAAATACACTGAAATATCTTTGGGCTCTGAACATTGTATCACGGAGTTTTGAACTTCGTTGTTTGGTGTCTTGTTATTTATTGTACTGAAGTGTATTAATATTTACAAGTATGTCTGTCTGTCTATCTATCTTTGGCCAGACACCTTAATCCCATAAGGGGTGACCACAAACAGATCCTCACCACATCGCCCTGTCCCCTGCCATTTCTCTGCCCTACCCCTAGCTCACACCCGCCTCTCATATACCACTCCACTCCATTCCTCCATCTCATCCTCAGTCTTGTCCTCTTCCTCCCCCCTTCCACCCCACTCATACATTTTCCATAATAGTCTCTCGCTCTCCATCCTCTCCTCCAGTATGTCCACAGCTTAACATCACACACAACCATTGAAGGACTTTTAGAACTCTCATTGCAGTGAAGCCCTATGTTTTTGAAGCTTTAGGTTATTACATGTATCCCTACTATGATCAAGGCTCATATTCTTGTTGATTAAAGAAGCTCACTAACACCTCTGCCATAGTGATTTATTTTTGGATATAGGTGGTTAATATCCTTTGGTACATTTTTTTGTACAGAATATGGTGATATTGGTAGGATTTATGTAACACAGAATAGAGGAGTAAAGTGAAATAAACAAAATAAATCTTTTAAGAAAAAGTTTTAGGGAGCTTCATCAACTGATGAGAATATGGGCTTTAGAAATCGGGTATAAACTAATATATAAAGCTCATTTTCACAGTTGAACCTTTTGAATATATGAACTTGGTGACATTTATTACTTAAATTTAGAGTTATTAAATTACAATAGTAATGTTTATGACTGAGAAACCAGATAAGACCTAAATATTAATGCCAATATTCACAGTGAACCTGGTGACATTTCTTATTTAAAGTATGAGTTTTTGTGAGTTAATCAGGCTATCACCAGATTACTTTTTTTCAACAGAGAGAAATCCTGTCAGTTATAGGCTTCATATACTGTCCTGAGTAAGCCTTTCTGCGTTCTTGATACATATAAGTTTTCTTTTAGTCCAACATCAGATGATATTGTTCAGTCGTAAGAAATTTTAGCAGTCAGAGGGTCAAAAGAAAACTAACAGCCTCATCTTGACTGTGTCCAGTCATGACAGTTGTGATAAAACTAGATGGAGCCTTGGTCAGTCAGTTGGTATTACTCTGAGACTCCTTAAAATCATGTATATATGAACATTTAGAATTAAAGAGCCATTTAATGATAGTAAAAACTGCATTTTTCATAAAGGTTATTTACTCTGCTCACCAGTGTTCACTTAATCAAAAAAGTATGAATACATTCTTGCCCTGAAACAGTCAGACTCCACAGATGATGGCTTAGACAGAATGTCTGATGAGTCTGTCCCATGTTGATAAACTTTCATAAGGATCCCATATATTGCTTGATGGTGACATTGCCCAGTCAGTATTATATGTACAATCATATGATAATAGATTAATCTTCTAGGGAGATCACAAGTTGTATTGATCTTTTAGGATATCATCAGATTCCTCCTGCACAGTAGTAGAGTTTTTTTTTTTTTTTTTTTTTTTTTTTTTTCAGTAATAGAATATGCATTTTTTTTTTTTATGTGTCTGACTCTGGGCAAAGGCTTCGGGGCCTATTTCTCGGGGGCAGTTACCTATCCCAAGGCCCAGTAGTCCTCCTACACCTCCACATGTCACCACTTCGGCGCTAACACCCACTGTCCATATTGAATACAAGCTAGGGCTGTCTCATACAGGACTGGTGTACTGGTATTAGCGGGGGTACTTTTACGACATGGCGGGCCTTCTGGTAGATCAGGAAAGTCTGCTTTTATGAAATTCAAATCATTAAACTGTTCCCTGCCCCATTCAGGATTCGAACCTGGGTCCACTGGAACTGCAGGCTGCCTCTCTACTGATTCATTCACCGCCTCCCTGTATAAGTCAGATAGAGAAATACAGAAGGGATTAAGTTTGATATCGTCACAGCCTTCATTATTGTGGTTTTGACTTGGATTACAGGTGTATGATAATTTTGACACTGAAGATTGATATATTTTATTTTCTCAATTCTGAAAGAATTAGGTTGTTGCCAATCCTTCCAGTTTGAAAAATCTGTTCTATGCTTAATGAAATTGTCAGGAAAGGGCAAAAATAGAATGAAAAAGGTCCCCATTCTCAGTGGATTAAGAAGCTTTTGGGACACTTTGAACTAGAGGGAACATCTAGCCATAATCACGCCCTTTTCTACTAGTTGAGTGATAATGCCTTGTGGATGTGCCCCTGAGGAGTGGTTGGGATTTATTGATATATTGTGAGTCATTTGGCACTAACCTCTAGTATCTGGACTGTACTCTTTTAACCATAACTTGGCCTAAACCATCTCTCCATCTTTAATGTAGAGTTATAATAGTAGATCGACACTCAAATATGATCCTAGTCATGAAGAAGTGCTTTGGAAAGGATGTAGAGCTGTAGCATTGCATTATTTTGTCACTGAGCTATGAGAAATATGCTGCAAAATGATGAAAATCTGGACCAGGTTAGTGTAAAAGTGTTATAGATAATGTAGCCCTGGACCTGTACACTCTTGATGGGGAAATACCTGTACTGGGCTGGATGATGGCTGGCTGGAAGGTATTGTGATTAAAATGTAAAAGACATCTGTGAAAGATTTAGGGCAATATTCTGGTTCGGTTAGGAAGGTTACTAACACCTCTTCCTTAGTGGGATTATTTCTGATCCTGCTCCATTACTCTATTCTTGTGTGGTATTCTTGCAATCCATGTCGATATTGAAAAGATATAAGAAGCAGAATACAGGCTATTAATGAGTAGCTTGGAATATAAATTGCTCAGGAAAAGGTGCTAGGGAGCCTCCTTAGCTGATGAGAATACCACCCTTCATCTCCATACTGCCATAAGATTGTATTCAACTTGGAAAGGATCTTTAATAATGAAGGGGTTATGGAAAGCTATATTTTATCTAACCTCTTCACTCTTAAAGCCTCCCCTTAAGTAAAGAAAATCATCAGACAATATTAAAGAGTAAAATAAAAGCAGGTTTATATTTATGGCAAGAGTTAGTAAGCTGTTTTTGTGATAACTTTGTGATAGACTGTAGCACATTTTCATTTTTCATTTGTACAATAAATGCTGTCTTGGGTACTGAACTTTGAGCTTCAGAAATGAAACACTTAGCATAGTGTAGAACTTATGAATATTGTAGGTCATAGACTGTTGTTGGAATATGTTGTATTGCATCTTCACATGATGTCTATACTCAGCAATTGCATCAGTAACTTTTTTTATTACATCAATATATTTTATGCTTTATGTCTACATAATTTTCAGATTTTTTCATACTCGATAGTATTTTTATGAAATAATTTATTTGACTAAAAGTCAGACTTTTTAAAAATTGTGATTTAATTACATAAGTACATAAAATGCCTAATGCAATCATCAGCTGTTGTTTTTATTTTTTATAAAGCCTCTCCTGAATATGCAGTAACTGCCATCTTCATATTGTATTGTAAAGCAGTGACCGAGATTTTGTTAATATTTGTGTACTTGAAGATGCACCATTAGGTGTTTAAGACTGACATAGGGATGCATAAATGAGCAGCCAAAGTACAGTACTGTACTGTAAAATTATGTTCAGAATTGAAGATAATTTGGTACACATTCAAATAGTGTAAATAGTGACCATTAGTTACCTGCCCTGCTGAATATGTATCAGTCTGGTTTAGAGTAACTGCATGTCTTATATCTGGTTTGTTTTCATCTGATGGAACTGGGCCACTTCCACAACCTGAATGCCAAGGTATGGTAACAAGAAATTTGATGACCTGTAGTTATGAGGTAGAAATGAGTCCTCTTAGTTATTGTCAGATCAGCTTATCAGTCTGACTACACTTGGCATCAGCTGTGCTGTAAGGGGTTAGGGATCTTAGGAGAAAACAAACCATCCATACCAGAATGCACTTGTTTAGTCCACTACAGGGTTTCTCTTTTAACCCTTTAGCTGCAGTATACAAACTTTGTCTTTTATTCTTGCATCTGTTGCAAGATTTTATTCACATCAGACACCTGCCCCAGCTGTGATAAGGCTATACTGTAAGTTGACATTTTTCAACCAAGAGTTAATACAGTAGTTTTGTCTCGTATTACACCCAACACCAGATAACTTTATTCATCTTCCATAAATTCACTCCAGTCAAACAGCTATATCAGAACAAGATTGCCTGTTAGTAGCAAGATCAAGATTTCTTTAATGCTGTGACTATTATGGGTTTCTTGTAAGGTTAATGAAATTGTACAGTATAGTGGAAGCAAAAATGAAATTTAAAAAAAAATGTGTTGAAGGGGCTAAAAGCATTACATTCCTAGTTTGAGTCATAAATTATTTTCCTTATTTTACATAGTTAAGGATATTCCCAGTGTGAGTCATGAGTTCATCCATCCATCCATTATCTAATCCTACATTGCCCCATGAGGAGCGTAAATTGCATACTGTATTTATGGATATTCCCATTGTGGGTCGTAAATTCATTTCCTTGTTCAGCTTGTATATTAGTATTCGCAGTGCGAGTCCATTTTATTTATCTTTTTCTTATGTTAGAATATTCCCACTGTGTTATGAATTTTTTTTCTAATTTTGTTCCTGTTAGGAGTGGGACATTTGCTCAGCCGAGATTCTTCTGTTAGTCATTGTCTTGTGATACAAAAATTTTTTTGTACCCATTGCTGGTGTTGGAAATGTGTGTGTGGAACTGCGTGTAGGTCTGGTGTAGGAATCTATTTTTGGTGTATGACAATTGTATGAATTCTTTTTTCTTTTGACAGTGCTAGGCCACCCTCATAACTTAAATACTAAATTGTGGTTGTATGAAATTTAGTAAACCTTTGTTGTAAAGTGGGAATGAATCTCCTTGGTTACTAGCCAAATCACCTCCAGTCTGAAACGCTTGGCCATCAACAGAACTGAAAATGGATTCAGTTTGAGAATTCCGAACCCATTTTTTTTATTGACAGTTTGGTTTATAGTTTGTGTCTTATCACTAGCTTCTAAGGACGAGTTATGAAAACAATAGTACTGAAATTCATCATTATTTCTCCTATTTATTTTATACTAGAGAGATCACTCTTATATTGTACAGTACAGTATATGATATGTTGTGGTTACTGATTCCGTCACCACTGTCATCATTTCCAAATACATTTAGGTGGTTTGGCCATGTGGAGAGGATGGAGAGTGAGAGACTAATGAGGAGAGTGTATGGGAGTGGGGTGGTGGGGGAGGGGAAGGGAGGGGGAGACCGAGAATGAGATGGAGGGATGGAGTGAAGAGGTATATGAGAGGGGGGGATGTGAGCAGGGGTGAGGACAACGAAATGGCAGGGGACAGGGTGACATGGAGGCAATTTGTATGTGGCCACCCCTTATGGGATTAAGGTGTCTGGCTATAGATGGATAGATAGATCATAACATTGGATAGGTAGGAACCAGGAACTAGAACAAGAGATAGACAAGAATGTATAACTATCCATTCATTCACTTATCTAAGCCTCCAGGGCAAAAAGTTGCTCCTAAAGTAAATAAAAATAGTTTGAAGCTAGTCATACTAAAATAGAAAATATATGTTTGGAGTGAACAGGTTAAATTTAAAACTTGTCCAAAGTTACCAATTGTTTGTGAGATGGGACCATGCTGTAGTTGATCAGAATAATTTTGGAGATTTTCCTTTATATATTACTATAAGTCTTCTTTGACATTTCCAACTCTTCTCTGCTCACTATAACTAGGCATAAAATTACCATTTCTCCATCTTGATTCCTTGTATATATCAAGAGATCAACACTAGAGTATGGTGATAGTCACCAAGAAGAGCTATGGAAAGGATTCAGGGCAGTAGTATTCTGCCATTGAGCTTTGGGAAGTAGGCTGTAATGTGAATATCTGTCTATCTATCTATTTCTGGATGCCTTAATCCCGTAAGGGGTGGCTGCAAACAAGTCACCTCCATGTCACCCGGTCCCCTGCCATTTCACTTCCCTGCTCCCAGCTCACATACCCCTCTCTCATATACATCTCCACTTCACCCTTCATCTCATCCTTGAACTCCCCCTCCTTCTCCCCCCCCTCCACCTCACTCACTTACATTCTCCATATTAGTCTTTTGCACTCCATCCTCTCTACATGGCCAAACCACCTCAATGCATTTCTCTTAACACATTTTATCACGTCCACGTCCACACCACAATGCTCTTTCTTTTCCTCATTTGTCAGTCTGTCTCTCCATGTGACTTCACATGCTCCTCTCAAATAGCTCATTTCCACTGCTTTCACTTTTGACTTGTGTCCTTTCAACAGGGTCCAAGCATTACTTATGTTCATTAGAGTTGGTATCACAATACTGTAGTGTGAAAATCTTTGTCAAATTAAAATAAATGAATTATAGATATGCTGTGATGTAGTAGGCAGTTGGATGTCATGAGGCTGCGACAAGGGAAAAATTACTGCAACATAGTGTTAGATATAAAAGGTCCCATCCATTTTAACATTTACTTCATTACGTTACACATGTTTGTTTACAACTTAACACTTGCTGTTTGACAGTCAACTGTACCACCTTGCTGTTTCTTAGATTATAACAGTGTTAGCTTCATGTATATTTACCAGTCACCTCTGAGACTCCTGAGTTCTGAAAGAGTATAATTACCTGGAATATTTGTTGTGTATGGGGTATATTAAGAGTTGGTATCCATTCAAGGGGTACATTAGCACTTCATGACATTGTCCATGATGATAGTCTGCTTTTGCCATTACTTGCATAATTTAGAAGTAAATAACTTTATTTACGTTATGATGGCCATCAGTATTAGCTGCCGTATAAAAGAGAAGTCACAGAGATCTGCTTTCATATGATCATGTGTAAATCCCAGAGTTACAAAGCAGACCAATTAACCTTTAAACAGCTGGTACATCATGGGATGTACTCATATTCCCCTCATTTTATTCCATTTCCATCAACTAGTATATATATGGGCTTTTTTGTCATTCCAGTCTCTCTCTCTCTCTCTCTCTCTCTCTCTCTCTTTGTTAATTCCTCAAGAAATAACGGAAACACAGCTACTTAAAGTTTCATTGATACTCTTAAAGCTGATTTTCCTGTTATCCTTGTTAATAGCACCAGATATATAAAACAAGAGCAATCTGAGATTACAAATCTCTGCCAAGGCTGAACAATCCAGATCCAGAATGTTTCTTGGATCCAGATCAAACTTGGGTGTGGTAGATCTTAGAGAGATGTTATATTGTAATTTTTATGCATGCATCGCAGGCATTATAGATCGAGTTGGAAGCAAAAATGTTGAAATTGCCACTGTCCCACAGTGATAAAAAATCTTTTAAAGAATATCTGGATCTGGATGGTGATCCAGATCACCAGCAAAATCTAATGGATTGTTCCTTCAAAAAATTTCAGTAAAATCTATTCATAACTTTGTGAGCCTGCTAACAGACAATCAGACAAGCAAAGCAACACTGACAAAAACATAACTTCCTTGGCGGAGGTAATAAAGTTGTGATATGGAACACATCGCTGCAAATGAGGACCACCTGTAATGATCAGCTCTTTGTCATAACTGGAATTTACTTTAGAAGGAAGAAGAGGGAAAGGAGAGTGCATAATCTTTCCAACTTGTTCTTCTTACAAAAATTCAGTGTGGTCCTTTTATCATGCTGGGGATACCACAGTCTGCTTTTGTGGGGAATCAAGGCAATTTGGCTGCTTCATGACACTAATGATTGGCTATATAATTAGTGGATGGCAGGGGGGAAGCAAATGTAATAAAGCATGAAATGGACTGTGAGAAGCACAAAGTGATGTAGGATGGACCATGGTGGCGTTGACTGAGCTGCCCCCACAAGACAGGAGAACTGAGATACACAATATTTGGTCCACCTTGTACAGTATACCATAATTGCGATTATTATTACAGTGACCCCACATTTGATGTGGCCGATGTATTATTAAGTGATAAAGTACAGAAAGAAACAGTTCCATAAGAACCCATGTTTTTTGGTCAGTGTGTGTCTGAGAAAATCCCCAAAATTTTCCAAAGTCCCTTATGGTCTCCTAGAAAAATTTCCTCCCCACCACATTTTGCTCACTTTTCACCCACTTCACTCACTTGTTGTCACTACAGAGCTGAAAAAACTATTAATTATTGTTCACAGTTTTAATGTACTGGCCATATTTACGTTATTCTGTTTTGTTGTGGTGTGATGGTAGGGACAAAGCACCAGCTGATACATACTGCATAGTTATCAATCTATTACCGTCACTTTACAGCTGTAAAATACCCTTTTACATGATAAAAAAAGATTTGCTCACCAATGCAGGCAAGCAAATTATGGACAGAACTATGTGAACTGAATTGGGGTAGAGATTTATAGTCATCATCACCATCATCATCATCATCAGTACTGTGTAAAATGTGTTTTGTGCAAAAAGGTCCTGCATAAAATAAGGGGTCACCATATGTTTTTATTTATTTATTTATATAATTAGGAAGAACAAGGAAAGGAAAGAAGTGAATGTTTATAAGTTACTTGTTTTTCCTACAAAAATTAATCCAGATGCTGCACAATTACCTGTACGTAGTCACTAGGCTTGGCTCACCTCATTCTTACTACTGTGCTTTATTTTGGTAGTGTTATTGTAGAGAATATGTTGCTATTGCTTTAGTACAGTAAGTCTTGGTGCTGGAGAGGGATGCCTTCATGCATTGGCTTCTGTTAACCAGGCAGTGAGACTACCTGGCTATAATGTCCCTCATCTCCCATCCTCCTTATCCCCCAGAAGAATGGTGGTGGACTACTGGAAAAGGTATACTTCAGCCTGCCATCTACCAGGCTCATATCCAGATGAACCCGGGGCAACAGCAGGAGCAAAAACAACAACATGTCCTTGTTATGTATCATCTTTTTAATGTTTATTTTTGCTATTAACCTCTTCTATCTGATGATGAGTTTTGTTAATTTATTCCCATTACCCTTGTGGGAGGATGTCTGATAGTGAAGGAGGTTCATAAAGGCCATATAGTATCTGCCCCCCTATATTGAAAAGTCTCCAGTAAGTTGATTTAAATCAGCTGGGCATAGCAAAATAAACTCAAGAATTTATCATCAAATTGGAGGGGCTCAGTTCATTATAAATTACAGAAAAATTGCCTATTAAAGTTCCATTGTTATGCAGTAGTACTTTTACTCTAACTTGGCCTAAAATTTCTCTCTCCATCCAATACAAAGCTATGAGAAGACTAGAATATGGTCCTAGTCAAGAAGTGTTATGGAAAGGGTGTGCAGTATAGCTGTAGGCTTGCCTCTTCTGCAACCGATTTTATTTTTTAACCAGGGAAGAAGGAACCGAAGGCCAGAATCCCGCAAATTGTTCCCTCCCAGAAAATATGAAAGCAAAATATTAGAGAGCCAAATTCAAGGTATGGGAAATATGCTGCTAAAGGATGAAAATCTGGGGCTACTTAAGGTGAAAGAATTATACCTGCTGCTCACAGTATGAAGGTGATATGCCACTTCTCCAAATTTACATCAGTTGTATGGAAAAATTTGTGGAATTTTGGAAGCCATCTGTAACCTAATGAGAACTGCTTGTACTAGGAGATAGCTGATGCAGGTTTCGTGATAAGGGTAGAGATCATACATATTTAGTACAACCCCCACAGCTCAAGAGTGTCATTTTTATTTCATTTTTGCTGCTGGTACATAATATCATTTAGCTCAGGGTAGACTTTCTGAACTGAGGGAGGGGGAGGGGTAGGATTAGATATGAGTTTTTTTTAGCCACTGCGCTACTTTAAACTCAGTCTCAGTACACCTATATACAGTAATTATTTATATATCTATCACTTTATCTGTCTACTGTATTTATGTATCAATAGCCAAATGCCTTGATCCCAGAACAGGCAGCCTCAAACAGAAGAATGTCTCCATGTCATAGTCCTCTATCATGAGGCCCCCCTTCCTCCATTTCTTCCAAAGCTGGGTAAAATAGTGTGATAGTACTGTAGCAGGAATGAAATATAAAATACATCATCATACTGAAGGACTTAATTCTGTGCTTTTGTTACGTGGGAGCTTTTAAAGACAGTATACTTACTGATATTTTTTTACCTGAACTGCAGCTGTTAGGATTTATTTGTTATTATTATTATTAATTAATTTATTTTTTACTTGGTTCCAAAGAAAGGCTGACACTGGCGTTTTATTTCAGAAGCGATTGAAGTTGATATTTGGCTCAATAAAGATAATTTTTTCTTGTATATACTGTACTTTTGTAATGCTCTAAGCTCTTTAAAAAGAATGTACATCACGTTGTTTTCCATGAATACAAATGCTGAATGACATTTTTCATCCTTAATGCTGATGCTGCTTCCATTTATAGTACAGTATACTGAATAATTGTACATGTAGTTTAATTTCCCTGTATATCTACATTTCGCAATTGTTATCACCACCACCATCATCATGGTCATCATCAAAGGCTGCATTGTCCCATCATAATAAATGCAATAAATAAAATTATCTTGGATGGGTGCTTTGCTGTTTCTGCTGAGGGGTGACCTCTAGAGCCATATGCTTAACCTCCTGCAACATAAGTGACGTCTTAATTTAATCTTTGTTACCACCAAATTATTTTATTCATCATAGAAGAGCCAAGGGAAGAGACCCCTTCACCGTGAAAGGGTCAATGAAGGTTGTATCTTAGTTTTATCGCTGCAAACGGATGGGGTCCACAAGGGTTTATATCCAAGAAATGCTAGAGATTTTGCTGGCATATTAAGATAGGAAATTATCTTTTTTTCGTGTAAAATAGACAACTAAATTAGGATTGTGACAACTGAAACAACTAACTCATCAATACGAACATGTTCAAGTGACGACTTTAAAAAAAAAAAAAAAAAATCTTGCTGATGATGTGTCATTATAGTAAATAGATTTCTATTAATTCAGAAAGGCTATTGCGTGTATGTGTTCTTAAATTTATATAGGATCCAAAATCTCAGCTAATTTCATCATACTTGAATGCAGCCAACGTATTGAGAGACGAGAGATCGGAGTGGATTAGAACGCGTGTCTGCTATATAACTATATTTTTAATTGCTGTGGTCGTGGGTAAAGCTTGACATGGTGGTTAAGAACCAGTGAGGCCAAGACGTGCGCTGCCACCCTTTAATACCCTATAGAAATGGACATGAGAGGGTCAAGGTAAGGAGAATGTAGTACCGTGAAATGGAAGTGGGGATTGCATGTTTCAGTTGACATGTTTACCAGTGTTAGTGATATACTGTAGGTATAATAAGATTGAGTGTATGTAGTTGAGGTTCCTAGTTTTGTGCTAATGTGATTTATATTTATACAGAATATGTGGTTGAGGTACCGAATTTTGTGCTAATGTGATTTATATTTATATCCTAACCGTATGTCAGTGTGAAACGCAGGTAGATTACAGTTTGGCCATGGTCAGTGTGAAGTAGCTAGGATCATTGAAGGCTTAATTTTGTTATTATTGTATGGTCATCGATTCTGGGGATATTCTTTGGTACTTAATACATCACACATTGTACTAATTTTTATGCTTTATGATGTATGCTTGCAAATAGCAGCAGAATCTTCGTTGAAGTATAGGCCTATACCCAAAAGCATTTTGGATCGGCGGATAGGTCACATAAGCTATTTACAATACATAGCGAAGTACGGTAGTTCTGACTAGTAGCCCATCATGTTTATGTCAGAGTCAAGGTTCTCACCAAATGAGCCAGTCAAAAAGTCTAACCAGTAGATATGTGATGGGCTAAATGTAGCACAGTACTTTGCAAAGCGGAAGAGCATGTCGTCTTCACTGATGGGATTATCCATGCATGTAGCCTAATTGTAAGTATAGGGTTGCCTGTATTGCAGTCGCAGGCCACCAGTTCTTGACTGTTGCGTTGATCAGTTTAAGCAGGTTAGGGAGGAAAGTTGTGGTTGGTCATTGTTATTGTTGGTTCATTGTAGACGCCCTTGATATATAGCCCTATCACTGGTAGCAGTGTAGTCTAATATAGGCGAATCATACACCTCTTGGATATCTCTTCTGAAGAAGCGCAATATGTTTAGGGTGGCTCTGTAATTCTTCTCCGGCCCCTGAAGCATCAGGGGGGGAATACAGAGCGAACCATTTCCCACAGAATTATTCAGGGCACTCTTGGCTGCCATATTTGTGGTCTTTTTTCCCCCTCTGGGTAGGCCTGCCAGTCACCACCAAAAGGATTGGAGAGGGGCGGGTTTTGCTTCATAAGAGCATCAGCAGGTATCATCATTATTTGTGTTCTTTCCATAATGTTGCATTTCTCTGGTGTGGCCTAAGCTCCACTGGCTAGAAAACTTCTTTATCTCCATTGATAATCCAGAGCCCTGGCTCTGGCTCTGCTGGTAGTGTACTTCCTAGGGTACCTACAGAGAAAAGCAGCATTTTCGCAATCGAAAGTTCCATTTTATGCTCAAGCCCCAGGGTCTCTGCATCAGTTCCTTTGGCCCTCTTCCTCCATGTGCTTGGGATGGCTAATGTCTGTGTTCCTCTATCAGTTAAGAGGTTGGGGAGGCAGTGGCTGTTGGTAATAAGAGCTTCAGAGGCATGCACTGGCAAAGCAGAAACGTGTGTGTGTGTGTGTATATATATATATATATATATATATATATATATATATATATATATATATATATATATATATAAGGCTTGAAGCTCTTTTCTTTCAGTCTTCAAGGTTTGATAATGTTCCCCAGCCTCCATTTAATGAGGATGGTGGCTGCAAGTGACATACAAACCTCACTCTTTAGGCTGGCTTAAGGTCATTTGTTTTGGTAGGAAAGAGGGATTTTGCCTACAAAAATTCCGTTTTTGCTATTGTGTTCTGATTACAGTACCACCGGATGACGTTTTTTCTTTGGAAGGATTTTTTTTTTTTTTCCCCTGAAAGAGTCAGTCACTGAAAAAGGATGCCGTCTGACATACAGTATGTTCAGTTTTACGAGTAGGTGGAGCAAGGTTGCAGTATTGTTTATGAGTATATTTTTTCTGAAAATCATGCCCAGTCTGGTTCTGTTGTTATTGGTTGTGGAGGTTATTTCTGGTTAAGTGTGTTCTGGTACCGGTAAGTTAATTTCAATGAATCTTATTCATGTTCTGGCATTAGGAGGGGGGAAAGAGAGGCTGATGTGTGAAAATGATGACTTTACAGAAAAACTATAGTACATTAATAGCCTCTCAGTCTTGGTCTAGTCTGGTGGTCTAATTCTGGTGGATTTCTTTCTAATAATCCAGTCTGGTCCCAGCTGTAAGCACTTTTGGTGTGAGACAGACAGTACACATATATTCTGAAGATGGTTTGTATGGCATACTGTATAATCATGTGTACCGGTATGGTACTAGTGAGTTTAAAATAATGGATGTTTAGACCAAGTTCTACTCAGTTCGCTGGGTCAAAGAGTATAGTGCCTCAGAGCTACTAATCCCATCCCAGGCCTAAAGTAGGATTCCAGGACAATTAACCCTGTCTGTATCAAACTTATTTATTCTGAACTTCATCTGTATCGGCCTCTGAGGCTCGAGTATACAAAATAAAAGGTCAGTTTATTGTGGCCAGAATGTTTGTATACTGTAAACAGTATCAAGGTCCACACCATTACCCACACAGTTGAAATAAAACTGAGTACGTACGGTTCAGTATAACTAGGCTAGGTATACACCAAATGAAGTCAGTATAGCTCCCCCTAATGAACATGAGCTATATCGAACTACGAACTATATCGTTAGCTTTTCCCCTCGATTAGTGTGAAATATTAGGGAATTACTTTAGTTTGCTGAGGAGAAATGATCTTCAAAGGAAAATGCTTCAAAAACACAAATGACCCTGCAAACTTTCTCGTACCTCAGCTCTTGTAGGCCCCCAAAGCATATTATATGCCATATGTGCCATGTGCTGCACGTACAGTAAGCAACAATAATCGTGTCGTGCAATTTGGTGAAAACATAAGCTAACGGGCTAAGCGTCTGGTACATTCCGCCGTCTGTCATACGGACGGTTCATAATGTTTCACGAGTTACATTTAATCTTCGGACAAAACCGCGACACGACTACTGTTGCTCACTGTACCTCTGTTGTTATTCTAGGAAAGCTAAGTTCATGCATACCAAGAAAAGCATGGGACTGTGACTCCATAACAGGGACTGTTATATTGCATGATTCAGTTACTCGATAGTGGTTACGAGATTGAACAGAGGCAGAGGATTTGTTAAACATGGCTAGCAAAGTTGCAGAAGGAGTAAAATGGAATTATTAGCACCATTTAGATCAGGCCATAGAGCTGAAGTCCGAAAAAAAGCAGCTACTGCTGTAGCCTACACCTCTGGAATGAGTGTCCTGGAAGGATTAGAAAAATCTAGTGAGTGGCAGTAGGAGAATGGGGATTTAGTCCAAACAGAATCCGTATGACCATAGTATGCCTAGTTCATCAGCAATCGTAGAATAAGATTATGTATATAAAATGCCACATGTAGTATAGTGTAAGAACCTGATTATCTGAACTCTGTGAGTGCTGTCTCCTCCACTTAGTTTGCTGGGAGACTTGGGTAGTCCAAGCACCTCTCAGGATTGCCACAGCCTCAGTCAGAGCATCAGAGGTATGGTTTGTCAAACTAGTGCTTATAGGCCTACCTCTCTAAAGCTGAAGAGTTGTTTTTGCCCATAGAGATGATAATGCAAACCGAATGACATCAGATGAGAAATTACATTCCTTTGAAGGGCACCCAGCATCATAACTCAGAATTCAATGAGAAATTAAAAGCATCAGATTAGGCATCCATAGGCTGCCGTGTTGTAGGTGCTGTTGCTTAACCCCAGCCAAGCAGACCTGTTGATCACAGGTAAGTTGCTGCTTTCTGTGGGGCCATCCTACAGGTACAGTACAACGCATAGACTGTGCAAGCAGTGCTCCCTTGTAGTAGACAATGCCTTGCCAGGGTTGGACCAGAGCTCATTCCCATGGCAAGGTGCAAAAAAAAAAAAAACACGAAGATTTGACTCCAGGGTGGACTCCGCAGCTGCCCCACCGAGGGTGCACAGTGCCATGTTTAGGCTCCTTATCAGTGCCTCTGTAATGCCTCTAGGCGACTGTGTCAAGATGTGGAGTCATGTGGTCAGAATAAGGTATCTGTAGTGCATCATACATGATGTTTTACGTTTAGAGTACAGTAGAATCACTATTCCATCAAAAAGTGCCAAAAACAGAGCACAGCTCTAGATTTCAGAGAGAAACAAATCATCATGCAGGTGCCAGTGGGCATGACACCTTGTGGCAGCATGCCTGTGTGAAGAAAAAACTTGAAGGAGCTTATTTTGCCCTGTCTGGAGTTGCACATATGGGTGTGTACAGTCAGGTTCCGCTGTTTGCCGGAGTTATGTACTAGAACACCCGCGAATGATGAATTCCGCTAATAGTCCAAATCTACCAGAGAAGTCACTGATTTCAGTGTTTTAGCTATTCCTGTTATCTACAAACCCACAATAACACCTGTAAATGCATTTTATGGCACATTAATACATCCTAAAAAGACAGTACAGGGTGATAAACGAGCCCGTCTGGGTACAGTGTACTGTACTCATCATATGATGATGAGAATTTGCCGTGTGCTGAACAGCACATACAAGTACAGGGTAAATGCAGGGTTTAACTGTATAGGACAGTATTTCTCACTGAAAACATGCAAAAAAAATCGCTTATGAACCACTGGAAATAGCTGATGCTGTGGGAAAAGTAGGATATATCTTGAAATAATTTCCCAGAAAAATCCGCGAATAGGCCTATGTGAACCCGCAAATAGCTGGGGTTGACTGTAAAGTTGTTGTGGATGAATGAATGCTACACGCTCTTAAGGGATTTAGCCCACAGGCAGTCCATCCTACCACCTGTAATATTTCATACCAGATCTGAGACTCCTGAGTCAGTCTGAGGGAACTAAGATATCCCGCAGATCAAGGATTAAAGAAGCCAGCTCCCAGAGAGGACGCTGAAAGTGTGACTGAGCATGGCATCCCACAAAGGAACCAAGAACAATATGTGAAAGACGTAGAGAACCAGTATCTGGAGGCCATTTCCCTGGCAAACATAATCAAGGGAAACAACATGGAAGGCAAATCAAAGCCCAGTCGAGGGCAGCAGAACTCTCATCCCTTGAAGGAAGACAAGAAAAACAAGGCAAAAGCATAATCTTTAGGAGAAAAAAACTGCAAAAGATAGGAACTCCTGAAGGGGGGGAGGGAAAAAAAAAAAAAAAAAGGAAAGGAAAGCAGCTCACAGGGACTGCGTCACCGAGTACGAGTAGTCAGTCCACAAAGTAAGCACAAAACAGGGAAACCCTGGTTGAAAAGGCGATCAAAGTGTTAGGTAGATCATACTTTGTTAAATTGTCAGGAGATATCAGGAAGATTGTTAATATGCTGTCGGATTGAATGGGTTAAGAGTAGGCTAACTGAATGTTGTAAATGCTTCCCATAAATACGGTAGCTGACAATCATTTAGTTATACAGTATGAGAACCTTTGGGACATGGTAAGTATTTTACATACAGTGCAGCAGTAGTGATAAGGAAAAAGACACTTAGCTGCATCCATATATTTTACTATAAATATACAACTGTTCACCAGGACACAGAGTAATAAACAAGTGATGTACAGTACACAAACCTAACTACAAATTATTACACCCATGCAGTGTCTCTAAACCATGACTAGATAGCTGCCATCTCTTACAGACTACAACTTAATTACTTGTCTTTTATTTTATCATTGGCAGAAGTTTGTTTTTTCTCTTCTCTTATTTCACAGTTGGCAGAGGTTTGTCTTTCTCTTCTTTTATTTCACAATTGGCAGAGGTTTGTCATTCTCTTCTTTTATTTCACAATTGGCAGAGGTTTGTCTTTCTCTTCTTTTATTTCACAATTGGCAGAGGTTTGTCTTTCTCTTCTTTTATTTCACAATTGGCAGAGGTTTGTCTTTCTCTTCTCTTATTTCACAGTTGGCAGAGGTTTGTCTTTCTCTTCTTTTATTTCACAGTTGGCAGAGGTTTGTCTTTCTCTTCTTTTATTTCACAATTGGCAGAGGTTTGTCTTTCTCTTCTTTTATTTCACAATTGGCAGAAGTTTTCTTTCTCCTCTTTTATTTCACCATTGGCAGAAGTTGTCTTTCTCCTCTTTTATTTCACCATTGGCAGAAGTTGTCTTTCTCTTCTTTTATTTCACCATTGGCAGAAGTTGTCTTTCTCCTCTTTTATTTCACCATTGGCAGAAGTTTGCTGTTCTCATTTGTTACCCATAACCATATAGTTCAGATATACAATATGTTCCAGATGTCTATGATGTTTAGGCATTGTGCTTTTCTGGTGTTCTGTTGAATTGATCCACTGCATTATGTTGCATCCCAGCAGGAACTTAGGTATCCAGTAGTTACAAAAGGTCAAACTCCAAATTAGGTCTATCAGAAACATACCGTGTATATATATATATATATATATATATATATATATATATATATATATATATATATATATATAAAGAATAGTATTCAGTCTAAGTGTGTTATTTTACAGATACACTATTTTTGGTTGGCATTATATGTCATTTCAGTGTATTACTGTACAAGTATATGGTACAGCAGTATTCTGCAGTGCGCATATTCCTACACCCTGTTATTTATACAGTGCCATTTTTAATGGGTTACCCTTGACATGATGTCTGTATTGGGTGTTAATACAGTACTGTTGTAGTGTTATACAATAATATTGTCAGTACAGTAAATAATAGCAGCAGTTTATTAGTAAAAGGAATACAGTACAGTACTGTGATTTCCATTTGGTATTTACTTGGAGAAAGATTTGCATAATGTATTATGGAGAATAGATAGTTAAGGAAGAGTAAGTTATGATCAGATACACAGCTTAATCTGTACAAAAAGAAGGTGAATTATATATTTACAGGTACTATACTGTACTACCAATAATAAGAGAACTGATTACCGGTACCTAACTAACATTCAGTCAAGTAGAACTATTATACACATTTGTTGCTGTTGGTTTTACAGCTTAATCTTCAGTACTATAATTTTTGTTTGATGGCAGTGCTTTTCATTTCTGTTTGAAAGTAGTATTTAATACCATCATATATATCAATTGTCTTTTAGTTGGCCAGTTTTCATAATTATGTACTTATTCAAGAGTCAGTGAGTGCGATACTTGAACCTTATTTTTTTTTTTATGCTTTTATTTAGTGGTGTGGTAAAAATGGTCATGACAAACACTAAGACAACACACAGTATAATTATACAAGATATTCATGTACTATACAGGGATGTTCTTAAGCATTACCACAGATTACATACTAACCTTGAATTGCTGCGCATTTTGAGATTCATGTTTAAACTGATGTCAGGTGTGATGCATAAGTGTAGTATCTTATGCCATTTTATTTGTCAAATAGGATGTTTTTGGCTGTTTATCATAACTTGCAGCAGTTCCTGGTAAGTGTATGTGCACCTGTTTAGCATCAAAATTGTCATGTTGCATATGGACACCCTTGTCAGTATATTAGAGCATAGGACTGGCAGATAGTAGGAACATAGAGCAAAGCATGAAATTATAATCTTGTAGTGAAAAGTGTTTGATCTTATTTTCAGGTTATGTGTGTATAATGATAAGATTGTCCCTCATAATCATAGTCTTAAAAAAACACCCAAGCTGTCATAGCAATTCTTCAGTCCTGTACAAAGTTCTTGGAATGTATACAGTTTTATTTGATAGTCTGTTGTACTGTATTTATGTTTGAAGTGGTTATGTTATGTAACATTTATCCCTGTACATTAAAGACAGTTCCTTGGGTATCTTTGTGTGTGTTTTGAATAGTAATGTGTCTTACATTGTAATAGGTCAGAGCAAGAAAGAAAGTAATTTTGTGACAAGGCATTAATGACAAGGTAGCTGGTTGAAAAGTCATAGTGGGATATAAGACTGCTCATTGAATGAAGGTGTAGTTAAGGTTGCTGCTGGAGAAAAGGTTAATAATAAGGTCGTTTGGTTGAAGACTTGTCACTTTGTGTAAGGTCAGTGATTGAAGGAAGGTAATTTTGAATAAGGTTGCAGTTTGAATAAAAGATTGACGGGTGGAAGAAGGTCATAAAGAAGAGTAAGGTAGCGATGTGATAGGTCATGTGTCAGGGAGGGGTCACAAGGGGCATGATGGAGTGTATGGCAGACGAGTGAAGAGCCCGGCTGTGGTGATGAAGCAGGACCGATCGACAGCAGGCGGGAGGAAGTATGGTGGACAGCAAGATGGTGCCACCACGGACAGAGGGTCGGCTGGGGAGTTACGTTCACCACCACTGCTGCCACTGTTGTTGGTGCTCCCTAGCAGGTCCTTGTCCACCCCAACACCCACGCCTACACTTTGCCGCAGCTGCTCCAACCGCATTTGGTTCTGACGTTTCCACTTAGTTCTGTTGAATAATGACAATTATATTGAACACTTTATAGGAAGTACCTACTTTTGAGGCAGCAAAACAGGTGCTGTAATGTACTAAATTATCATAATCGGGGGCTGTTTTCCTTATCATCTTCTTTTGGAAGGTTACAGTACTTCTTTTGCAAAAATAACTGCACAGGTGTTGGGTGTGATTCAACTGACTTGGTGAACTCTTTAACCTTGCTCGGTTGCTGACATTGTATTAGGGCCTTATTCATTCCCTCTGTGCAGAACAGCTGTCATGTGATTGGCAGGACTCACCTTATACAACACTTCCAAATAGAGTGGAGTTAGAGGCTCTTATTCCATCAGTTCTCCTCCATTCATGAATGCCTGAATTGCATCTCGTCTATCACTAATACTCTGGTTGCTGTTCTGAACCGCTTGTATCTCCCTCCTGTTAAAGCAGACATGAAGCAACCCTCTAGCTATACACACTCTCCCCTTTTTCTATCCAGCTCTAGTGCAGGGGTTAGCCAGTACTCCTAGTTTTTCATATTTGCACCTCAGGAACTGACTTCGTCAATGTCTTTCCCATTGCTGTGGATCTAGTTTTTAAATGCAGTGTGTCCAGCCATCATAGAGTGCACATAGTCGTATTTTGAATCTTATTTCGCATTTTACAGTTTTCTTTGAAAAGGACAAATTTTGTAGGTTCAGGCTTTTTTTTTTTTTTTTTTTTTTTTTTTTTTTTTTTTAAATAGTAAAAACACACAGACACTTAACTCTGCTTACTTCATTTGGACATGATTTTTTTTTTTTTATATATCTTCACGTTGAATGCTGAGCCATAGCAAGAGGTTAACAGTAGAATGTGGTGTTAGTCGGGAGGAGGTGCAGTGGGAAGGATTTAAAGCTGTACCTGCAAAAGGACAGAAACCTTAATCAAATTAAGGCGAATATACTCACCTGCGATTCTGATACCATGTCTTGACCTGTGTTTCGGAGAGGTTGAGCGCTTCGGCCACATCAGAACGGTCAGCTACACTTAAATACTTCTGCAGACGGAACTTCCTCTCCAGGTAGGCCAGCTGTGCGTGGGTGAAGGCAGTGCGGCGACGACGGGGCTTCTTTTTGTCTATATTGGTGGTGTTTGTGGTCCCGTCACTTGGCTGAGGAAGGAGATAAGGTCTGTGTTGTTATTTGATGTTTCTTACTGCATGGACTTCAGTGTGTTGACTCTAACTTGATAAAGATCTCCAACCCCTGCAACTTGGTTGATGGACAAATGTCGGATTGGAAGGTTGATTTGAGGAGTTACCAAGGAGATGCATTCTTACCTCATAACTAAGGCTTACTGAATTACCTGCAACTACACCTTACTGAGTTGTGGGAGTGCCCATGTTCCATCAGATAAAACTAGCTATAGTTAGTCTTCCCAGCTCATATTACCAGCTTAGGTACTGCTTGGCCCGACATTTCTTGGGACGAATCCCTATTCATTATGTTGCTTAGTTGCAACTAAGTTGTAATCCTGGCTTGTTAGTGCGCTTATGGAGTGAATGCTGAAACAACACACTGAATCCTAGCAACAAGGAATCTCCATGTATTACATCATGGCTGATGGAAGGATTGCTGAAACCAACAACAAACAGAATCCCAGCAACAACTTGGCTTGTTTTGGGATGCTAATTTGTTTTATCAAAATGTTTCAAAAGCCACTACACCCGCACTTACAGTACGAAGCATGTTGTCTGTGTTGTGAATGGCGTTTGGGTGTATGTGGGAGCGTGCGCGCATATGAGCACAATATTTTACCAGATTTTAACCAAACATAACAGTTGAATGGGCAAATGAATTTGGATTTTTTGGGGAGTGGGGAGGGGGACGCTCTGCGGCCTTTGGTTCCATCTTCCATATAAAAAGAAGCCTCTTGTTTTCGAAAGAGGTCAGGGACAAAGGGCTAGATCAGACGATGACCTAGCATAATCAGCTTATGCTTTAGAAGAAATCTAAATTAGGCCAAGCTTGGTAGAGGGGTTGAGGGTAAGACAAGTATGAAGTCATTCAGTTTTGAGAGTAGTGAAGAGTCACGGTCAAAGTTCGATCGGTCTGTGTGTGTGTGTGTGTGTGTGTGTGTGTGTGTGTGTGTGTGTAGAGTCGTATATTTGGCCATAGTGTGCGCGCGTTTGCAATTTGATTTTATCGGCGTTTGTGCTTGTTATTTATCGTAATGAAGTGTGTGGGTGTTTGTGTGCAACATTATTCTTATTGGTTGGCTGGTTTTATGTAGCTTTGGGGAGAACGGTAGTAGTGACAAGGCGAATGGAGGCCGTTTATGACGGTGTTATGTGGGTCTCGTCCTTCTGAATGGCACTGTAGTCGTCGTGGCACATTATTCCTAGCGATTTATGATGCATGTTACAACCGGATGAAGGAACCCAAAGGAAATACGCCGCAGAGGCCTTATTGGGTTATCTTTTGATTGGCTTCAAGCACGGCTGGTACTTAGTATTCCTTTTTTTCATGTTATTCGTATTAGTAGTCACATAGTTTGCATCAGGAACATACAAGAGGATATTGAGGTGACAGTTTGCATCACGAACATTGAAGAGGATATTGAGGTGACAGTTTGCATCAGTAACATACAATATTGAGGTGGCAGTTTGCATCAGGAACATATACAGTATACAAAAGGATATTGAGGCGTAATGTGCAAAGTAAATCGCTTAAGAAGAGGTGTTAAGAAACCTCCAGTACCACTTAAAATACGACAGTGGAATTGTTTGAAAGAAAAAAATACACGTCATCGTTATAATGGGGTTAAACTATTTTTGAATTTGAACTAACCGTTTTAACGCCATCTCCGCCTCCCTCCTCCCCCATCCCTTCCGTCTTATCCTCCCCCTCTGGTGAAGGTGAGCGGGAGGTTGTGGTGGTAGCTGTGGTGGTGGCTGTGGTGGTAGTTGTGGTAGCTGCAACATTCGCCCTTATCATCATGTGGGTAGAGGCGGCTAAGAGCGAGGCGGTGAGGCCTGGTAGGGGTGAGGTGAGGCTAGAGGGAGGAGGAGGGGAGGGGAGTGAGGGTGTGGTGGCGGTGGTGGTTGGGGTTGTGGGGGAGTGTGGTGGTGGTGGTGGAGTTTGCCGTTGTTGCTCTTTGTCGTCATCGTCACCATCTGTGGAAAGAAATTTGTGTTTAATACCAGTTTTTCATTATTTCAGGTAGAGTATCCTCTCTCTCTCCCTCCCTCCCTCCCTCCCTCTCTCTCTCTCTCTCTCTCTCTCTCTCTCTCTCTCTCTCTCTCTCTCTCTCTCTCTCTCTCTCTTTCTAAATTATGTCTTTCGTATTAAGCGTTTAGAACAATGCTGTAAATTGATTAATGTTGGAGGAACTGTTGGAATGCCGATCGAAGGGACGCAAGATCGACCCAGAAAGAGAGAGAGAGAGAGAGAGACTTCCACTAGAATCACTGGTATGCACCCATACGTGAGACTTTTTGTATGTATTCAGTATAAACGGTAGGTATTGGAGGCCAAGTGGTGGCATGTGAAGATGTGGTACTCCTGTTGCGCATCATACCCTAACCGGGGCCGCGGGATCAAAATAGTGTGTCCAGAGAAAAAATATAATAGTTAGTTATGGGATTATTATTATTATTATTTATTATTATTATTATTTTCATTACTACTACTAATTATTATTATTATTATTATTATTACTACAACTACTACCATTATTATTATTACGCTTAAGACAAAACGGTCCCTTCACGGAGATGTTTTGCTCATGTCGACCTGTCGCCTTTTGAACTCCAGTACCCACCATCCATGCTGAGTACCGTGCATTCTAGGATATGTTTAGTACTAGTATGTTATGGGAGTGTACGTTTTATAGGGGGTAGTCCACTGCTGTGTATTTTGACCACCACCTCGAAATATATAAAAATTTGCAGTTCATTATATTTGCTGTACAGTTACATTTTTTTTCTTTTATTTTTGGAGTCAGATTTTAAGTGTGTGTGTGTGTGTTCTTACCTAATTTTTCGTACCTAATTGTATCTTTACAGGAATGTGTGTGTGTGTGTGTGTGTGTGTGTGTGTGTGTGTGTGTGTGTGTGTGTGTTTCAAATGAGGGTGTGTGGCGTAGAACAAGAAAAATTAAATCTACTTTGTTTCAGCGTCATTACTTGGGTCATTTGTTATAATGGATGTATCGTGTCAACAAGAAGAGTCAAGTTAAACACACTCCACGCACCGCAACCCCGTCCAAACAAACACAATGGCCGTGCACCCCTCCCCAGCCACCCCTTAACTCCCGGATCATTGTGCCTCAAGTGGTAATAACACAATCGAAAGGCAAAAGGCAGGTCGTTAGCCAAGTCGACAAAACCAGCTTGTCACAATGGCCACCAGAGGGGGTTGGGGAGGGCGACAAAAAGCCCGCCATTATTTCAAACATTATAAATCCGTTACGCCTCCTGCAGTCGCTACTCCCTCATAATCCCACTTTTTTTCTTTTTTCTTTTTTCATATTTGCCTTCACAACATGGGTCAGTATTTTTCTTTTTATTCATAGAGGTTTTTAGGGCAATGTTTCCACTCTTTTTCCCGCGCCCTTGTATGGCAGTGTAAGCTGATCCCCCTTTGCCTGAGAGAGAGAGAGAGAGAGAGAGAGAGAGAGTTGTGAAAGGAAGTGGCAGTACAATGGCAGAAAAGTTTTGACTTGCGCGAACGCTGATGTGAGGGAGTTTTCTGAATGAAGTTACACCTAAGACGAATTATAAGGTATGACTCTCTCTCTCTCTCTCTCTCTCGAGCCACCCATATCCCGTGCACCGTTCCCAAACTAAATGATACCGACAGGGGGTTAGGAAAAAAAAATTAAGTTACATTTGTTTGTCTACATCTACAGTAAAAGTAGATGCTTTGATCCCGGAAAGGATGGCCACAGATTAATCGCGTCCATGTCACCCTCTCCTCTGCCATCAGGCTGCCCTGTCTCCTACACACACATCCCTTTCTCATATACCACTGCACCCCATCCCTCCATCTCATCTTCTGCTCCCCCTACCCTTCATATCCCTCACCCCCTTCACCTCGCACATACACACTCCTTGTCAGTCTCTTAATATTCTCCAACTAATGTGTTTCATGTAAATGTATCTCCGCCCCACAATATTAAGTTACCCTGTATATAAGCAAACCCGTCCACGTTTCTCGACCACGTGACCTGCGTCGGGCCGTAAACCCGTCAGAAAGAGAGGAGAGAATGGGTGTGGTAAGCAAATGAATGAGTGGGATGGACTGGATATGTGCATGGCGGGACTGGGTCTGGGAAGTACACTCTGTGAAAATGGGTGTCGTGGGAGTAGTGGTTTTAGTGTAATGAAGGTGTAGTTAAGGTGTATTTCAAAACATCCTCCAACTGTGTGTGTGTGTGTGTGTGTGTGTGTGTGTGAGAGAGAGAGAGAGAGAGAGAGTAAGGCATGAGACAAGAATGGGTCGGATGAGTTGTGACTGTTCTTGTGGTGGTGGTGGGTGAGGGGGGCATGACAGTTTACCCTGTGAAAGTGAGTGCTGTGGGAGTGCAATGAAGATTTATTTCAAAGTTTTCTCCAAGCAGAGTAAAACAACTGCGTTCCTTTATTTCCCTGGCTGTCTTGCAACGCTGGTGGTAAGAATCTGTTGTTTTGTTTAATTTCCTATTCTCGGTCGTGGGTTGAACGAAGCTGGGCATTTAATCTGGACATTAGTAAGTTACAGGGCGTTAGACTCCATTTACTCTTAACTTCGCCTAAAATTGCCATCTCTAGTATGCTGTTGGAAAATCGTATCAATAGATTATTCTAGTCATGAAGAAGTGCGATTGAAAGATATTAAGTTTTCGATGCCTTGTACGTAGTGATTTTTTTTTTTTTTTTTGCGGGGGGGGGGATCCAAATTATTTTACTAAACGAATGAATCTTTTTGGTTAAAGGGTTAAATAAAAGGCATACTGTAAAAAGAAAATAATGAGTAGAGTCTAAAGTTTCTGCTGAACTGAGGTGCTTATTTGGTTTGGCGCCAAAAACAAATAAATAAAAAGGAAAGAGAAAATATTCAGTTGATAGAGGTTCAAATTACGTGATACATTGAAGTGTTTGGTGGTGCATGTGAAGGAAAAAAGTATGCGAAAAGAAAAGTAAATAGTCCTATAAACCATTGATGATATAAAGTGCTGAATTAATGTGTTTTGTCTGTTGGTGTTGCCTGACTGACAAATATAGGAATAAACAGTATGTGAGAGGATCAGAGTTTGTCAGAGTTGAAGTGTTTATCATGTGTGAAGGTGAGTAAAATGGTAAACACTAGATTCAAAGTTTGTGCTAAGTCGAGATGTTATCTGAGGGTGTTGTATGGTGCTGTGTAAAAGTATTGCATCATTATCAAGACTTTTTTTTTCACCAGAGGATGGGGTGAGGTAGGGTGCAGAGGGCAACAGTTACTGAAGACAAACACTAGATAAGGGATGCAGAGTTTGTGCTAAATTGAAGTGTTTATCTGGTGGTGTTGCGTGATGCCGTGTCAATCTGTCGGTCTTTCACACGTAATGTTCCGGAATATATGTTGAGTGACAGCTGGCGGTCGGTTCGTCAACGGAGGAGCCTTTGAATTGACAGCCTGTAGGGGATCCGCGCCCCATTGTGGTCCCTCGCAGCAGATTAAGTACTAATGAACATTATCACAATCAAAACTGTTGGGGCACACACGGATTTGGGTCGGGATTCAATGCGAGTGTAGTTTTTTATTCGGTTTGTTTGGCCCCCGGACTGACACGCCCACCACCATTCACTTTCGCGCCGCCCGCCATCTTGTGCTCCCACGGCCGCATTCGGACACGTAGTGAGGAAGCAGACTTTGGCTTCGTTATTACGTATACCCGTTTGCTTGCTAATGTTAGCGTCGTATTTACAATTCTCAGTGTAAGATCGGAAGGAATTTGAGTTGTTTTATAGCTAAAGTATATGTTAATGGAGAAGAAAGGGAGGTTAAGTAGAGTTTAAGTCAGCGCGCGCAGGTCGGGACAGCGGCTGGGCGGGCTGGAGGGAGGGCGCTATTGACTACCCGACTTGCCATTGTACCTCACCACCGTCCCATAATTGTATGCTACGTTTCATTAGTCCGCCGGTGCCTTTTCAGCGGCCGACAGCGGGAGACTGAGAGCATGTATTTGGCTGCCCAGCACGAGGAGGAAGACGGACAAGAAGAAAGCAGAGGGAGGGAGGGAAGACGGGGAGAAAAGGGAGTAGGGAGATTGACTGACTTCGGCTTACTTGTCAATGCTTTGGTTCCCTCTCTTTCTGGTTCCCTCCCGTCTTGCTCACAGCCAATTTATTCCCGATCCTTTGTCAGGGCAGAAATCGCTGAACATGTGGGGTCAAAAACTACGCAATTCCTTTTGATGGACAATGGTGAAAAACTCGATTAAAAGAAATATGTTCTCACGCAGAGCTGAATGGTATTTGATTATACTGATATTTCCACATCAGTTTAAGGGTGAGACATTGTGTGTGTGTGTGTCATTGCCCGATTAGAGATAAAATAGTATGCATTTGTGGTTCTTGAATGGTTAATAGGCAGACTAAAATTGTATCAGTCGTAACCAGATATTTTAATCACTTCATAACAATGACTTTTTCCTTGATGCATCCAGATTATTCATTTTTTAAAGCCAGACCTCCTGCTGAAAGGTATTTGAAGGCTCTGACCCCTCCAGTTCAAAGTCCCTCCCAAGAAAAGAATTGACAAAGCAAGAATAAAATAAACGAGACGACATGATTGTGAGAGGGTTAAGGTAGGGATCGATAACCTTTTAAATAGAGTGAGCCAGTATACGGTAATTGTCAGTATTTAAACGGCCGTGTGTTGTAGCAATGATTTTAATATGGCTGTTTCAGGTGTAAGTTTTAGCCCCAGCAAGAAAAACGGAGCGCTTTTTGAACCGCTAAAAGATGTAGGAATGGGGAAAAGTACAATGTTGAATGTATTATTATTATTATTATTATTATTATTATTATTGTTATTGTTACTACTACTACTGCAAAACAGCAACAAAACCAACTTCTGCTGCTGCTACTACTACTACTACTACTACTACTACTACTACTACTACTTCTACTAATTATTATTATTATTATTATTATTATTATTAGGGTACGGTAGGGCGGGACAGGGTAGGAAAAAGTAGGATGGTAAAGGACAGTTCATTACAGGGTAGGAAAAATAATTGTTCCCACACACAGTCTCTCACATACACACGTACTCTTGACTTCCTCCCTGTAGTGACATCCCTCCATCTTCAGTTGTCCATTTCCTTCCTTCCCTTTTTTCCTTTTCCTTCCTTCCCTCCCTTTTTTCTTTTCCTTCCTCCCGTTTTTTCTTTTCCTTCCTTTTTTTCCTTCCTTCCTTCCTTTTTTTCATTTCCTTCTTTTTTTTTCTTTTCCATCCTTCCTTCCTTTCCTATTTCCTTTTCCTTCTTTTTTTCTTTTCCCTCCTTAATTCCCTTATTTTCCCTCCTTCCCTTTTTTCTTTTCCTTCCTTCCCTTTTCTCTTTTCCTTCCTTCCTTCCTTTCCTGTTTCCTTTTCCTTCCTTTTTTCTTTTCCTTCCTTCTTTCCTTTTTTCTTTTCCTTCCTTCTTTCCTTTTTTCTTTTCCTTCCTTCCTTTTTTCTTCTTCCTTCCTATTTTCTTTTCCTTCCTTCCTAGGGACACCCCTCCATCCTCCTTTTCCCTCCCTATCTCTCTTGCTTCATTTCTTCCTTCCCCTTTTTCTTTTCCTTCCTTCTTTCCTTTTTTCTTTTCCGTCCTTCCTAGGGACACCCCTCCATCCTCCTTTTCCCTCCCTATCTCTCTTGCTTTATTTTTCTTCCTTTCCCTTTTCTTTTCCTCGTTACATTCATCCCTTCTTCGTGTCAGTCTCTCTTGCTTTCCATTCTCCTTTCATTGCCCCTTTTAACTTTTTTCATTCTTTTTGTTTTCAGGAAGAACTGGATGAGAAAGAGCAGGAAAGGGAGGAAAAAGAGGACAGGCCACAGTAGTGAGGTAGGAAAATTCAGGACAGTTTATGTTATTTTAATACGTTTTCCTTAGTTTACTATCACTATTATACCTTATTATTTTCGTATATGCTATAGTGTTTTTTTTTTTCTTTGGACCCACCTTCTCTCTCTCTCTCTCTCTGCCCAGACGATTTTTCATACCCTGGGTCCTTTTTTTTCTTTTTTTTTTTTTTTTTTTTTTTTTTTTTTTTGAGCTGGGAAAGGGGAGGGAGATTTTATATAGAGCTCTCATAGATCCCCTTCCGTCTTTCCTGAGCTGAGTAAAATCGTCTGTTAGTAGCAAGAATAAAACTAGAATGGTACTCAGTAGAGCGCATACCTCCTCCAAGGCCCAACATAAAAACGCCCTATCTCGCAATGGTAAAAAAAGTGAAAAAAAAAAAAAAGATCCTGGATCCGCACATTTATCCGGATCCGCACCAAAATTTAATGGAGTGTATTCTGGGCCAAGGCCCATTCTTGTGCCAAGTTTCGTGGAAAGCCGTCCAGTAGTTTTTGTGTAATCTTGCTCACAAACCAACCAACCAACCAACCAACAAACAAACGGACAGGGGTGAAAACATAACCTCCTTGGCGGCGGTAAAAATCGTCGTGTTGAAGGGGTTGAGAATGGACATGGCTAGATCCCCCATTTCCGTCGCATAAAGAAGCTCCCTAACACTTTTTCCATACCGATTTATTTCTTCATGTGCCGTTTCAAACATAGCTTCAGTTTTATGCAGTCTGGGCAGATAATACGTGGGAATAAATAGGTTGCAAGTGACAATTAATGCGTGATAAGCAAAGTAAATCGCTAAGGAAGAGGTGTTAAAAAAGCTCCCCCACCCAACGGGAATATGAGCCAGGATAATATATAGGGCGGTACAGGGTGTGGCAAAAACTTGTTCCCACGCACAGCCTCTCACGTACACACGCTGCCCTCTTGACTTATTCCCTGTGGTGAAACTTCTCTCTCTGTCCCTCCTTCCTTCATTCCTCCTTCTCTCCCTTCCTCCCTCCCTTCGTCCTCTCTCCCTCCCTCACTTCCTTCTTCCTTCCTTCCCCCTTTCTTCCTTCCTTCCTTCCCCTCTCCCTTCCTCCCTCACATCCTTCTTCCTTCCTCCTTCTTTATCTTTCCGTCTTTCCTTTCCAACCCTTATTTTTTTTCCTTTCCTCTCTATGTTTTTTTTTTTTCCTTCCTCCCTTTCTTCCTTCCTCTCTTCTTTCCCTCCTCCCTCCCTCAGATCTCTTCTTCCCCCCTCCCTCCCTCTTTCTCCCGTTCCTTTCCATGTCTTTGCCTTCCTTCCCCCTCCTTTTTTTTTTTTCCTTGCCTCCTTTCGTCTCTCTCTCTCTCTCTCTCTCTCTCACCATCCTTCCTTCTTTTTTCCTTGCTCTTTTCTTTCATTTTCCTTCCTTCTTCCCATTGCGTCTTTCTCTCACTGCTTTCTTTCTTTCTTTCTTTCTGTTATCTTTCCTCATTTGCCTTCTTCCTGTTTCTTCCAAATTTCTTCCTTTCCTATTGTCTTTTCCTACTTTTTTTTTTTGTATTTTTTCATTTTAGCTCGTATTTTCATTTTCGCTTGGAGAGAGAGAGAGAGAGAGAGAGAGAGAGAGAGAGAGAGACCTGGTATTAAGTGCCGCTAAAATCACGATGAAGGTCTGTGTGTGTGTGTGTGTGTGTGTCTTTGTCTGTGTGTGTGTGTCCGGAGTTCTGTGACTTTTTATAACAATAACTATGAATGTTTTTAGCATACGTTTACAGCTTCATTTGACTGCTCGCGTGTGTGTGTGTGTGTGTGTGTGTGTGTGTGTGTGTGTGTGTGTGTGTGTGTGTGTGTGTGAGTGAGCGTGGGAGCGATCTCGGAGGGGGAGGGAGGCGAGGGAGAGGCAAGTGAATTGGAGGAGGTGGGAGGCTGGGAGCGAGGGAGGGGAGGGAGGGAGTATGGTAGGTAGATATATAGGTAAGAAGAAATTGAGAGAGAGAGACAGGGAGGGAGAGGGAGGAGGGCTGGAGGGAGTATGGTAGGTAGGTATGTAGGTAAGAAGAAATTGAGAGAGAGAGAGAGAGAGAATCCTTAACCCCTACAGCTCTTGGTCTCTCTCTCTCTCTCTCTCTCTCTCTCTCTCTCTCTCTCTCTCTCTCTCTCTCTTTTAACTCCCAACATCATTTTACTAAAGAAATATCCGTCCGGCAGTAAGGGCAAAAACCAATTACTTTTTTATTTCCATTATTATTTTTTATTTTTTTTATTTTTCGAAGTTTGAAGGACAAGTAAATGGAGGTTTGGCCCATTTATCTGGTTTATTTTATTTTTATTATTTATTTATTTTGTCTGGGAAATTCACTACTCTTCGTCTTTAGTGTTGTGAGGAGATGACTGTAGTGCTAGTCACGAAGAAGTGCTGTGGAAAGGATGAAGAGCAGCATCTGTTGTTGTTATTATTATTATTATTATCACTTTTTTACTACTACTACTACTACTATTATTATTATTATTATTATTATTATTGTTATTATTTATTATTAATCTGTACATGGATGGGGTAATAAAAGAGGTACAAGGTAGGGTAGTGGATGTTGGAGTGGCCCTGGTGAGAGAGGATAGTGTTTGGAAACTCCCTGTACTGTTGTTTGCAGATGATACTGTGTTGTTGAGTGAAGACGAAGGGGAGCTGCAAGGCTTGGTGGATGAGTTTGAGAGAGTGTGTAAGAAACGGAATCTAAAGGTGAATGTAGGGAAGAGTAAAGTGATGGTCTCTGAGAGAGGTGAAGTCAGTGAATGTACAGCGAGGTTGGATGGTGAGGAATTGGAAAATGCGAGTACGTTTAAGTACTTGGGTAGTGTGATGAGTAAGGATGGAGGTTTGGAGGGTGAAGTGCTTGAAAGGGTACAGCAGGGAAGAAAGGTTGCTGGTTCTTTGAAAGCAGTAATAAGAAACAGGGAAGTGAGCATGGAAGTGAAAAAGTTACTACATGACAGTATTGTGATACCAACTCTAACGTATGGAAGTGAAGCTTGGACGTTGTTGGAAGGACACAAGTCAAGATTGAGAGCAGTGGAAATAAGTTATTTAAGAGGAGCCTGTGGAGTCACGTGGAGAGACAGGCTGACGAATTAGGATATAAAGGAGCGTTGTGGTGTGGATGTGGATGTGATAGGAAGCGTTATGAGGAACACACTGAGGTGGTTTGGCCATGTGGAGAGGATGGAGGGTGAAAGACTGACGAAGAGAGTGTATGTGAGTGAGGTGGAGGGGGGAAGAGAGAGGGGGAGGCCGAGGATGAGATGGAGGGATGGGGTGGAGAGGTATATGAGAGAGGGGGGTGTGAGTTGGGAACAGGGCAGTGAAATGGCGGGGGACAGGGCGACTTGGAGGCGATTTGTTTGTGGCCACCCCAAACGGGATTGAGGCGTCTGGCAATAGATAGATAGATAGATTATTGTTATTTTAATTATTATCATTATTATTAGTCGGTTTTAGGCCTTGTGTGTGTGTGTGTGTGTGTGTGTGTGTGTGTGTGTGAGAGAGAGAGAGAGAGAGAGAGAGCATATACGCGTCCAGTGGCGTGTGTTAATTTCCCCTGGTAATTAAAGTCAGTAGTTCTGTTGTTAGAGGCACGAGCTGTTGTTAAAACGCCTTATTATACACAGCCTGGGAACTGAATATGAAGAGCAGCCAGGCGTGGACAGATGGATTGATTGATTGATTGATTGAAGGGCATCTAGGCGTGGACGGATTGATTGATTGAAGGGCAGCCAAGCGTAGACCGATGGGTTGATTGATTGACTAGCGCCTGTCATGATACACTTATCCTGGGAACTGAATATGAAGGGCATCTAGGCGTGGACAGATGGATTGATTGATTGGTTTGTTGATTGATTGATTGATTGAAGGGCATCTAGGCGTGGACAGGTGGATTGATTGATTGGTTGCTTGGTTGATTGCTTTATTGTTTGGTTGATTGATTGATTGATTGAATGATTGGGTGATTGGTTGATTGTTTTAGTGGTTGGTTGGTTGTGTTATTATTTGGGTGGTTGATTGTTTTATTGATTGGTTGGTTATTGATTAGTTGATTGATTGGTTGACTGATTGGAAAAATTTTACCCTTTTAGTACGGCGATAGCAATGACCCTCTCCAGCGGACAGATACCAAACTCTCTCTCTCTCTCTCTCTCTCTCTCTCTCCCTCTCTCTCTCTCTCTCTCTGGACTTTGAAAATCAGTCTGGTAAATTTTCAGCTCAAACACTGATTTTTGTTTTATTTATTTATTTATTTATTTTTCCTATAGATCAGCGTCACACACACACACACACACACACACACACACACACACACACACACACACACACACACACACAATCAGCGTTCATTATTTTGCCGTCGTGGTGTCAGTGAGATTACGTGAGACTTGCGCGTAATTCACCACGTGCTCCTCGATCCCACGCGCTCCACTCACGTGCTCCTGCATCCCACGCGCGTCCACCTCATTACACGCGGTGGAGAGAGTCAGGTAGCGCGTAGGACAAAGGCGCGGCGGGTGTGGTGACTTACGGACTTCCTACCACTTGTCGCCACCCTTCCCCACCCCCTGTTACTCCACCCCCCCCCCCAGGCCAGGCATGGGAACGGCACACCCCAGGGGAAATTCTTTGAGAGAGAGAGAGAGAGAGAGAGACGGATGGAGGGAGGGAGGGATGGAGAGAGAGAGAGGCTCCATATGCAGCCACTACACGCTACTAATATTCACACCTCACACTACCACACCATCGCCCATTACTCTCTCTCTCTCTCTCTCTCTCTAACATTCACACCTCACACTACCACACCATCGCCCATTACTCTCTCTCTCTCTCTCTCTCTCTCTCTCTCTCTCTCTATCTATCTATCTATCTATCTACCCATCTTTCTATCTTTACTCCATAATGTATCTTTTAGCATTGCGTTTAGTAGCCTTCTCCTCCATATCATACCCCTTTCATCGTCATCATTTTTTTCTGTTATTCTTTTTCAGCGCAGGAAAGAATGAACCCAGGGCTTAAAGTGTAAAAAACTAGAATAAACAAAACCACATTCAAGATCCGTTCATTCCGTTCCATTTCCTTCATCATTTTTTTCTTATTCTGCGTGTTTCCCTCCTCCTCTTTCCCCTCCTCTCTCTCCTCTTGCTACTCTTTCGTATCCCATTTACACTTCTCTTCTCCACCTCATCTATTCCTCTGGCTGTCTCTTCCTTTGCCTCCCTTTCTCGTCCTTTTCCTTTCTTTCCTTTCATTCTTCACTCCCTTCCCTTTTTCTTCCTTTTCGTATCCTTCTTTGTTTCATTTTCTTTTGTTTCCTATCCCTTCCCTTCTCTTTCACTCCCCTCCCTCCCTCCTCCCCATCGTGTTCTCCCTCCTCCTCCTCCTCCTCCTCCTCCTCATATGTTCATCCTTCCCTTCAACCCTTCCTCAGTCTCATTTACGCTTCTTTCCCTTCCCTTCCCTTCTTCTTCTCTTCCTATCCCTACTCCCATCTCACCTCCCCATACTTCTTCCTTTTTCACGTCTTCCCTTCCCATCCTATTCCCTCTCAGCTCTTTCACACTTTCCTTCCCTCCTCTCCTCTCCTCTCCTCTCCTCACATCCGCATTTTTTTTTCTTATAATTTCTTCTTTCTTCCCGTATTTTCTTGCCTCTCTCTCTCTCTCTCTCTCTCTCTCTCTCTCTCTCTCTCTCTCTCTCTCTCTCTCCCCCTTTTTTCCTTCTTTTCTCCCTCATATACCTTTTATCCTTTTCTCTCCAAATCCTCCCTCCCTTCTCTTCTTCCTCTTCTCTCCCCTCACTTACCCTTCCTCTCCTCTTCTCTCCAGATCCTCCCTCCATTCTCCCCTCTTCTCCCCTCTTATTTAGCCCCTCTCTTTTCTTCTCTCCACGTCCTCCTCTTTTCTCCCCATCTCCCCTCGTCATTCCCTCCCCCCCCACTCTTCTCCCTTCCTCCCCTTTTCTCTCGCCTCTCCCCCTCTCACTCACCTCCCCTTTTTCTCCCCTCACCTCCCCTCTCTCTCACCTCCTCTCCCTCTCCCCTCACCTCCCCTCTCTTTCACCTCCCCTTTCTCTCCCCTCACCTCCCCTTTCTCTCTCCTCACCTCCCCTTTTTCTCCCCTCCCCTCCCCTCTCTCTCCCCTCACTTCCCCTTTCTCTCCCCTCACTTCCCCTTTTTCTCCCCTCACCTCCCCTCTCTCTCCCCTCACCTCCTCTCCCTCTCCCCTCACCTCCCCTTTCTCTCCCCTCACTTCCCCTTTTTCTCCCCTCACCTCCCCTCTCTCTCCCCTCACCTCCTCTCCCTCTCCCCTCACCTCCCCTTTCTCTCCCTTCACTTCCCCTTTCTCTCCCCTTACCTCCTCTTTCTCTTCCCTCACCTCCCCTCTCTCTCCCCTCCCCTCCCCTTTCTCTCCCCTCACCTCCCCTCTCTCTCACCTCCCCTTTCTCTCCCCTCACCTCCTCTTTCTCTCCCCTCACCTCCCCTCTCTCTCCCCTCCCCTCCCCTTTCTCTCCCCTCCCCTCCCCTTTCTCTCCCCTCCCCTCCCCTCTCTCTCCCCTCCCCTCCCCTTTCTCTCCCCTCACCTCCCCTTTCTCTCCCCTCACCTCCCCTCTCTCACACCTCCCCTTTCTCTCCCCTCACCTCCCCTTTCTCTCCCCTCACCTCCCCTCTCTCTCCCCTCACCTCCCCTCTCTCTCTCTCCCCTCACACACAATTGACTCTGCTCAAGTACCACCAATCAGCTTAATCACCCTTACTCAACTCTCTCTCTCTCTCTCTGTATTATCTGTGTATCTATCTGTTTATCTATCAATATACTTTCTTTATATGTCTGTCCCTATCCTATAAATGTCCCTCTTTTAACGAGAAAAAATTTATATGATCTGTGTGATATAGTTTCTGTGTGTGTGTGTGTGTGTGTGTGTGTGTGTGTGTGTGTGTGTGTGTGTGTGTGTGTGTCTCTCTCTCTCTCTCTCTCTCCTTTTGGCTTTTGTATATAAGTGTCCCCAGCGCTGCTCATTAACAGAAAACGTGTCACCAACTCAATGTGTGTGTGTGTGTGTGTGTGTGTGTGTGTTATAAATTTCCACGCCAGTGATTACAAAAAATATATACGGTTTATGGAGAGAGAGAGAGAGAGAGAGAGAGAGAGAGTTGGACTGAGATGGGGTATACAAGTATGTTTCACGTGAATCGAGGAAAGTGTGTGCGTGTGAATGAGTGGAAGTGGACCATGAGTGTGAGAAAGTGTGAAAGAGAGCAAGAGTAGCAGTGATTTGAATGTGAGAGGCGAGGAATGAGAGGTGAGTCAAGTCTGTGTGTGTGTAAGAGAGAGAGAGAGAGAGAGAAGTGCAAGGAGCGAGGAAATTACAAGTACTGTATATGTCTAATTGCCTGTCAATCCATATATGACTATTTTGTAAATGTAGAATCGAATCCGTGAGAAAAAAGGAGGGGAGGGGTATTGTATGTGTGTGTGTGTGTGTGTAAGGGATTTTAATGTGTTTGAGTGTGTCAGG
>NC_136957.1:36203245-36205745 GCF_032717465.1 Coenobita brevimanus | reverse complement strand
TAGACAGGGCTTCACCTCCTCAACATTGTCTCTCCAATATTGTATCTTTCACCATATATTTGCGTGAATTGTGGACGCTAAGAGAGATACGGATAGATAGATAGAAAGAGGAAGATTATATTCAACTGGATGAGGGAAATATAGTCTTCATTAACCCCTTCACTACGAGAGGTCTGTTCAGAGGTGAAAAAGAATATGGTATACTTTTTTTATATGCTATACTCCTTTTACCTTAACTTGGCCCAAACTTTCGTCCTTCTGTGGCTTATTTTGCGAAGCTGAGTGGCCGAAAAAGACTACGGTGGCTCTACATGCTTCCCATAGCACTTCTTTGTGACTAGCATCGTATTCTGGTGTTTTTGGTATGACTGCATCCTTCCCATAGCACTTCTTCATGACCAGCATCGCATTCTGGTTTTCTGTTACTACTCTACAGTCTTCCCATAGCACTTCTTCGTGACTAGCATCGTATTCTGGTGTTTTTGGTATGACTGCATTCTTCCCATAGCGCTTCTTCATGACTAGCATCGTATTCTGGTGTTCTGTTACGACTCTACATTCTTCCCATAGCACTTCTTCGTGACTAGCATCGCAATATGGTGTTCTGTTATGACTCTACATCCTTCCCATAGCACTTCTTCGTGACTAGCATCGCAATATGGTGTTCTGTTATGACTCTACATCCATCCCGTAGCACTTCTTCGTGACTAGCATCGCATTCAGGTGTTCTGTTATGGCTACATCCTTCCCACAGCACTCCTTCATGACTAGCATCGCATTGTGGTGTTCTTATGACTCTACATCCTTCCCATAGCACTTCTTCGTGACTAGCATCGCATTCAGGTGTTCTCTCATGATTTTACATCCTTCCCATAGCACTTCTTCGTGACTAGCATCGCATTATGGTGTTCTTATGACTATACATCCTTCCCATAGCACTTCTTCGTGACTAGCAACGCATTATGGTATTCTTATGACTCTACATCCTTCCCACAGCACTTCTTCATGACTAGCATCGCATTCTGGTGTTTTGTTGTGACTGCATCCATCCCATAGCACTTCTTCGTGACTAGCATCGCATTCAGGTGTTCTGTTATGGCTACATCCTTCCCATAGCACTTCTTCGTGACTAGCATCGTATTCTGGTGTTTTTGGTATGACTGCATCCTTCCCATAGCACTTCTTCATGACTAGCATCGCATTCTGGTTTTCTCGTCTTACATGTCAGAATTCAAGACGGAGAGATGGCAATTCTAGGCCGAGTTAGAGTGAACAGAGTGTATGGCTGCGTGAAATTTGAGATAGGAATGCGTCTCCTTGGTTACTAGTCAAATCAACCCTCCACTCTGACAACGAGAATAAAAGAAATATGGAACCAGATTGAAAGGACTGACTGTGGATTCATATAGTTAATTGGCTTTCATCTGATGGGACTGGATGCGTAAAATTTGAGATAGGAATGCGTCTCCTTGGTTACTAGTCAAATCAACCGTCCACTTCGACAGCGAGGATAAAAGAAAAATGGAACCAGATTGAAAGGATTGACTGTGGATTGATTTAATGGATTTTTTTTTTTTATCTGATGGGACTGGCTGCGTGAAATTTGAGATAGGAATGCGTCTCCTTGGTTACTAGTCAAATCAACCCTCCACTCTGACAACACCTGGCCATCAGTTGAGCTGAAAGGGGTTAAATTTTTTATTTATTTTTTATTTTTTTGCCAAGTTAGAGTAAACATGCTATTTCCCGCCCCTCCAACCTGTATGTATTGGCTAACGCTGCATCCTGTGAGGGGTTTCTCTGTTCAGTTTTCAATATATGACGTTTTCTTTGCATCGGGTCAGTTTTGTTTGGTGTGTATCGTCTTTGTGTGATTTTCCCCTTCCTTGTGTTGAGAGAGAGAGAGAATGTGTGTGTGTGTGTGTGTGTGTGTGTGTGTGTGTGTGTGTGTGTGTGTGTGTGTGTGAGAGAGAGAGAGAGAGAGAGAGAGAAAGGTAATTTTCTCTCCCCTGTGGAATTACCAAGAGTCGGGTTAATTTAAATGGTAGGGAGGGACAATGAGGAAGGAAGGAATCTCTCTCTCTCTCTCTCTCTCTCTCTCTCTCTCTCTCTCTCTCTCTCTCTCGTGTGTGTGTGTGTGTGTGTATTTAAGAGAGAGAGAGAGAGAGATCGGAGGGGGAGGAATACATTAACTGGCAATTATTCTGTACTTGTCGAGTGAAAGAGAGAGAGAGAGAGAGAAGAGGGAGGCGTGGGGACAGAAGAGAGGAAGGAGTAGAAGAGGGAGGAGGAGAGAAAGAAGAAAGAGGGGAAGAGATCGAAGTGGGAGGCGGAGGGAGAGAAGAAAGGGGAAGAGGTAGAAAGGGGGCGAATGGACAGAAGAGGGGAAGGATGGAGTGAACTGTGAGATGGGAAGGAGTAGAGATGAGGGAAGAAGTGGAGCAAGAGAGATGGAGAGGAGTATGAGAGAGAGAGAGGGAGAGGGAGGGAGGGAAATGGG
>NC_136957.1:36180745-36198245 GCF_032717465.1 Coenobita brevimanus | reverse complement strand
TTATTATTTTTCATCATCATCATCATTATTATTATTATCACTATTATTATTATTATTATTATTATTGTCAACTTGCATCCGTGCCCATTGTAGATTATTTTATTGCCTCCATCAGGTAACTAATATTCTTTTTTATCACCAGGCCGGTTTATTTCTTTTTATTTATTTATTTATTTCAGAATTTACAAGGCGTGAATTATGAGCGATTTAAAGTGTAATCTGTTTCGTTATTATTATTATTATTATTATTAATAGTTTTCGTGTTTCTGAATCCTATCTACACCACGTCTTATAAAAGGGAAAATATGATGATGATGATGATAATAATAATAATAATAATAACTAATAAAAACTAATAATAATAATAGTGATGTTAATGATGATGATGATATAATAATAACAGTAATAATGATAATGATAATAATAATAATAATAATGACGACCGCAGTATGCATAGTCCTTTTTCCATTATATTTACCATAATTCACCACGAGCGTAATTCGGCCATAAACACTACACAGCTTCCTGATTGTGGCCAGTAGAAGGGGTGAATATTATTGAACGACGTGTGAAATAAATGGTAATCCAATTTAATAAAGAAAATAATGATTAACCCACAGCGACAATTTATTTTAACAACCGTAGGGGAAAAAAAAATCGTCTGGATCGTAATATGAACTAGAATTTATTGCTACACCCTTTTTACTCTAACCTGGCCTAAAATTGCCATCTCTCCACCTTGAATGCTGGGTTGTAACAGTGGATTAACGCTGCAATATGGTGCTAGTCGCGAAGAAGTGCCGTGGAAAGGATAGAGAGCCGTAATATTGTCTTTTTCTGCCACTTAGCAACGTGAAATATAGCTGCAAAAGGATGAAAATCTAGGCCAAGTTAGAGTAAAATGAGTATAGGCACGAGGAAACGTGGGAAGGATTTAGAGCCGTAGCATTATCTTCCTCCGCCGTTGATCTCTTCCAAGTTAGAAGCAGTGTGACGAAAATACGGCCAAGTTAAGGTTGTTTGAGTAATCCCGGTGTGTTTCCCCGAGCAGACCTATCAACAGCAGGCAAGAAACGGTCCCTCCATGGCCGTCCCGTGCAGTGAACCGATGATCCCTTGGGTTAGACAGCGCCTCGCCACAGTGAAGCGCGGAAAAGAGTGTGGAGGTTGCGAAATTGCCGCAAAATGACGAAAATTGAGCCCGGATTAAGATGAAAAAATTATTGGATATTTCGAGGAATATTCCGGTGTATATATTTTTTTTAATTAATAAAATCGTTTGGTTGTATAATGATAAGGTTTTCCCACAGTAGTAATAGTGGTGGTGGTGGTAGTAGTAGTAGGAGTGGTCGAAGTAGTAGTGGTGGGTGTGGTGGTGGTAGTAGTAGTAGTAGTAGTAGTAGTAGTGGTGGTGGTGGTGGTGGTAGTAGTATTAGTAGTTGTAATAGTGGTAGTGGTGGTAGTAGTAGTAGTAGTGGTAGTGGTGGTGGTGGTAGTAGTAGTAGTAGTGGTAGTGGTGGTGGTAGTAGTAGTAGTAGTGGTGGTGGTGGTGGTGGTGGTAGTAGTAGTAGTGGTGGTGGTGGTGGTATTAGTAGTAGTAGTGGTAGTTGTTGTTGTTGCTGCCTCAGGCTCATCTGAACTCAAACCCAGTGGACTGCAGGCCCAAGTTGCCCTTTTTTCCTCAGTCCAACATCTTCCTTTCGGGGGAAGGGAAGGGGATTGAGGGACGTCTGTATAACCTGGCAGTGGAGCCGTGTGGTTTTGTTGGTACTACTACTACTGCTACTACTACTACTATTATTATTACTACTACTACTACTGCTGCTGCTGTTACTACTACTACTACCACCACCACCACCACCACCACAACTGCTGCTACTGGTGCTATTGCTGCTGTTGTTATTAGAGTAATAATGATAATGAAAATAATAATAATAATAGTAGTAGTAGTAGTAGTAGTAATAATAACAACAACAATAATAATAATAATAATAATAATAATAGTAGTAGTAGTTGTAGTAGTAGTAATAATAATAATAATAATAATAATAAAAACGTACTGAAGTTGTTAAATACCGTAAGTCACCTTCAGTATGACAGTAACCCCTTCCACTGAGAGAGAGAGAGAGAGAGAGAGAGAGAGAGAGAGAGAGAGAGGCATCAAAAATCAGTCACTATTTACACCACATCTTACCTGGTGACTGCGGTGGGCGTGACGGCGAGGGTGGTGTGGTGGTGGTGTGGTGGCGGTGTGATGGTGGTGCTGTGGTGGTGGCGACGGCTAGGTGGTGGTGGTGGTGGTGGGCTAGGTGTGCCGCTGTGGCCAGGACGTCGCCTAGCAAGTCACGGATCAGGAAAGACTTATTGCCACTCATCCTAGCAGTTTGGTGTCACTTTCCTCTTTTCCTAGCAGCTTGGTGTCACTTTCCTCTTCCTAGCAGTTTGGTGTCACTTTCCTCTTTTCCTAGCAGCTTGTGTCACTTTCCTCTTTTCCTAGCAGTTTTGTGTCACCTTCTCCTCTTTTCCTAGCAGTTTTGTGTCACTTTTTCCTCTTTTCCTAGCAGTTTGGTGTCACTTTTTCCTTTGTTTTTCCCTAGCAGTTCCACGCAGATTTCCACATAAGAGTTTTACGTTATATCGTCAGCTTAGCCCCTTCACTTTCCACTTTCCTTGTGTCTTAGCCTTTCACCTGTATCTTCCTAGCTATACATATCTTCCTAGCGATACACATATTCCTAGCTATACACATATTCCTAGCTCTCCCCTTCTCTCTAGCTACCTATGTCTTCCTAGCTGTCCCTTTCTTCCTAGCTACACGTATTCCTAGCTATCCCCTTTCTTCCTAGCTACACATTTCTTCCTAGCTGTCCCTTTCTTCCTAGCTATCCCTTTTTTCCCTGCTATCTTCCTATCGACTCTGCCTAACTTGGAACACCTTTTCTGGGTCACTTTCACCTCGTCTCGTTCACTTTCTCTGCCGTTCTGTGCCTCGCCTCAGGAACTCTGTCTTGGTGATTATTTTTACCTGGTGCTATTTTACCTTCGTCTTTTCTACTCTCTCTCTCTCTCTCTCTCTCTCTCTCTCTCTCTCTCTCTCTCCCCTATTTCTGATTTTCCTTCACTTTACTCCCTCTCTTTCTTCCTGTCGTAGCTCCTGTTCACCTTTAACTTATTTTTCCTTGTGTGTTTTGCTATTTATCGTCAATTATCTTTTTTTTTTCCTGTTTGCTGTCTATACTCTTATGTTTTTTTTTCCGATTTCTGATTTTCCTTACAAGTTTTCCTCCTTGTCTTAGTTCCTGTTCGCCTGTGACTTATTTTTCCTTGTGTTTTTTTCCGAAATAATCTTGTTTTTTCCTATTTCTGGTTTTCCTTCGTTTTACACCTTCTTCTTCCTTGTCTTAGGCCCTGTTCACCTTTAACTTATTTTTCCTTGTTTAGCCTCAATATTCTTGTTTTTTCTTGTTTTATTCTTGCCACAGCCACGTAAATTCATTCAGCCTAAGGGAGGCCCGTAGTGAAGGGGTTGGTACCGTCTAGAAAGCTTATTAATCGGAAAATTTAAATTCAATCAGTTTTTTTAATATAATTTTTTTCAATTTTTTCTTCATGGGTCTTCGTAGGGAAAAAATTATGGTCAGAGTATATTCCTTCTTTGTTTATATAGCTATAGTTTTTATGCGGTTTTTGGAAGTATATCCGTTTTTATTTTGAATTTTGAAAGGGTTAGATTAGGTTCAGGTTTTTAAATATATCGTCTCATCCCGTCTCGATAATTCACCGTTTGATGTCTGTTTATTTTATTTATAACCTTATTTATTTATTTCATGTATTTATTTTTTTAGACAGCTTATTGTTCGTTGTGTACCTTTCTAGTAAATTCTAAATAGGAGAACCGCTTAGATGATTTTGAATATTAGTGGGATTATTTTGTGTATATTTGTAACATATGCATCATTATTTTTCACGTCGAATTTCGGTATCTTTTGCTTTTAAAGTTTTTTTCTTCATTCTGTTGGTAATTTTATTGTTTACTTCCAGTCTTCTACTTCCCTCCCGTTTCAAATCTTCCTCTTCACTTGCTACCAGGCTTTCATTTCTCCTAGTTTCAGATTTATTATTATTATTATTATTATTATTAATTATGTCTCCTATTGGTCTTGGTTTTCTGTGCGTTTAAGGTCTTTCTCTGCAATCTTTATATTAGTTTTTCCATTCCATACATTTCGTCTTTTTAGTTTTCCAATTCATCCAATTTTTTTCCCTGCCTTGTTTCAGCCTCGTCTCGCTCTTCACTTATTATCAGTAGTTCTTTCCCTTTTTTTAATCATTTAATTTATATATCTGTTTATTAATCCGTGGTTTAATTTTTCCTCTCACTTTCAATATTCCCCATTGATTTTACAACCTTTCTTTTGTCAGTTCTTATTCTACCAAGTTGAATATAATTTATCTCTCAGTAGTCAAGCACTTCTCATTTCTATTTTTCTTTCCATTCAAGTTTTCTCGTACATCTGAAGCCGTCCGTAATATCAGTCCCGTCGTCCGCATGTCATTTTCCCTCTCGTCTTCAGATTTCCTCGTCAAAGCTCAGTTCCTTACGTTACGTGTTGCTAGATGTGCCTTTCAATTCCTGGGAAACCACGGTATTCGAGTAACGAGCCTGGTTGGTATTCGCTAATGAGGGTGGTATTCGCTAATGAGCTGCTTTAATTGACCTCTCTGCACAGCACTTCAGGTCGCGTGCTTAACGACCGTCTTCCGCGCCTCCTTACTTCATTCGTTTTCTATCTAGTTCTCTCGTTTTCGTTCACTATGTCTGTGTTTCTCCTCTTCTTGAACTGTCTAATATTTGTCTTTTTTTTCTTCTTAGTTCCTTTTCATTCACTAGTTCATTTGCCTTTTTTCCTCCCTGTCTGTTGCACTGTCTCCTTTATTTGTCCTTTCAGTCTACATTAATCCTTCTTTTCCACTTCCAGCGTTTGTCTTTTTCTTCTCCCAGCTGTTTCCTTCCTTCGTTGATAGTTTCCTTTCACAGTTTCTGCATTTATCTTGTTCCTTGTTCACTGCCAGCATTTATGTTTTCCTTACGCTGCGTCTCACCATTCTTCCTCTTGCGCATAAATTTTCCGTTTTCACCCACTGTTTATGCATGTTCATTTTTCCTCTTTTCCTTACAGTCTGTCTGGTTTTACATTTAACTGCCTTTGTCTTTCACCATATCTTCGTTGGCACTCGTATAAAATGACAGCTTCTTAACGTGTCTGACAGCTGAGGTTAAAGAGAGGGCTGGGAAATGCTAAGGATATAAGCTGGTTAGGGGCTGAGTGAGGGCTGTTAAGGGCTGAGTGGTAAGGGCTGTTAATGACTAAGTACTGGTTAAGGGCTGAGAGAGGTGTGGTGTGTGAGGGCCGAGTGAGGCAGGTCTGGAAGCGTCTCCTTGTTTACACACCAATATCAATCTTAGCCTCAAATGTCGGGGTAACACCAACAATTCAATGTATATTACCGCAAATCTCCTCTTTTCAGCAGCCGGCCACCGGGATTGGTGGGCCGGGGGTCGAGCCGGGCTGTCATTGGCTGAACCAAAGTGGTGACGTAAGACACCAAAAGATTTTGATGCGGGTGCGTAAACACTTAATTTCTATTCAAATTGTGAGCAAATTGGCGCAGAAAATGATGCCATTAGGCAAGTGCCTCCCCGCCGAGGCCGAGCCCGCTGGTCCTCGCTCACTTCTCGCATTCTTTCACCGCGTATCAGGGTTCTAAAAGTCTCATAATTTCTTTGATATTGGGTCACAGTAGCTCCATGAAGTCATAGGGGTAGTTGGATATTTTTTTCTGCGATACTGGCGTGTATTTGAACTAGGTAATTCTAGAAGCCGTTGAGTTAGAGCGGTGTCATGTTTATTTGCTGAGGCTAAACATTTCGGTTACGTCAGTTTTGGACGTTACACATGGGTAACGGTTGGGAGGCGGCCGGAGCTGGCAGCGGGGAGCAAGCCGGGCTCTCACTGGCCGCACGGGGATCGATGCCGCATCCTGATTGGTCCGTCTTAACCAGGGGGGCGCGGTGTTGCCATATGACGGGCCGCACTCGAGAGAAAGCCGTGTTTTCATCCAATATGCCTTGTCGAGGGAAGCTCAAATTTTATAGAGCGAGTTCTCGGGTGATCTGAGCATAATTGGAGGGCCGGGACGAAGTAATTGTGCGTCTTTGAACGGAAAATCGTGAATGGAGGGCTAACGAGAGGTGTTTATTACGGCCAGAGCTGCGGCCCTGTAATTCCCTGTATCATTACGTGGGAGCGGGATTGTGCTGATGGCTGTTTCCGTGTAATTAATTGTCCACTAATGAAGCACTTATCATCACTGGCTTGCTCCCCTGCCCCCCTCAGTCCCTCCCTCTTCCCGACCCCTACCTCTCTCCTCTTCCCATCCCTCCATACCTCCTTCCTCTTCCCATCCCCTACCATGCCCTTCCTCCCCCATTTCACTTTTCTTTCTTCTCCCCACCTCCTTCCCCCCCTCCCTTTCTTCGTTCTTTCTTCTCTCGAACCCCCCCCTGTCCTCCTTCACCCTCTCATCATTCTTCCCTCCTTTCCACCCCCCCATCCCTCTTCTCTCTCCTTTTTTTTTCCCTTCCTTCCTCTCTGCCATTCCCTTGCATTTCCTCCTCATTTCTCTTTCTCCTTCCCCATCCTTCTCTTCACTCCTCTCTCTCTTCCTCTTTCATCCTTTCCTTCCTTGTCACCTCTTCCTCCCAACCCTCCTTCCCATTCTTCCCTCCTCCCTCCTCTCCTCTCCCCCTTCTTCTCCCCGTCTTTGATAAGCTGAAAGGGGGATGGTTTGAAAAGGCAGGGAAGAGAAAAGGGGAGGAAAAGAGAAAAACTCTTAAATAATGAGGAAGAAGGAGAAAGGAAAACCAGGTATGAAAAACAAGACTGGGAAGGAAGGGAAAAGAAGGAAAGGGGGGGATGAAAAAATGGAGAGACTAACAGGGAGAGAAGGAGGTAAAGAGATAAAACTAAGACAAAATGAAGAGAAAAATAGGATTGAAGGGAGATGGAGAGAAAAAGGAGAGAAGAAGAAATACCAGGAGGAGGAGGAAGGGGAAGGGAGGAATCAGGAAAAAGAAAGGCAGTAAGGATGGAGAGGAATAGTGGAGGAAGGAGGCAGGGAAGAAAGAGTTGAGAGGAAATGAAAGAACAGAACAAGGAGAGAGAGAGAGAGAGAGAGAGAGAAGGAATCGGAAAAGAAAGGAAGTAGGGAGGGAGAGGAAAGCAGGGAAGGAAGAGGAGAAAGAGAAGAGGTGAGGAGGAAGAAATGATAGGAAATGGAAGGACATAATAAGGAGAGAGAGAGAGAGAACCAGGGAAAAGGAAGGAACTAGGGAGGGAGAAGGAAGGGGAGGAAGAAAAGAGGTGAGGAGGAAGAAATGAGAGGAAAGGAAAGGACAGAATAAGGAGAGAGAGAGAGGAGGGGAGAGACTATCATTATTTTTACTATTATCACTACACCTGTTCTTCACTCTCACTCATTGTCACACAGAATCATCATCATCATCATCACTATCAGCCTTTTTCAGTCTCACCACCAGGATTAGAATTACCGTTTGTCATTTTGTGTCATCATCATCATCATCACCATCATTATCATCATCATCATCATCGTCAGAATTACCTCTTATCATTATTAACAGCTTGTACCATCATCACCATTGCTTATCATCATCATCATCATCATCGTCGTCGTCGTCGTCGTCAGTATTACCTCTTATCATTGTTATCAGCGTATACCATCATCACCATTGCCACTCTTCATCATCATCACCATCATCATCATCATCGTCATCGTCAGCATTATCTCCTATCATTATTATCAGCGTGTACCATCATCACCATTGCCACTCATCATCACCACCACCACCACCACCACCACCACCACCACCACCCCATCCAGCCAACAATTGGGTAGTTTAGGGCGCAGCGGCTGTTGTGTGGTAATAGGGCTTGTTTGGCCAGTAACGAGGTCATTGTAGCTAAACCACCTCCTTAACCCCCTCAGCACCAACCCTCGTTACGCTGGTTAGGCTGGGTTAGGGTAGGGTGATTGGAGGTCCCTTGCACCGTTGATGTGTCTGCGTCTCCGTGTGGCTTTTTTTTTTTTTTTTTGATTTTTTTTTTGGAAGAAGGAACCAAAGGCCAGGAACCCGCAAACCGTTCCTCAAAAAAAAAAAAGAAAAAAAAATTACAAAAAAGAGCCAAATTCAAGATCCGTTCATTTCGAGATGCCTGGACACGCTGCGTTTGAAAGACCGGAGATCATAGGAAGCTGGAAATAGACAGACAGACGGAGACAGTTCCAGAGTTCAGTGCTCCATTATATAAGTTTGTAGGCGTGTTCTGTAAGCCCCATGTTACCTCTTAATTCACCCAACCCCATTCTGAGCTGGTAACAGAGGGCGGGGTAATATCCTGATCTAAGTCGAGCTGGATAAACTCAGTCAGCTCTAATATATATCTCTGATGGGTGAATGTCGATAGGGGGGTCTTGTATAGGGTTCTTATTAGTGTGTTGTATTACCCTGCACGTGAGATGAGCTTCCTCCTTCCCTCTCCATATATTCCCTCCCTGCCTTCCTCCCTCTCCATATATTCCCTCCCTGCCTCCCTCCCTCTCCATATATTCCATCCCTCTTCATATATTTCTCCCTTTCCCTCCATATATTCTCTCTCTCTTTCCATCTCTATATATTCCCTTTCCCTCCCTCCCTCCCTCCTTTCCTCTCCATGTATTCCCTTTCTATATTCCCTCTCCCTCGCTCCCTCCCTCCTTTCCTCTCCATATATTCCCTCTCCCTCCCTCCCTCCTTCCCTCTCCATATATTCCCTCTCCCTCCCACCCTTTTCTTTTATATTTCTTCCCTCCTTCTCCATATATTCCTTCCCTCCCTCGTCTTCATTGAGGTGTTTCTTCATTGCTAGTGTTTGAGTGTGTGGAGGTGGGATGGTGTTGAAGAGGGTTTGGTAGTGTTTGTGCAATAGTTGTTTTAAGTGTCGTGTTACGTATTGTATTGCCGTGTGTGTGAAATGAGTATGTAGGTGTTTTTTCATTGCCAGTGTTTGTGTGAGTGTGTGTGGAGGTGGGATGGTGTTGAGGAGGGTTTGGCAGTGTTTGTGCAGTGGTTGTTTTTAAGTGTTTTATGTTCCTTGCCTGTGTTATTTAGTAAGAGGGATGTTGGTTTAGCACAGACTGCGGCCTAAAACTGTGCCTCTCGTGGTTTCAGCGTGTAATTGAGTTGTGGGAGTGGTTTTGGTGTAGCCTGTGATGATGTGTAGGGTGTTGTTTTGTTTGGGCTTGGAGTAATAGATTGACTGTCGAATGTTTCTGTATCTGAGGTCAATAATTCCTTTACACATCCATATTCTCTCTCTCTCTCTCTCTCTCGGTCCAGATTGATGTCCTCGAAGGGGTGTTTTGGCAAGAGTGGTCACGGGCGACAGATAAGCCTTCATCTCTCTCTCTCTCTCTCTCTGTCCAGATTGATGTCCTCGAAGGGGTGTTTTGGCAAGAGTGGTCACAGGCGACAGATAAGCCTCTCTCTCTCTCTCTCTCTCTCTCTCTCTCTCTCTCTCTCTCTCTCTCTCTTGTAAGAAACTGCACATTTTATTCTGTAGTAAAAGCGAAGCAGCGCAGTAAGGGAAGGTGCTGGTGTTTAAACCTAATCTCATCAGTATGGTGATATTGTTTTTGCTTTATTCATGGTTCATTTGGTTCTATCTGTCTCTATCTATCTATCTGTCTGTCTATCTGTTCCTCTGGTTCATTTTATTTATGTGAAAACCTCTATTGGAGCAGATTAATGAAGGCCGTATGCAAACAGACAGACACACACACACACACACACACACACACACACACACACACACACACACACACACACACACACACACACACACACGCACGCACGCACGCACGCACACACGCACACACACACACACACACACACACACACACACACACACACACACCTAATGAAAGTGAAAGTAGTTATGTTCATCACCTCAGTTGCTTTTTCCTTTATCGTTTCTACAGATTTAGCATTCAGGATGGAGAGACGGTAATGTTATGCCCGGTTAAAGTGAACAGATTGTAGTTTCTGCTTGTCACTCCAATAGCCTCCTCATTCTGCAGATGGTGTGTGGAGAGCAGTGTAGCAGCAGACAGCAGAAGGCGTTGATTCGTTCGTATGGGAGGGCTCGTGAGGAAGCAGAGAAATGGTAAGCTTTCAGTCTGTATTATAAACCCAGCAGAATTACAGTCTGAGGCGGAGGGATGGAGTTGAGAGGTATACGAGGGAGGGGGGAGTGAGGTGGAGGGGAGGGCAGTCAAATGGTGGGTGACAGGACGACTTGCAGGGAGGGGAGGAGTGAGTTAGAGGGGGAGGGCAGTCAAATGGTGGGTGATAGAGCGACCTGGAGGCGTTTTGTGTGCGGCCACCCTTTGCGGGATTAGGGCGTCGGGTTATAAATAGATAGAATTACAGTATTAGGGTATGCTGTAACCACCCATTATGGCCACACGTCTTTCTTTTTTCTCCTTTATTATTATTATTATTATTATTACTACTACTACTACTACTACTACAGCTATTACTACTACCTCTACTATTACTACTACTACAGTTACTACTACTACTACTACTATTATTATCATTACTGTTATTTTTAGTACTATTATTATTAATTTTGCCAACGTCAGGACAGACTGGTAATGGTCTCAGTGAAAAAGGTAAGATGTAATGGAAGTTATATTTTAGTGCATCATTTCCTTGTCTTTATCATCATAGCCACTCAGATAGCCTCAGAAACTTCATCATAACTTTCTACTGACCGTCAGCATAGGGGTGCAACACAGGCGGTCTGTCTGTCTGTCTATCTATCTGTTGCCAGACGCCTTAATCCCGTAAGGGGTGGCCACAAACAAATTGCCTCCATGTGGCCCTGTCCCCCGCCATTTCACTGCCCTGCTCTCAGCTCACACCCCCCTCTCTCATATACCTCTTCACTCCATCCCTCCATCTCATCCTTGGCCTCCTCCTCCACCTCACTCACATACACTCTGCCTGTAAATTTAACTCCTTTCCCATTTCTCCTTATCCTCCTTTTTTCGGGATTTTGGCGAAACCTTTTGGCTGATACGCTATGTATTTTAGTGTCTTTCAGCCGTATTTCAGTGTCAGCCGTATTTCAGTGTCTTTCAGCCGTATTGCAGTGTCTTTCAGCCGTATTTCAGTGTCAGCCGTATTTCAGTGTCTTTCAGCCGTATTTCAGTGTCTTTCAGCCGTATTTCAGTGTCTTTCAGCCGTATTTCAGTGTCTCAGCCGTGTTTCAGTGTCTTTCAGCCGTATTTCAGTGTCTTTCAGCCGTGTTTCAGTGTCTTTCAGCAGTATTTCAGTGTCTCAACCGTATTTCAGTGTCTTTCAGCCGGGTGTGAGGCGTATTTGATTTTCAGATGGCCCTTCTTCGGGTTTTCCCTCGCTTCCATCTCATCCTTGATGTGAAGTGACATTGTCGGTCTTTTTGTAACTGCTCTCCTCATACCTTCGACAGTGGTGTTCCTCAGGGCTCTGTTTTGTCGCCGCACACACACACACACACACACACACACACACAGAGTTATTCCTGATCCGTTCTATCTTTAGGCTGATACATCCACAGTTCTCTTGTCCACTCACTTCACACAGTGTCCATTACAGCAACGACTAAAGCTTCAAGACATTCCTTTGATCACCTCTGACACACCAAGGCTTTGATTTCTCTGTTTTTTTCTTTAATAATAATAATGATAACAGTAATAACAATAATGATGATAACAATAATGATAATAATAATAATAATAATAATGATGATGATGATGATGATGATAATAACAATAAAAATAATAATAATAACAATAATAATAATAATAATAATAGTGCCTTTTACTCACATTTCTTGCTGTTTGCCCGTCCCAGTCATCCACATAACTATCCTTTTCTCTGTAATATTAAAAGTTCAGTCACAATCCTTATCCTCTTATTATACTTTATGTCTCTTTTTCTAGTGGTCCAACATATCACATTCTTCTCTCACGAATTCACCTTCTCAGAGGCTGGATGTGCTAAACCGACTTCATCTTTAGCTCTGATTGGCTGACTTAGAGGGTTGGATCACCACATAAGCTACAGCAGTTATTAACGTCATGGAGTCAGAGGCTGTTTGTTTTATATCCCCTCTTCCTGGCTTCCTTTGTTGCCTCCCTCATTACAGTGAGCATGCAGTACACGTCTGTTTACACACACGCCTCATTGGTCCAACTGTATAAGGCAGAAGTTAATCGTATTCTTTCGTTCGGCTGTCATTGAAAGGGACAACTTTTGCGCACTTGAAGTCTGTACTCATGCCACGCAAACAAATATAGGAAAATGATGATAATACTCGAAGTTTAAAAGAGTCAGTTCGATGCTATTCTTATCGTGGTCAAAGCTCATTTGTTTGTATATATATATACATATATATATATATATATATATATATATATATATATATATATATATATATATATATATATATAGCGAAAAGTCTACGGAACCCAGTAGCCGAGTTTTAGTATTCCCTCTCACACCACTGTTCCCGAGTTCCATTGTTTCCCCATTATTTGAAAAGCGAGGCTGTCAATATGGAAATAGCGTCAATGGCTTCCCCGGTGCGCTGAGATGAATGTGTATTTCGAAGTTCCCCTCTGGTAATTTTCCTTTGTTGACGCGCGTAGCTCTCCATATTGCATTTGGATCACATAAACATCTGGGTAATTCCTCCCTTATACACTTCTTTACAGGTGACGAGATTGAGGAAAGGCAATTCTGTTATGCGGTAAAAACCCTCAAATTGGAAGTCGAGATTTCTTGGGGATCGAGGCGGGTAGAAACGGGCGTCTGAATCAGCCAATCACAAGCGGGCAATGACATTTTCTCCGCCAATCGGGAAGAAGAGATTGGGGACTCTCGGGAGGCGGGGCGTGGTCTAGCGGGCGAGCGTGTGGGCCAATGTGAACTCGACTTTAGATGTGGCCGGCCAATCAGAATGCAGTGTTTTGAATCTAGGGGTGAGGGACGGATGGAAAGATGATAGGGAGAGTTTGTTTACGTTTTGAGAGAGACTGAAGGGCCGAAATGGGGGCTTGGATGGAGGAGGAATGAGAGAGGGAGGGGGAGGAGTGATAATTCCCCACATTTTTCAAAGAATATGCTTCTCTCTACAAAATTAGAATGCCGGGAAAGAGACGGAGAATAAGAGCGAAGGTGGAAGGAGAGGAAAAATAGAGAGAGATTGAAGGAAGCGTGAAAACAGTTGAAAAAGAAGAAAGTAAAGTGGGTGTAAGAGTAAAGTGGGTGTAAGAAAAATGAAAGAAAAAAAGTCGGTGTGTGTGTGTGTGTGTGTGTGTGTGTGAGAGAGAGAGAGAGAGAGAGAGAGAGAGAAACATTGATTGAAAATGTAAATTGTGGAGGCGCCTCAAACCAGGTGGAACAAGTGTATGGTTACATCCCTCTCCTCTCCTTTCCTCTCCTCCCCTCTCCTATCCTCTCTCCCCTCCCGTCCCCTCCCCTCCCCTATCTTATCCTTTTCTCTCTTCAGTGCTCTTCTTTCTCCTCAGTTTTTTTTTCTTTTCGTACTTTCATTTTCCATCCTCTTTTTTCTCTTCTTGCTTCTTTCTTTTACTCCCTTCTTGCCTTCCATCTTATCGTCATTTCCTCCCTTCCTTCGTATCCTCATTTCTTCTCTTCCTCCCAATCCTCATTTCTTTTTTCCTCCTTTATCCCTCACTTTTCCCCATCTCCTTCCCTGTCCTTTCCTTCCATCTTGCCTATTCTGTCTTGTTCCTTCAGCTGTCCCTATGCAGTCCTTCCCAGCCCCCTGCCTCCCTCTTACCCGATATTCCCTCCCTCCCTCTCCATATATTCCCTCCCTCCCTCTCCATGTTCCCTCTCCCTCCCTCCCTCTCTATATATTCCCTCCCTCTCCATATTTTCCCTCCCTCCCTCCCTCTCCATATATTCTCTTCCTCCCTTCCTCTCCATATATTCCCTCCCTCCCTCCCTCCCTCCCCATATATTCTCTTCCTCCTTCCCTTCCCATATATTCCCTCCCCCTCTATATATTCCCTCTCCCTCCCTCCCTCCTTCCCTCTCCATATATTCTCTCTCCCTCCCCCTTTCCTTCCCTTTCCATATATTCCTTCTCCCTCCCTCCCTCCCTCCCTCTCCATATATTTCCTCTCCCTCCCACCCTCTTTATATTTCTTCCCTCCCTCTTTCTTTCCCTATAGTCCTTTCTCCCTCCTTTCCCTCCCTCCCTCCCTCGCTCCATACATTCCCCCTCCCCTCCTGTCCATATATTCTCCCCCTCCCTCCATACACTCCCTCCTCCCCTCCCATATAGTCCCCCCACCTTCTCTCCTTCCTTTCCCTCCTCCCCTCCTCTCTTTCCATATATCCTCCCCCTCCCTCCCTCCTTTCCCTCCCTCCCGCCCTCTCTTCATACATTCCTCCTCTCTCCATATATCCTCCCCCTCTCTCTCTCCATACATTCCTCCTCCCTCTCTCCATACATTCCCTCCTCCCCCCTCTCTTTCTCCTTTCCCCCTCCCTCCCTCCGTCCCTCCCTCCCTCTCCATACACTCCCTCCTCCCCCCTCCCTCCCAAGCCTCACCATCATCTCCATTTTAATGACTTTAATGTAATCGCCTCCAGACCTAAGCGCCATCTTCCCTCTCATTACCTTATTGTGGTTGATTGTGGTGGTTGTGGTTGATTGTGGTCGATTGTGGTGGTTGTGGTTGATTGTGGTGGTTGTGGTTGATTGTGGTGGTTGTGGTTGTGGTAGTTGTGGTTGATTGTGGTAGTTGTGGTTAATTGTGGTGGTTGTGGTTGATTGTGGTGGTTGTGATTGATTGTGGTTGATTGTGGTGGTTGTGGTTGATTGTGGTGGTTGTGGTTGATTGTGGTGGTTGTGGTTGATTGTGGTAGTTGTGGTTGATTGCGATGGTTGTGGTATATTGTGGTGGTTGTGGTCGATTGTGGTGGTTGTGGTTGATGGTTGTGGTTGTGGTTGTGGTTGATTGTGGTGGTTGAGGTCAGTTGTGGTGGCTTTGGTTGATTGTTGATTGCTGTGTGTGGAGGAAGAAGGAATGATGGTGTGTGTGTGTGTGTGTGTGTGTGTGTGTGTGTGTGTTTCTAGCCCCAGGTTCATCTGTAACGTGAACCCCGTAGACTGCAGGTTCCTTCCTCTTCACGCCACCATCCTCCTTTCGGGGGTTAGGGATGGAGCAGCGGGACGTTTGTTTAACCGGGCAGTGGATCCGCCCCTTTTAATTCGATGCCACCAAGTGAAGGCGCCCCTCTCTCTTGCACCTGACTTAGTGTTCAGCAAATATATATATAAGGAGGTTCTGTTGGTGTCAATAAGAGTTTAATTCCGTCTTTCTGTGATTTATTTATATGGGAGGAGTGAAGAGGTCCTGGAGAGAGAGAGAGAGAGAGAGAGCGAGGGTTGAATTAGTTTGAAAAGGGACACACTATGGCAGAGGAGTGAGGGAAGGTGGGTGTGTGTGGAGAAGAGGCAGGGAGTGGAGGAGGAAGAAGGGAGATAGGGAGTAGGGGAAGAAGAGAGAGCGGTGTGTGGGAGGCCGGCAGGGGGTGGAAGGAGGGAGTGAGGGAGGTGGGGGAGGGACAGGAGTGAAGGTGGGTGTGTAGAAGGGAGAGAGGGAGTGGGTAAAGGAGGGATGTAAGGAGTGACTGAAGGAGGGAGGTAGGGGGTGGGGGAAGGAGGGAGTGGAGGAAGGACAGGAGTGAAGGAAGGTAGGTGTGTGGAAGGAAGGTAGGAAGTAGGGGAAGGGGCAGGGAAGATTGAAAAAATAAATAAATAAAAAATGGAGGGAAGAAGGGAGAGTATGTATCCTGCGTTTTCTTCCTGCCCTGTATTGTGTGTGTAATAATAGTAATAATAATAATAATAATAATAATAATCCTACGCTTCTCATGGGGCAACGTAGGCTTGGTTGATGGATGGAATAATAATAATAATAATAATCTGCTGAGGTTAGGTTATTATCCGGATCAATAGCAGAGTTGGTGGTGGTGATGATGATTATGATGATGAGGAGGAAGAGGAGGAGAATAATGATGTGAGTAAAAAGATGTGAGAAATAAGAATGAGAGAATAAAAGAGGAAAATGTCTTGAGAGAGAATAGGGATGTTACGATGATGGTGATGATGATGTTAATAATGATGATTGTGATGATGATGATGATTACAATTGTGGTGATGATGATGATGATTACAATTGTGGTGATGATGATGATGATGATTACAATTGTGGTGATGATGATGATGATGATGATTACAATTGTGGTGATGATGATGATGATGATTACAACTGTGGTGATGATGATGATGATTACAGTTGTGGTGATGATGATGATGATGATGATTACAATTGTGGTGATTATGATGATGATTACAATTATGGTGAAGATGATGATGATTACAGTTGTGGTGATGATGATGATGATGATTACAATTGTGGTGATGATGATGATGATGATGATTACAATTGTGGTGATGATGATGATGATGATCATTACAACTGTGGTGATGATGATGATGATGATTACAACTGTGGTGATGATCATGATGATTACAGTTGTGGTGATGATGATGATGATGATGATTACAATTGTGGTGATGATCATGATGATAACGATTGTGGTGAAGATGATGATGATAACGATTGTAGTGGTGATTTTGATGATGATTGTGGTGGTGATGATGATTATAATGATTGTGATGTTAATGATGACGATTGTGATGATGATGATAAAGATTGTGATGATGATGATGATGATGATAACGGTTGTGATTATGATGATTGTGGTGTTAATGATGATTGTGATGATGATGATGATGATAAAGATTGTGATGATGATGATGATGATTACAATTGTGGTGATGATGATGATAAGGACTGTGATGATGATATAAACAGGGAGGGAAGAGGAAACTGGAAGAAAGGAAAAAGTAGGAGGAAGGGTAGAGGGAGGAAGGGAGGAAGAGGGGGAGGGAAGGTGAAGGGGAGGAGGTGGAGGGAGTTGATGAAGGAAGGAAGGAAGGAGAGAGAGAGAGAGAGAGAAAGGGAGAGAGAAGATAAAAGGGAAGAAGATGGAGAGAATTGATGAAGGAAGGAAAGAGAGAAGGAAGAGGAAAGGAAGGATGGAAGAAGATGGAGAGAATTGATGAAGGAAGGAAAGAGAGAAGGAAGAGGAAAGGAAGGATGGAAGAAGATGGAGAGAATTGATGAAGGAAGGAAAGAGAGAAGGAAGAGGAAAGGAAAGGCGGAAGAAGATGGAGAGAATTGATGAAGGAAGGAGAGAGAGAAAAAAGGAAGAGGAGAGGAAAGG
>NC_136957.1:36058245-36175745 GCF_032717465.1 Coenobita brevimanus | reverse complement strand
CTTCCTTCCTTCCTTCCATCCTTCTCTTCTTCTTCCTCCTTTCCTTCCTTCCTTCCTTCCCTCCCTCCCTCCTTCCTTCCTTCCTTCCTTCCTTCCTTCCTTCCTTCCTCCCTTCTCTTCTTCCTTCTACCGTCTTCCCTCCTGCTTTCTCTCCTTTTCCTTCCCTTTTCTTCCTTCCTTCATCTCCCATCCATCGTCTTCTACCTCCTTTCATCCCTTTTCCCTCCTTAAGCTCATTTCTTTCCTCCTCCTCCTCCTCCTCCTCCTCCACTCTTCTCTTCTCCCTTCCTTCCCATTCCATCTCTTCTCTCTCTTCACCCACTTTTCCCTCTCTCTCCATCTCTCCTCCTTTCATCCCACCTTCTCTCTCTCACGCCCTTTACCCTTTCCCTTCCTCTCTTTTTCCTTTCGTCTTTCCCTCCCTCCTACCTCCCCTCCTTCCTTCTCCTTCTCCCTTTCCCTCCTTCCTCTTACCTTCCCTCCTCCCCTCTCTCTCCTTTTCTCCTCCTTTCATCCCATCTTCTCTCTTTCACGCCCTTCACCCTTTCCCTTCCTCGCTTTTCCCTCTTCTCTTTCCCTCCCTCTTACCTTCTCTCTTCCCTTCTCATCCCTTGCCCTCCTTCCTCTTACCTTCCCTCCTCCCTCCTTCCTCTTAGCTTCCCTCCTCCCTCCCCCTCCCCCTCCAACCTCTCCTGGCGTCCTCTCCGCTCGACATGCTCTTCAAAACTCAGGTTAAAATCGTTGTATAAAAATAATTTGAATGCGGGACCCGACTCGTCTTTAGTGTAATCTTTTTTGTCGAGTATCCCCTTTGGCGGGAGGGGAAAGGGGGGCAGTGGGGGGCGGAGGAAGGGGGGAAAAGGGGGGCAGGGGGGAAGGAAGGCACCCACACTCCACCTTAATTAGACTTACAGGGTTTCACTGGCTTCGTTCAGGTTCGGATATGTGTGAAGCCTTCGGAGCAGCTCTGAACCGGGTTGTGGCGGTCGTGGTTTTTTGTTTTTTTTAGGGGGTTTGGGGGTTTTCAGGGGGGGTTTTGGGGTGGGAGGGGTTAGGGTGGAGTTGGGCGAAGGGTGAGGCAGGGCGGTGAGCGAAGGGGTGAGGCAGGGTGAGCGAAGAGGTGAGGCAGGGTGAGCGAAGGGGTGAGGGTGGGCGTCATTAGTGTGAGTCAGGACGGCGATCAGTTCAAGTACCACCGCCACTTGTCCGCTCAGCCCCGGCCACACCCTGCCTCACTCATGCATCTCCTCTCCCTGCCTAACCTCTCCCTGCCTCACTCTTCCCTTTTTTCTCTTCTCTGGTAGTCTTGTTCATCTCTCTCTCTCTCTCTCTCTCTCTCTCTCTCTCTCCTGCCAGCCTGCCTGCCTGCCTGCCTCACCTCTCCACATACCTCCTGCCTATCCCACTGCCTCAATCTTCTCTCTTCTCTTCCATCTCTGCCCCTCCCTCCTCTTTCTTCTTTCCCTGCCTCTCCCTCCTCTTTCTTCTTTCCCTGCCTCTCCCTCTACTCCTCCCTCTCCCTCCCTTTCTTCTCCCTCTCTTCTCCCTACCTCCCTCCCTTCTCCCAACCCCCCTCTTTACTCTGCCTTCCCATCCTTTCCCTGCCTTTCTTTCGGTTCCTTGTTTAGCCTCTCCCCTCCCTGCCTCATTCAGCCTTTTCCTACCTCCCCTGCCTCTCTCTGCCTGCCTTCCTACCTCATTCAACTTCTCTCTCTCCTCTCCTTCCCTCTCTTTCAACTTTCACTATCTCAGATTCTACCTTTACTCTCCTCACCTTTTCTTACTCAGGCTCTCTCTCTCTCTCTCTCTCTCTCTCTCTCTCTCTCTCTCTCTCTCTCTCTCTCACACACACACACACACACACACACACACACACACACACACACACGTCATCCGTTGTAGTAACTGCTTGCATTTAACTCATGTTGCTGTTCATGTTTTTTATTCACTTGCATACAGCTTCGTCCAGAGGAGAGAGAGAGAGAGAGAGAGAGAGAGAGAGGGAGGGGGGAAACATGATACGTCAACTCTACGTATGTTTCCCGCCATACTTCACTTACCTCCTGTCTAATAATATGAGCATCACACCACCATCATCATCATCACCATCACCATCATCATCATCATCATCATCACAGCCAAAAACCATCAGCACGTATTTTGTGTGTGTGTGTGTGTGTGTGTGTGTGTGTGTGTGTGTGTGTGTGTGTTACTTTCATTTTAGCAGCAAGGAATGTAAATCTAAAATGAATACAAAGGACCTGACCCCTAAACTGAACGTGGGCCTTGTTTCTCACTGGGGTTTGGTGTCTGGTAATTCTGAGTTAGCACTTTCATCACTACGGTAGCCGAGTGTTTTATGTTTATTTTATTTTATTATTATTATTATTATTATTGCTAACTGAAATTGCCATCCCATTGCAGGCAGCTAACACCTCTCAGTTCAGGTGCCCATTTACCCTTTGTGTAATGGAAGGTAAAGCGAGTATGGAGTTACTTAGGGGAGGTAACGTGTATTGGAAGGTAAAACGAGTATCGAGTTACCAAAGGGAGGTAACTGTGGTAACCCGTATGATACAATGGCCTCTTATACTAAAATGTAAATAACCCACCACAGGCACAAAGGCTTAATTTATGGAGCACTGCGACTAAGCTTTTCATGGCGCTTACCTCAGCCTTTACATATCACGTCTATCTATCTATCTGTCTGTTTATTGCCAGACGCCTTAATCCCGTAAGGTGTGGCCACAAACAAATCGTCTCCATGTCGCCCTGTCCACCGCCATTTCACTGCCCTGCAAAAGATTAAATTAAACTTCGGAGACTCATTACAGTGATGTGAGTAGAAACGCTCCTCATGACATCCTAGTTGTGCGAGGGGTCCTTCCTTAGACGGATGAAATAGCCTGCGTGAGCTGGGAGCAGGGCAGTGAAATGGCGGGGGTCAGGGCGACATGGAGGCGATTTGTTTGTGGCCACCCCTCACGGGATTAAGGCGTCTGGCAATAGATAGATGAGAATAAAGTGTACAAGGGCATCTTCTGAGTGAATGGGTCAGGAATTGTTACCCAGCCCATAGTTTCTTGTGTGTGTGTGTGTGTGTGTGAGAGAGAGAGAGAGAGAGAGGAGCTGTATGCCTCTGAGTAAAAAACGTGTGAGTGTGTTTTACGGGAGATGGAGAGGAAGGAAAAACAAATATAAAAAAATACATAGTTTCTTGTGTGTGTGTGTGTGTGTGTGTGTGTGTGTGTGTGTGTGTGTTTCAGAAGAGGAGGAGGAAGGAAAAGCAAATAACAAAATAATCCACACAAAATACTTTCTAGCACCATTTCTATTCCCGTTTCCTTCATCGCTTTTCACCATTTGGCGCGTTGATAGTTATTAATGCTAACTATAAAGGAATTAGAGAGACTAATTGCATAGAGAATATTTAGTTGTGACAAAGTAAATTCAGAATGGTGTTAAGAAGTATCCTGAGAGAGAGAGAGAGAGAGAATAATATACAGTTCTTGCAGTAGGCTCCAGTGAAATAAAATCGCGCCATCTTGTGTATCAGATGTTAACACTGAGAATCTAGAGCACACATATGTACCGGTGAGTGTGTTTTTAAGCTATGTACGTGTTTGTATGTACGGTAAATGCCCGTACTGCCCACGAATGTGATAATATGCAAAAATAGATAAATTGCAACACTGGCCACTAAAGCAGAAGTTTAAAAAAAAAAAGGCATATTTAGGATTGCCCCAAAATAAATTAACTCACCCCACCAGCCACATTTGGAACTCCCGACGCGTAAGTTGCCACAGCTCGCCATTTTTAAACTTAATATTTTTCGCTAATCCGGATGAGTGAGCTCGAACGACGGGCGGGATCCGTATTTATTTTTATATTTTTCTTGTGGGTTATTAGGGGGTGATTTTGGCTGCTGGGAGTTTGATTGGCTACTTCAGAGTTCTGCATTGTTCTTTTTTTACTATTGCTTTTGTGTGTGTTGTATGTAAACTGGCAGGAAGGCTGAGGGAAACATGAATACAGACGTTAGGAGAAATGAAACATGGAATATTATGAGGGAAACATGAAAACACAATTAAAAAAAAAAACTTGGAATATTTGAGGGAAGCATGAAAACTGAAAATAAAACATGGAATTTTTGAGGGAAGCATGAAAACAGTGAAAATAAAACATGAAATACTTGAGGGAAACATGATAACTGTGAAAATAAAACATGGAATATTTGAGGGGATTATGAAAACTGAAAATAAAACATGGAATTTTTGAGGGAAGCATGAAAACGGTGAAAGGTATAAAGGATAACATTTGAAATATTTAAGGGAAACATGAAAACAGTAGAAATAAAATCATTTGAAATATTTAAGGGACACATGAAAACCGCAAAGGATAGGAAAAAAGAAATTCACTTGGTTTTCGTCGACTGTTTATTATTGCTCAGGTCGACCACTCCTCTCAGCGGCGAGGTGAAGTACAACAACAAGAGTTAAAACACCGTCAGTTCGGTTCCTGTACGCTGCTGAATCCGACCCCTTATTACGTAATATTAACCTTACAACACAAGACTCAGTTTGGCTTTCTGGAGTACATTGGGTTTTGAATGAAATAATATACAACCGTCTCTTTCACTCAGTTTGAAAGTTAAACTTAAAATGAACTTATTTACATTGCTTAGTTTCTGTAATGATATATATTGATGAAAAATAAGTATAATTTCCTATTCATTTCTGCTCATGTGTAACTAACTTTCCTTATTAATTACTAAAATATGTTTGTATCCGTCTCTACGTCTACAGCTTCCAGTATTTTCAACATGTTTTAAAATTCCAGCCTTCCATTGGGATTAAAACAGGTATCTTCATAAAGCACTTCTACCATTATATATCTTCCACTATTTACAGCTTATTTTAAATACAAGGAACCTTTCTCCTGAAGCTAAAAATAAATATTTCCCTAGTTGTCTACCTCACTACAGTTTCCATTATGTTAAAAATGTTTTATAATACAATCGAACTTCCCTTCATGGCTAAAATAATCTTTACCTGTTCCCCTCTACCTAACTATTTTTCCAGTGTAAACAATAATAAATACAACTATATAATTACAAAGAAAAACTATCCTTTATTCATTCCCTCTACCTTAATAAATACAGTATCTCAGTATTGGAAGCATGTTTCATAGTACAATCTTCCCTAGAACATCATTACACTGTACAACGTTACCACAGTCGATGAAATGGCCCGCTTAAAACTTACAAAAAAAAAAAAATCGGTTAAACGTTACAACGGTTGAATAACGGACGCATTAGTAAACCCGAGAGCGCGAAGGGGGAGGCAGCAAGATTTTTACATCATTAATAATGTACTTGGTTAGGATAAGGAATAAATTTGGCCTTATTTCCTCTTTGTGAAATGCGTACTTTGAAAAATAAGTGACATCTAACCTATCCTAATTCTCACAGGCGTTTTGAAATTAATCTTAACGAAAATGGGGGCTCGCTACTACTTTCGCATACTCAGTTTCAGTAATGCGGCAGAAACTCCTACAACGGTCGCTAAAAACTATACAATTTTAAAGTTAAAATCGTTATATGAGACTAGACTTGTATGTTAAAAAAAAAAAACTACTGTAAACAATTGGGACTTATGAAATGCGGTATATATATTATTCTTCAGAGCACAGGAACCCCCCCTTTTTTTATGTACATATATTAAGTTATCTCTATATACTTTTTTTTTCTGATATTTGGAGCTTCTTATTCCCGACTAGCAGGAAGGGAGGAGTCGGGGAAGGAGTGGAGGGGGAGAGAAGAGGTGTGGGAGAAAATGGAGATACAGTGGGATGAGAGAAATATGGAGATTAAGAAACGAAAGATAGAAATGCGTTGGTTTTATTTATTGATTCATTTATTTATTTATGAGATACCAGACAAATGCCAAAGAGTGGTTAGTAGTGAAAAGATGGGGTTATCGGAAGAGACGTAGGTGATCGATAAAATTAAAAATAAAAGGGAAAATAAGGGAAAATAAAACAACTCAAACGGAGAGTAGATCGAGTGGCTTTGAAAATAAGGAAAGCTTAAATTAGACTCGAATGGTGTTTAAGTATGGTTTTCAAATCAGAATTCGTCACTTTTCCTTCACCCTGACACAGAAAGACTCACATTGGTATTTTTATCGTAAATTATATCAGGGTTTCAATTTTCTGCGTAACATTATTTACTTTTTTATTTATTTGTTTTTATTTTTTTATGTATTATTGTTAGTTATTGTTGTTATTTTGTATTTTTCTTAAAGTCTTCCTGTGTTACATTCACATCCCCGACTCAGCTCTTTAAAAATGGCTACGGCAGTTCCCATTTTCTGTTTTAATTCTAAATAGGGAACTTCCAGCTAACCTAGAAAGTAGTGAAGTAAAAAAAAAAAAAAAAAAAAAAGCGAAACTAATATACGTACTAAAATCACAGTAGCATGAAAAGTTATGATGGACTAGGGAGTTATAGGAGCAATTTTTTAACCCCTTCAGTACGATGACGTATTAAAGTGTAGCCAATTTGTTTTTCACCAAAGATCCGTAACACTTTTTTTTTTTTTTAGCTTAGGTGATGGCCAGGTGTGGTCAGATTGGAGGATAAATTTGACTAGTAACCAAGGAAACTCTTTCCTGCCTCATAGCAAAGGGTCGTTGAATTTGACGCAACCACAACTTAGTATTCAAGTTGTTGCCCAGTTCCATGAGATGAAAAACAGACCAGCTGTAGTGTACAGTATTCATGTGACATCCAGACAATTTTGTTCAGCTAAAGGAAAGCGTCTTGTATTGAACGTGTGGATGAAGGCTATATATATCTAAACTTCATTTCGAAAAATCTCAGTGCAATCGTCTGGAGATAACACGAACAATACATGAAATACGTCATGAGACTGAAGGGGTTAAAGTGTAAGAGATAAGAACATTCAGTTATTCATATTATAAGTGGGCACAAGTTTATATAACACTCGGTACTCAACCCAGACGTAATTACCACTATATAAACTGATATAACAAACGATATACAAGCTCCTGTAGTTATATCTAATTGCGGTGTATTAAAATTAAGGCTTTATATAACTGCATAGGCATATATAAAAACAGCACCGGCTATCTCTACTTATATTACTAATCTATTGAAATCATCTAAGAACCCCTGGATCTGGAGAGAGAGACGCCTTCATGTAGTGGCACCGTTATTCTCCACTGCCTGGATACACAAACGTCCCTCGGCTATTTCCCTGTCCCTTAAATGTAGGTTGGTGGGCTGCGGGAGAAGAGTAACTTAGGCCTGCAGTCCACCGGGTTCACATTTCGGATGAGCCTGGGGCCACAGCAGCAACAACAAGAAGAAGAGCCCCTGAGTTGAGCACAGAGTAGGGTAAATTATGTATATATCCTTGCGCCCTTGGTTTTATATATACAAAGACCTGAATTCTTGTCGGTGTAGGAAGTTCCTTAACACCTCTTCTCCTCCTACATACAGTATTTTGTTTAGCTTATTACACTGCCATCATCATCTGTGCTACTTAAATCATTCTAAAACCACCATACTCTGCATAAATAGCGTACAAAACGATATTAGCCAGCCGTTAAAAAAAATAAACAGGTAAGGAAGAGGTATTAGGGAGCATCCTCAACCGACGAGAATGCAAGCCAAACACATCTCTTGGCTGAGGCACTTCTGTTTCATCAACCCGTCTCTAGGTTCGGAGTTCCACAGGGTTGGTATCTCTTTTTGCTTGAGGACTCCTGTTTGATTTTTTTCTCTTGCCTGTCAGACGATTTTCAGTGGCTTCGGAGAGGACAGTAGCAGTCAAGGCTTTATCTGTCCTTCTCCAGTTCAAAAAAGTGGGAGTTGGCTTGAGGATTTGATTGTGACTTTTTGTTGCCTGTCGAACTTATTATTATTATTACTGTATTATTATTATTATTATTATTATTATTATTGGCTTAGGAGCACAGTAACAGTCAGGGCTCAGAAAAGTGGGAGTTAACTTGGACTTGATTTTTACTTTTCCTTGCCTGTCTAACTTATTATTATTATTATTATTATTATTGGCTTAGGAGAGTACCCTAGCAGACAAGGCTTTATCTGTCCCTCTCCAGCTCGAAAAAGTCTCCCACAGTGTTGTTAAAATCGTACAAAGACAGCAAGAGCAAAATTCAGAGACGTCACCATGGCAAAGAGGTTAAATTTGATGTCATTAGAAGGCTTGAATCTCTCTCTCTCTCTCTCTCTCTCTCTCATTTTCCCCCTTCTAGTGAAACCAAATATTTAACCAACCCTGTTTTTTCGTTCTCTAAAATATGTGACAAAAAAAAGCATCAGTCATTCCTGTAAAAAACGAGAAATACTTACACCCATCGACTCATGAATTTCCATATGTACAGTCAAAAATCTATGTATCTCCTTGATCGGGTACAAAACATGATGAACAATGTACAAAAGCCACAACACCTCAGTGGTCGTGCGGGTACAAAATATGATAATGGTTCTGTATCATGTGCAGGGATGAGTTAGGCCCGCTGCTATGCCGGAGAAGAATTGAAACAGTATCATGAAACAATTGAAGCAGTATCGTCAAAATTTAATTAATATTGTGAAAGAATTGAAGCAGTATCGTGAAAGAATTGAAGCAGTATCGTGAAAGAATTGAAGCAGTATCAGGAAAGAGTTGAAGCAGTATCGTGAAAAAATTGAAGCAGTATAGTCAAAGAATTTAATTGGTATTGTGAAAGAACTGAAGCAGTATCGTGAAAGAATTGAAGCTTTATCGTGAAAGAATTGAAGCAGTATCGTGAAAGAATCGGTATCGTGAGAATTTAATTGGTATCGTGGAAGAATTGAAGCAGAATCATGAAATATTTAATCAGTATCGTGAAACAACCGAAACATTGTTGTGAAAGAATTGAAGCAGTGTCTTGAAATAATTGAAGTAGTACTGTGAAAGAATTAGTGTCAAGGGGGGGGGGGAAAGTAGCCTGTCGAGAGAGAATTAATAGTTTAATGTGAGGGAACTGAGAACACTGTAGAAGGAATTATGGAAATTATAGATATTATCATGGTCATTTTCTCCGAGTATTAAATATTCCGGTAAAAATAAATAGAGTTTGCATTGCTTCCTCGGCATCGGACTCTGCCACTCCCTGACACATACAGCAAAGACAGTGGACGAGTTGATAGTGTCGTAGCAAGTTAGGGATCTGATCAGTGGGTATTTGTACCAGAAGAGTTGGATACTCCAACTAGCGAAATGCGACCTGAATAAAACAAAATGCTGAAGTGTTGGAAGCTCTGATCTATGGAGATTAATTCAAGTAAGCGTATGACGTCTGAAAGAGTAATTTTTGAAAAGTAGGTACTAAGTATTGAGTGCCTGTATAAGTTGTCAGAAATCAGGGGTCTCATCTTGAAGCCAAGAATATGCAGTTTCTGTTTGATGTAGTCAAGTCAGCAATAAAAGCAGAAGTCTAAAATTTCATTTTCTTGTATAGTTTAAGTCTTAGTAGTGAGTAAAGCCTTAATATAAGGAATAATTCATAAATTCCACATGGGACACCAAGCCAGCACTTTCGCTGCTAGTATTTGTGGAATATCTGAGATTTGACATTTATGCCAAGTCATGACGGTTCAAGAAAATACAAAATATTTTCTCATATATTGTAAGTACTGTAGGGAATGCTGTGAGATAGTGAACGCTGTGACTGCCCTCCAGTGAGTGTGGGCAGGGCTTCATTTAAAAATGGCAGTTGCAAGTTTGCACGGCCCAAGGAGCCAGAGTTCAAACACAGGACAGCGATTCACAAACTAACATGCACCTCGTAGTAACACAGGGTTCTTGTTACAGGAAGAAATTGTGCAGATTCACCCCATGCCCATACTTCTTCCTGCAAAACTAATCCTTAATTACGAGAGGAAAATAATGTTATATTGTGAATCTCGACCCAGGACTTATTAAAGGATAAAGGAGGGAGGGGATGGGTTAAATTGTAGGTGTACATTGAAAACTATAATTATTACTAACTCTCCTGAGGTTTGGCACGGTAGAATGATGTATGGACACACTGTATTCCAAGTGACTAGCCTCTGTAAAGCACCATAACTTGAGCCTTTTGTTAAATTGTGGAAGAAAGTAGTTCATTTGATGTTCCTTAATTATTAGTAATGTGTAATTTTAGCAGGAGGATCAGGAAACCTTTGACACGAGTTGGAACATTTGGCATCTGTAGTGTGCTGGTTTTGTATGTATTTGTTTTATTTATTTATTTATATTCTTGCGGGACGTTGAAAGTGAATCATATCGTCAGCCTTCGTACTATCCTTTTGTGATTAGCGGTTTGGAACATAATTTTGTAGTTTTAGTATAAAGGAAATTAAATGTAAATGATCTCTATGTATTTTCGGTTAGTGAAATGGGGAATCGAGTACTACGCTATGAGTGTAAGGGGAGTAGAGTCAAAAGAGCATCGCTAATATCACTGCTGTCTCCTGTCATAGATTATATATTTACGTTTTCCTTTATTTTCCTTTCGTTTTCTTGTCTTTTTTTTTCCTTCCATTTCCCGCCTTATTTATTGCTGCAGAAGTAGGATGATGATGATTTAAGGTATTATTTCATTCATTGCCTTTCTCCTTTGTTTTGTGGTGGGTATGGATGTATTGTTAAATCCTCTCTCTCTCTCTCTCTCTCTCTCTCTCTCTCTCTCTCTCTCTCTCCTTTGTTTTGTGGTGGGTATGGATGTATTCTGTTCATTTCTCTCTCTCTCTCTCTCTCTCTCTCTCTCTCTCTCTCTCTCTCTCTCTCTCTCTCTCTCTCTCCTTTGTTTTGTGGTGGGTATGGATGTATTCTGTTAAATTCTCTCTCTCTCTCTCTCTCTCTCTCTCTCTCTCTCTCTCTCTCATTACGTTCTTTTTTTAGGGTGTTCTTTAGTAATATATATATATATATATATATATATATATATATATATATATATATATATATATATATTTTAAGTAGGATAATAGTCATGGGGCGTAAGAGCAACAATCACTGCCGTTCTTATTTTCATTTGTATATGGATCTTAAAATATGATTACTGTATTAGTTTAAGTTTGTTTATATTTTTATGGTTGTTTTAAAGATTGTTATTGTTTAGCCTAAGTTTTTGTTTATGTGGCTAAAAGTTTTTATTGTTTATTACTGTTTTAGTCTCAGTTCGTTTGTTTATATTTTTATGGTTGTTTTAAAGTTGGTTGTTATTGTTGATCTTGTTTTTGTTTATTGTTTATGTGGTTATTTAAAGTTGTTATTGTTTATCCTGCGTTTTTGTTTATTGTTTATGTGGTTATTTAAAGTTATTGTTTATCCTGAGTTTTTGTTTATTTGGTTATTTAAAGTTGTTATTGTTTATACTGAGTTTTTGTTTATTGTTTATGTGGTTATTTAAAGTTGTTATTGCTTTTTATCCAGATTAAATATGTTATTGTTGTTTTATCATAAGTTCCATTATTTATATTGTTGTTTTATCATAAGTTCCATTATTTATATTGTTGTTTTATCATAAGTTCCATTATTTATATTGTTGTTTTATCATAAGTTCCATTATTTATATTGTTGTTTTATCATAAGTTCCATTATTTATATTGTTGTTTTATCATAAGTTCCATTATTTATATTGTTGTTTTATCATAAGTTCCATTATTTATATCGTGGTTAAAGGTTAGTTGTTATTATTTTAGCGTAAGTTATTATTTATCATTATTTATATGGTTACAGTTGGTTAGAGAGTGTGTGTGAGTGAGGTGGAAGGGGAGAGAGGGAGGGGAAGTCCAAGGATGAGGTGGAGGGATGGAGTAGAGAGGTATATGAGAGAGGGGGGTGTGAACTGGGAGCAGGGCAGTGAAATGGCGGGGGACGGTGACGTGGAGGCGATTTGTTTGTGGCCACCCCATATAAGGGATTAAGGCGTCTGGCAATAGATAGATAGACAGTTTTCATTGCTTTTATATCCTAAGCACTATTTATTTTATTAACCTGGTTATGTTATTTTATAGCCTAAGTTATTGTCTTTATATGCTTAGAAGTTCATTATTATTAAGTTCTTTTGCATATATTTACGTGGTTATTACATGTTGCTTATAATTATTATTATTATTATTATTTTATTATTATTATTATTATTGTTGTTGTTGTTGTTGTTGTTGTTGTTTTATCCGGAGTCACGTGACCCTAACATCCTGACCCCACAACACGAGTGACCTAACCTGACCTTGGGGGGGTGTTGTGGGGGGATGTGCTACGGGGGTCAGCTCTCCCCCTGCCGACCACTCTCTCGGGGAAGCGGGGGCAGGGGCTGTGTGTGTGGTGTGTGTGTGTGTGTGTGTGTGTGTGTGTGTGTGTGTGTGTGTGTGAAAGTATTTGTGGGGGAAGGTTAGTGTGTGTGTGTGCGTGTGTGTGTTTTAGAGGGAGGAAGTATTTGTAGGGGAAGGTTAGTGTGTGTGTGTGTGTGTGTGTGTGTGTGTGTGTGTGTGTGTGTGTGTGTAAGAGGGAGGAAGTATTTGTAGGGGAAGGTTAGTGTGTGTGTGTGTGTGTGTGTGTGTGTGTGTGTGTGTGTGTGTGTGTGTTAGAAGGAGGAAGTATTTGTAGGGGAAGGTTAGTGTGTGTGTGTGTGTGTGTGTGTGTGTGTGTGTGTGTGTGTTACCTACTACTTTTAACAGGATTGAGTCAGACTTGTAATAACCAGTCTTTTGTTACTATTATTATCATTTTTAATTTTAACACTTGTCTGTCCTTGTATGTGTGAAGATTTATACTGTATCTATTTATATCTATCTATCTATCTATCTATCTTTATTTATTTATTTATATTGTAAGTGGGGTATTGAGGTATTTATTTTCCCTTTATTGAGATTATTTAATTTTTCCTTTATTGATTTCGTAATTATAACCGCTATATTCAAAACTGTTTCAAATCTGGTCCACTACAAACCCGAACCTCTCTACTAGGGAGGCGTTAAGTTGTACACCTATCTCTCTTTCATATTACCTAATCCTTGTCTTTATCCTGACACCTTTTGTATATAATCTAATCCCTTTCTCTTCATCCTAATCCGCTTTCTGGCGATTTTAAAGAGATGAGGAAGATTTGGGAAGAGAGAGACGGGGAATTACAAGAGTTCATTAATTCTTTAGTGCAGTGTCCTTTGAAACAGTCCATAGACCCGTTCAGTCCTCATTAAAATAAATAGATAAATGATAAATAAATAAATACGTAGTGTTTCAAAATCTTAGGGTTATTCGTGAAGCTCGACTTTTTTTTTATTTGTTTTCCTCTTCTGTTATTTAAAGAAATACTGAAAACACTGATTTTTTACTCTCTCTCTCTCTCTCTCTCTCTCTCTCTCTCTCTCTCTCTCTCTCTCTCTCTCTCTCTCTCTCTCTCTCATAAATGCATCATCATCATCATCATCCCATTTGCAGGTATTAGGTAAGGTGGAGCGGATCCAGAATTACTCAGTTACCTGGCAGTGTTTGTTTTTTTCGCCGTGGGTTAATATTGGTGTTGGAACGTTTAATATTCTGATAAGAGGATCAGTTAAAGTTTGCAGCATAGCTCAACTGCTGAGTATAACATGGACGTAGCGCAGCATATATACTGGTATTATATATATATATATATATATATATTTACAGCTGACAAAAAAAATTATTATTATTATTATTATTATTAATATTATTATTAAGAAAACCAGCTCGCCGTCATAGGATTACGTACTCGTATAACACCAAGATAACACTTTACAACAGATATTTGCTGAAAAAAAATCCTGACCAGCATTTTCATGGTATCCCAGGCAAGGCACTTCATTACATCAGCAAGGATTGGCCTAACTCATGTTCCTCTTAATAAAAAATAAGTAAGATAAATAGTTACCTTTGAAAAGCCTTCTTATACACACATGTAGTTGGTTTATTTTCGCTTGACAAATAACAGTATCCACTTTTCAGCTCAGTTGATGGCTAAGCATAGTCAGCTTTGAGGATGAGTCAGACTAATAACCAGGGAGACGCATTCCTACCTCACAACTAAAGCTTATGGATTTTGACAGTTACCGGGTTCCGTCACATTAAAAAAAAAAAAAAAAAAAAAAAAAAAGCAGTAACGTTTCTTAACCGCCTTGAACCTGTCATACTGTTGCTTTCGTCAGGCGCCTTTACTCGGCTCTGGAAGGACGTTTGGTAGGTTAGGGATAGAGACAAACTTCATCATCCCCCATTTTGGTACGAATGGTTTACGCTTAGCCGAGTAATTATCTTTGGAACTACGAAGAATATAGTCGTCATCGTAGTGAAGGTAAGGCGCGTGATTTAAAACTTTGAATTGAATGCTGTACAAATTAATCGTTGTTTTCCTCCTGTTTCGTAATTTTTGGCCGTCTGATTTTACATAACCAAGCCTGTTCCTTCCCACAAAAACAATCTACGTTTTGTGTGATCGTACATTCTGTATATAAGCTTTTCCTTTCCTTTGTAACACGTACGGTAGCCTTATTCTAAAGTGCGTATCGGTAATAACATTTCTTCCTTCAAAAAAATAGACCTAATAACATGGTGCTATACAGATTACATCTTCCTTACTAGAACAGTTGGCTTTGCATAATCTGATTCTGTAAACAAGTGACTTTCTACTAAAACATAATTTTTGTAAACCTAATTATTCAAATATTGAAAGCTTTCTACCCGTTACAACACAGATAAAAAGCTTCATTTTGCATATATTTAGACATATGTATATTATACACGTACCTTTAGAAAACCAGATATTACAAGCTATTTAAATTCTTCTTCCCATCTTAAGCAATTTTTGGAAGACTGCTTTCAACAAAGCTGTAACGTTCCTTTTTATGATAATTTTAGTCTAAGACTGCATGCATATTATATATATATATATATATATATATATATATACACACACACACACATATGCAGTATATATATAACAGCCTCCTACTAACACAATTTTGAAACAATTCTTCATATACACTCTACAGATCTTTGCCTCCCTATACAACCATCAGATCGATTTTACAAGATTTCACATTTCAGTTTAGTGTTGGGAACTTCTTTTTTTTTTTAATATAATTTTCATTTCTTCCATTTCAAGTTGGCACAGTAACAAGAGTCTGATACATACTTTGATTGGAGATTTTTAAAGTATGGGTTGTCCTTGGAGCGTAGAATGCACCTCGTGGTGCAATGGACTGGGAGCTAACAGTGTGGCCTCAGTGGGGGAGAGAGAGAGAGAGAGAGAGAGAGAAACAAGAGGAGACAGAGAGACCAAGAAGAAATAAGCAGAGACCAAGAAGAGGTAGAGGGAAAACAGAAGATAGAGACAAAGAATGAGACCAAAGCAACATGTCGCTACACACAAACCCCAATGAGACCATACATATCCCTTCCCTAATACCTGTAGAAGGAACTGCGGCGAGGGAGGGAAGAGATAGTAGAGGAGATGCGTGAGGAATCCAGTGGGGAGTAGGAGGAGGCCCCCCCACGGTAGATGAGGGGGGAGGAGGGGGTAGTGAGGCGGGAGGGGATGGAGGTGTGGAGCCGAGTTGCGGGAGTGGACGGGGATGGCAGAGTTACCCCCTCCACCAAAGTCCTGTAGAAAATGGGGGACAGTAGATTAGCCTGTGTTGGTTGATGATAATAATAATAATAATAATAATAATATAATAATAGTAATAATAGAAATATAATACTACTAATAATAATGGTAATAATAGAAATAATAATAATAATAATAATAAAAGGAATTATTATATTTTGTTAGATAAACATTATGTGCAGTTTATTCATCCTTTTATCTATGTAAGAAATTTTTATAGCAAGTATTATTCATGCCTTGTAGTTATATAGTCTTCGTTAATATTAAGCCACATTAGGTTAAAATTATCATGACATTAAAAACCCGAATCCCAGAATGATAGGAGAGGAAACATTTTGAAATTCTTGTACTCGCTAGTCATCTGTTCATATCGCTTAAAGTAATGCCAGTATCATTTAGGCAAGCAATTTAATTGATGTGTTAAGGGAAATAATAATAATAATAATAATAATAAATGTCTTTTTGGCTTAGTTGGAGTGCATTTTAAAAACTGCACACAATAATAATAATAATAATAATAAATGTCAGTCTCAGTTATAGATTAGCTGACGTGAATTTAAAAACGCACATAATAATAATAATAATAATAATAATAATGTCAGTTTTTCAGCCATTAAGCAAGTGTGAGACGAAAAACCACAATATAATAAATGATAGAGAGGCTTAGTTCCAGCCAAAAGTTAGGCGATTGTTCCACACTGCTGTTTAAAAATAATTATAGACGAATTTTAGACCAGAACTCAAGCTCAACTGCCAATTTTCAGCAGTTTGAAACAGTATTATATCTTTTAGTCTGCATTAGTCCGCACAGCTAAACATAAAAACAAATTGGCTACCGTTGTTTATTTAAAATTTTATATTAAGCCATTTTTGTTTTGTAATTATGGGTGCTTTTTATATTATTTTTATTTTAAACTCATAATTTATTTGTTGTCACCATAACGTATTTAAGACTTTTTGTTTTGTATTTTGTTGCGTTACTGAATATCGTTACGCAGATTGCATTAATTACATCGTGACGAAATAATTACTTTTATTGAATACAGTTGGTACCTAATTAACATGGGCAAGGTTATAACACCAGGAAAGTAGTGGAATTATATGCACTGTCGTCCGAAAATAGTTTGATTATTTAAAACTTAATAGTAGGAAGTTACTGAAGATACGAAATAATACACAAGCCAAGCACACACTCACTTCACCTCCATGGGGCGTATGCTTATGGATTCCCCAACATCTTTTCCTTAGCGCTTTTTTTTTTTTTTTTTTTTTTTTTTTTTTTTTTTTTTTTTTTGTATAGGGAACTTTCATATTTTGTTCCGTATGTTTTTTATTTTTTCTATAACCGTGTCGTTGTTACCAAGAAAATGACGGAATATTGAGGGATTATTATTACTATTATTCATTATTATGCAAAAATGTCGCCAAGGAAAAGATGCCAGGAAGACTCAAAATGGCCCCACATCAAAACCATGCAAGAATAAAGATATGTTAATGTGTCTTTAAGGTAAAATTATCTTCTGCCTTATCATCTCTAAGAAAACGGAATGATACTTTTTACCTCAAATCCCTTCACCACGAGTGCGTCATTTATATCTCATTCTTGCTCATAGAAGGTTTTATTTAGTTTAGGAAAGGATCGTGGTAATGGAGGGGTTAAGGATAGATTCCACCTCTCCAGTTCGAAGTCTCTCCTAAGCTGAATAGAATCGCCATGAAAGAACAGTAATGAAATATAGAAAGCCTCCCCGTAATGTAAGAGTTAAGAGAATATCGCGACATGGAAGTTTTGAAGTAAATGAAGGTAATACCAGAGAGATTGCGATGGAATCACTTCAGGGTGGAATAGTAAACTTTCAAACCTGATTATATATTCACCAAATCGAAGTGTTCATCCTTTAATGTCGCGATATCAGTTTAGGTAACAGCATATCTGACTAAACAAGCAATGTTAGTCGACAGTTCTCACTCTGGAATGACGAATCTGCCTAAGTTGACGCCTCTCCCGAAGCTGAAGACAAGTAGCAACGGTATCAATATAAATCGTAGGCTGCATAGAATATTGTTGTATATTTCAGTTCGTATACAATTGCTTATTATAACCCATCACCTATTATATTGAAAGTGGTGAAATATTGACGACGAGAGGTCACTGAAACAAAACTTTATGGTATGCATCTTAAGATATTTGAACTTTCGTGTTTATGCCCTCAAATTGATAGGCAAGGGACAGCGTTTGTGTGTGGTTATTTTTCATACAAGCTGTGGTGATTCAGCAGAAAGATTTATTAGAACTGCTAGTTTTGTATTTGTAATTGTTTATAATTTATATCAAAGGGCGTTGTTTATAAAACATAGGAAATGCACGTGATTGTTTTCATTGCAACACAAACGATCCAAAATGGCGGTGGAGAGGTGGGTGGTTGTCGTCAAGCTGAAAAGAAACTAGATGTTAACGCCGTATTACAGGTAATTATAATTTGTCTCATGGTGAAAAATATTACAGCTGTGTAATATGAGGATATTACTGCAGCAGAGGCGTCGGATGTTCCGCATAGTCAACAGCAAGAGGGTATTGTGAGAAAGCATGGCTGGTTGTTGGATGGTTTGTTGACAGCTGTTCGTGACCATAAATAGTAAGGCAAATCAGTGGCTGTTGCATGCCATGATTGATATGGTAATTAGTAATCAGTTCATGATGGTATGGCGATAAAAATTCATAGCTCTTTCGCTTCCCCCCCCCCCCCCCCCGCAGTTAGCCTACCATTTGAGAGATTGCAAGGGATCCACAAGCAGCAAATTTATCATTACAGACTTGATCATTGACAGGTATTTGAACCCAGATGACATGAATAGGCCGACATTGTTGCGATAATTTGGATGAATTGTTGAATTCCCCATAATGCCACTTCAGTATGTTTGTGTAAATGGATATTCACTTAAATAATTAACGTGATAGAATAGTTGTGTGTGAATAAGAGTTTTAAAGTATCCCAACCTGCTTAAGGACAATATTAATGAAGCTTTTATTTGGGTAGTAATTAGACTGTAGGGGTATTACAGTAAACTCTCAATTGTCCAGTGTAATTCAGCCAAGCCCTATGCTGGTTAAAGCAAAATGCTAGATACTGCGTAGTATCCCCCATTGTCTCAATATTCAGCGTTGAGCCGGGTATTGCGTTACTGTCTGTCTCAAACCACTGTCCTGAAAACTTTGCTATGATAAAAGATAAAAGCTAAACAATAAACAATGAGACTAATATACTACAAAATAATGATACAGTAATATAGTGCCAGTTGGCTACCATTTACGAGCCAGTTGATACACCTCAGTGCCGGATGTTGCATAAAATCGCTGATTATGTCCCATTTCAGTGCCGAAATTTGCTTTATTAGAGCCGAACCACCGGCGCCCGATATTGCGATGACGGATAATCGAGAGTTTAACGTATCTTTTTTATTCCATTGAAAGATAGTAATGGATGTTTTAATGTACCTGTTCCGCACTATTTGTTTCATTGTACAGTAATGTATACCAGGTTTCTCAGTAAATCTTGTCAAGAATTGAATGCAAGCACTGAAATTTCAGTATTCATGACCTCTAACCCCTTCATCCTGAGATTTGCTTTCCCAAGCTGATTATGGCTGCCAGTAACAAGAACATAGTGTATATTATGGTAAATGCCCCAGGACTGAAGGATTACCTGGTAATTGAGATTTGCCAACCTTTTTCAGCAGGAGGATGTCTTTTCTTAGCTGACTAAAATTACATGTCGTTGGCCAGAATTTTAATAAAAAGTCCTAAGGCTTAAGGGGTTAAGGTGTTCCTCTAGGAAAGTAGAGTATATAGCTAATTTAGAGTTTAGCTTACAGATTTGTGAAAAATATATTTCTAAGTCCTATGCAATTACCCAGCTTTACTGTAGTAAACTCTGGTACGGTACCCGTATTGTTGAGGCATATCAATAGCAGTGTTATCGTTACATTTAAGTCAGTAGCCTACAGCTAATAGTTGTTGTTTTTTTTTTTTTTGAATGGCAGCAGTGTCTGGTCACCCGTGAAATGGATCATAATTACACATGCTGTATTTTATTTAATAGCATATCATGCAGTATGATGGAAATATCCATAGTTTTTGGTGTGAAGATCTCTATTGATTACAAGTACAGGTATAACATGCTGTATTTTGTTCAGAAAGTAATATTTAATGTCAGTTCTGTAAAATACGGTAACTACAAACATGGGATCCATTGTTTTACACACAAATTTTACCCTCAAGGTGAACATCTATGATAAACCAGATCCACTACTGTCGTGCCACAACATGCCATGATGCTAGTGACGTAGATGCAGTCATATTAATGCAAATGTGATGCAGTGGTAAGCCAGCAAACCAACATAAACTATTGTATGGAAAGGGAAAGTTATGGAAGGTTTGTGTGCTATACAGTACAGACTTGACATGTTTAGAATGCTTCAGGTCATGTTTATCCTGTTAGTTGTGTTACATTGCTTTTTCTACAGTGACAGCATATCACATCAACTACTTGGGTATTATTCTAAAACACTGAGTGACAGACTTGCTTAATAATAACAGTGTAGAAGTTTGCTGTCTGGCTGTTATATCAGTTTGTATGTAATAACAGCTGGCAGGAGGATGGTTTACCTGTTCTTGCCGAGTGAACGTAAGGGGTAACTTGAGCATCCTTAAAGTGGGCACAGTACAGTATATGTACCATACTCTTCATGTTATTGTGGAAATGTAATGATAGCCTGGAAGCAGTCTGAGAAGGATAAGTGATACAGTGGTTGGTGTTGGTGCAGATGATATATAAAGCAAGAGCCATGTTCTCATTTGTTAAGACAACTCCCTAGCATCTCTTCCTTACCAGTTTATTTCTGCTTATGGGATGTCAGTATTACTTTATGCAAGCTTGGACCTTGTTGGAAGGAGAATAGTCAAGAGTGAGAGCAGTGGAAATGTAGTTATTTGGGAGGAGCATATGGAGTACCATGGAGAGACTGACAAATGAGGAAGTGAAGGAGCATTGTGGTGTGGATGTGATAGAAAGCATTAGGAGAAATATATTGTGGTGGTTTGGCCATGTGGAGAGGATGGAGAGCAAGAGGATAATGAGGAGAGTGTGTGTGAGTGAGGTGGATGGGGGAGAGGGAGGAGGAGGCTGAGGATGAGATGGAGGGATGGAGTGGAGAGGTATATGAGAGAGGGATAGTGAGCTGGAAGCAGGGCAGTCAAGTGGCAGGGGACAGGGTGACATGGAGGCAATTTGTTTGTGGCCACCCCTTATGGGATTGAAGGATCTGGCAATAGATAGAGCAGACTATTTCAATGCGGATATGGTACCAACATAAATAACACACAAGGAAAATAAGCCACCAAAGAAGAGATGCTAAGGAGTCCCCTCAACTGCCAAGAATATGACCTTAAGTGCAGTACCAGGAGTGATAGGACCAAAGGAAGGTGCCCTGAGTGGCACTCTGTACAACAAAGTACAGAAAACAGACCACTGTGTTCATTATGCATGACAGATTGTTTCAGTATAAAATTGCAATCAGAAATGGGAGAAGCTCTAGCATTGTATAGTTATGGTACTGAGAAAGATGAAGTACAGTTTTGTATTGTAATTCATGGGTAAGGAAGCAGGAATATACAAACTTGTATTGTACTGTATTTCTTATTAGTAGTTTTGATATTTGAAATGTAGAGTTGAGGAACTCTTAAGGCAGAATGCAGTGAATGACTTGGGTATTGTGTAAAAAGTATACAACGGAGTTGCTGGTACCTGTATATACCACAGTTTAAAAAAGGCAGTTTATACTGTCCCTTTGTTTTGTAGAGGATAGTTGGTTATATTAGTTGATTATGTATACAGTATGTGTCAGTGTGTGGGGAGGAGATGTAATGGGAGATGATTCCCTTAATCCAGTGACATTTTCTTTATTGTTGTTACTGGACCAATATGTGATTTTATTCATTTTGGGACTGACCTCTAGCAGTAAAGAGATTTATGAAGGCTGTATATAGCTCCATTACATCAAATAGACTCCTCAGAGCTGGATAGACTAGTTGTGCTAAAATACTGTAATAGAATAAATACATCATCAGAGAGAAATGATTAGTGAGTTGTAACTCCTGCAGTGCAAGAAAGGATAGTTTAACTGGGATTTTAAGAGTCCTCAGATGAGGTACCAAAAAAGGAGGATACAGTAAGCCATAGCATTGACTTATGTGGGTGCCCCAGACCTAGTTATGCAGGCTTGCATAGCTGTGTAGAGTGTGAGATGTGATTTGAAAGTGTTGAGTAACCCCGGAGGGCCTGGTCAAGGAAACCCATCAATCGCAGGCAATTAGTCACCCCTGTTCCATGTAGTGAACCATTGTTCCCATGTGGGAAACAATGCCTTACCACAGCAAGGAATGGGGAGGAGTGTGGAGGTTTGGTTCCTTTATGGACACATTTGAATCTCGCCACCCAGTTAACAGGGGCACCATGGTAGGCAACACATACAGTACCCTGTTATTTGGTTGTACATTTGCCACCTAATGTTGCAAATGGTTTCCTAGGTTACAGTAAACCATTAGGCTTGTCATTTTTGTGTAGTCACCTGAAGTAGAAAGGAGAGTAATGAAAGAGACCCGGAAGATTGGAGAAATAGGAAGAGAGGAGGGGAGACACAGAAAAAAGAATGATAAAGGTGAAGGAAGAAGTTGGCAGCATTACATCTAGTGAATGGATGATAGATGCCCTCACCTGCCACCAGGAATTTAAAACTTAAAGGATGGAAATACTGAGGATTCATTTAAGAAGTGTGATAACATTATGAAATGAGGATTGGGGGGAGTTACCTAAGTGGATGATTGTGGTTGATCTTTTTTGACATGACAAAGATCTGTAATCCATTTTCAGTTGAGTTAATGGTCAGGCATACTCAGACTGGAGGGCTGATTTGACTAGTAACCAAGGAGACTCATCCCTTCGTCATAACAAAGCCTCATCAGATTTTATGCAACCTTGACTGGGTATTCAGGTTGTGAGAGTTGTTTCATTTACCTCAGATGAAAAAACGGCTATAGGATGGTGAAACCTATGTGAATTCAGAGTAGAGCACAGATGAAATTGGGACAAAAAGTGAGGGATTGTTAAAACTCCACATTTTTTTTCACCTGTCATTACTGTTTCCTTTAACTTTTGGGAGGCCTTTTATAGTGTAATGGTTAATGTTGGCTATTTTAAACCCCCTACAGTTTTGACACCTGTTAAGCTAATAAATCATTTGGTGATAACAAGAACAAATTACCACAGATGAAATCATAGTAAGGGGTTAATGCAAGGAGTTTTTGTGGGGATGGGGGTGCATGTGTGTGTAGTTAAAGTCTAAGATTATGTGGCTGGTACAGTACTGATACTGTACTATCATTGCATGTGCATCTAATGATGAAAAATGTCTGGATGAGAGAGAAACAGGTTTTTAAGTAATTTGGTATTGTGACAGCATCCTTGGAGGAGTATGGGTGTTTTAATGGGTGATGTACAGTATATTATGTTCAGAGTCTTACTTTCTGCTGATAACTACTCAGCTAAGAAGAGGATTTTAACTGGAAGGGTTGCTGTAGGTTTGGCCTTCATTATCTTTGACCACGAGAGGTCTTTCTTAAAATGAATAAATAAATCCGTAAATATCAAGAATGATGTGGAACAAGATGTCATTACATTGAAGGGTGTAAATGAGAGAGTTGCTGCAGGTCTTGTGAGTTACAGTCTGTTGTGGACTGTTTAGGCATACAAGAAGAGAGTGAAACGTAAGGAAATACTATTGTGTATAAATAATAAGAATGTAAGTGCATAGATGTGCATATGGTTATCTAGAGAGAGTGGCTTAAGTTTTGAAAGAAACCTTTATTATGTATGTACTTTAGAGAAGGATGTACTGCTGTATTAGTAGCAGAATGTTTTTCCATACAAGTTCACAGCAGGGACTGAATAAGATGAGGCATGTTTGTTTTTGGTAGGGTGGCCTGAGTGATGAAGCTGAGATTTTTGTAGGTCATTTGTGTGTACGGGATTTGAGCTAAGCTCACGTTGCCCTTCCTCCAGTGATATAATTATCTGAATTTGCTTTGAAAGCATGGAAATTCTTTTGACAAACAACATTTTCAGGCAGTGGTTATAATTGTGTTTGGAAAGCTATATTTTCTTACGACACCCGAGCAAGTTGGTACCATATCTTTAATTTAAAACTATGCCCTCTCGTTCTCCCCACATCACTTATGATATTCTGTCAGTGTTCTCTGTACCAAATGTACACTTATACCTCATTATCATATCTTTTCTTTCTCATTTTCCATTAATGTAGTCAGTTTCATCCATTCCAGTCTTTCTTCATGCTGCAAATTCCTTAAGCTTGGTATCATTTTTATAGCCACTCTTTGCATCTTCTCTACCTTTTTTAATACTGGTATGTTTCTTTAAGTGGAGAGGTCATACCATGGCAGCATATTCCAGTCTTGGTCGTATCATTGTCATCATCAATTTACGTAGCATTTTTATCTATCTGTCTATTGCCAGACACCTCAGTACCGTAAGGGATGGCCACAAACAAATTGTCTCCATGTCGCACTGTCCCCCGCCATTTCATTGCCCTCTGTCATATACCTCTCCACCCCATCCCTCCATCTCATCCTTGGCCTCCCCCTCCACCTCACTCACAGACACTCTCCTTGTTTGTTTCTCATTCTCCATCCTCCACATGGCCAAACCACCTCAATGTATTTATCCTAACACTTTCTATCACATCCACATCAGAGTGCTCCACTCAAACAACTCGTTTCCACGGCCCTCAACTTGTGTCCTTCCAACAAGTTCCAAGCTTCACTTCCATACATTAGTTGTTATCACAGTACTATCATGCAGTGACTTTTTTTTTACTTCCATGCTCACTTTCCTATTTCTTATCACTGCATTCAAAGAACCAACAACCTTTCTTCCTTGTTGTGCCCGTTCATGCACTAAATCCTCCAAATGTCCATCCTTAACTCATCACACTACCCAAGTACTTTACAGTACTTAAATTCACTCATTTTCCATTTCTTCATCATCCAACTTCACTGTACATTAAGTTACTTCATTTCCCTCGAAGATCATAACTTTACCCATCCCTAAATTAACCTTTAGATTCCCTTACTTACAGACCTTCCCCAACGCATTCATTTCTTCACTCATATAATTAAGTGCTGTTCATACGTTCATCAGTAGATTATATGGTCCAGTAGTTATATTATTCCTGTGCTTCTCTGGTGATGATTGCTGCTGTATTATTACACCAGAATCTTTCTCCTGTGTAGCTTTGTTGATACCTTCATTTTCCATTTTATAATCCCAGTTTGGTCTTATCTTACTAATGCCCATCTCAGTGACATTACACTTCTATCTATCTATCTATTGCCAGATGCCTGAATCCTGTTTGGGGTGGCCACAAACAAATCGCCTCCACGTCGCCCTGTCCCCCGCCATTTCACTGCCCTGCTCCCAACTCACCCCCCCCCTCTCTCATATACCTCTCCACCCCATCCCTCCATCTCATTCTCGGCCTCCCCCTTCCTCTTCCCCCCTCCACCTCACTCACATACACTCTCTTCGTCAGTCTTTCACCCTCCATCCTCTCCACATGGCCAAACCACCTCAGTGTGTTCCTCATAACGCTTCCTATCACATCCACATTCACACTACAACGCTCCTTTATATCCTCATTCGTCAGCCTGTCTTTCCATGTGACTCCACAGGCTCCTCTTAAATAAGTCATTTCCACTGCTCTCAATCTTGACTTGTGTCCTTCCAACAACGTCCAAGCTTCACTTCCGTACGATAGAGTTGGTATCACAATACTGTCAAGTACAGTAGTAACTTTTTCACTTCCATGCTCACTTCCCTGTTTCTTATCACTGCTTTCAAAGAACCAGCAACCTTTCTTCCCTGCTGTACCCTTTCAAGCACTTCACCCTCCAAACCTCCATCCTGAAGGTACTGAAACGTACTCACATTTTCCAATTCCTCACCATCCAACCTCGCTGTACATTCACTGACTTCACCTCTCTCAAAGACCATCACTTTACTTTACACTTATTAGTGTTAAAATCTACCTTCCACAAGTGACTCCATTATGTTGATCTTAACCCCTGCACCGCGGGCTTGTTTACCAATGACTTGCGTGTGCCGCGGGGTTATTTGGGCTCCGACAGACTCTCAAAAAATATTTGCCAAAAATCAGTTATTAGTCCTAGAATAATAAAATTACATATGCTTATGGCACATACCTTCAGCTTTCTCCTGGAATGATTGTTGAGCCTTCGTCGGTTACCGTAGGACTTGTGGAGACCTCTGAAGTAGGGTAACAAAGTCTCCACTTTACACTTCCCGACAACCCGTAATATGATTACCACAGCCAGATACAAACACTATAAACACTATTCTACAATTTTCAAGTAGTTTGGGATCCATACTAAAAAAAAAAACACTGTGAAAGCAATGGAAATTACGAGCGCGTCTGATCGTCGCACTGGCACTAGTTCGCTTTTGTTACTCTGTCATTTATTATTCATAAAACCCCTCACACTTTATATTTCTATTACTATATAACACTTATATATATCTACAGTCTTTATCCATAAGTTTCCTTCAGTAGTATTAGTTTATTGTCACTGTAGGGATTCAATTTCTTTCAGTAAAATACGTAGCATTCACTTTCTCGTCCTGTATACTGTCATTGAGAGTGAATGTCACTTTCATCTTCACTCTCATAACTCATAGCATTCAGACATGCTAGAGTGAAACTTTCACTTTCATTACTCCTAGGGTATATACTCGTATTCTTATAATACTACTCATTTACATTTCTATTTACGTTCTCTATTTTATTTACGTTATTTACATTTCTATTTTATTTACACTGTGTTGTGCACTGTCACTTGAAATAACTTATAAAACTATTTTCCATTGTTCACGTATATTTACATTCATTACTTTCACTTGCTGTTTACACATTATTTACAATTCCATTTGCACTGTTTTACTCAACAGAAAGATGGTAGTCACTCTTTTATCAATTGTCAGCCCTTTACCTCTTTCCACACGAGGTTTAGTAGGGGGTAAAGGTCACAGGGCCATTTGCATGGGGATGAAAAAAGGCCTTGAAGTCAGCAAGAAGAAACATATGTACCCTCGCTTCGGAAGATGAGAGTAAACTGATAACGGAGGGCCAGCGTGGAGGCCTGCTTTAGGGGTTATTCAGAGTTACCAATATTGGTTCTTGAAACAGCTAAGTCTAGCACTGATATGATTGGCAGGAAATCTAGACAATACATTATAAATTTGGTAGTTCCAGGTGAATGTAAATATCACTTAGGCTTCTCCCTTCCCTCCTTACATGTATATTTATTACGAAAATAGATTAGAGGCCTACTTAGGAGATATATATTCAGAGCTACCAATGTTAGATCTTGAAACAGCTTTGTGTAGCACTGATAAGATTGGCAGGAAATCTAGACAATACATTATAAATTAGGTAGTTCCAGATGAATGTAAATATCACTTAGGCTTCTCCCTTCCCTCCTTACATGCATATTTATTACGAAAATAGATTATACGGCATATTTCAAGGGGAAAAAAACAGCGAAAATTAGCGAACAAGTGCACATGAGGTGTTGTCAGGTGATAATTAGCCAATTCCAGGTGTATGGCACTCTCACTTACCTTATTTTCTTTCTTGTATATATTATTTGGTATAAGAATAGGACATAGGGCTTATTTCAATGGATGAAAGTGAAAAATTCCAGGGAAGATTTACTTAGCGTAGCATGGCCGGGCAGGCGAGAGGATAGGGTAATGGAGGGGGGGGTAGGGAGGGGAGTCAAGAACGGGGAGAAATGGCTAAATTGTCAACAATGGATGGGAGTACAGATGAGATTAGGAGTGCTGACTAGTGTTGGATATTGGCAGTACTGATAGATGATACAAGCCCCCACTTGGAAGCCCGGGTGAATTCAAAATAACACAGAATCACAAAAGCGACGCCCTGCGGTATGATCCCTTGCTCCCAAGCGTCACGAAAGTGACGCCCCGCGGTTAAGGGGTTAATCTTCCTGCAACTCTCCTCAGTTATTTTCATCTACAATTTTCTTAATAATTTTTGCATCATCAGCAAACATATTCATATATGATCATACTTCATGGGATATATTGTTTACATATATCAGGAACATAATGAGGGTCAAAACTGCTCCTAGGGGCATGCTGCTTGTCACTGTCTTCCGTGCCACCATTATTATTAAATTTCCAAATCAGCCTCTCATGTGGTACTCGATCAGACCCTTGCCTTAGATCCTGATAAATACAGCCGACTTGCCTGTCTCCTTCCTGTAACACAATAATAACTGTCATAAAAACCCTGCAAGTTTGTGATACATGTACCATCTCTTGAAAACCAAATTGCCTCAGCAAGTCTGTGATACATGAAGTACCTTCTCAGAAACCAAATTGCCTAGAGGGTATTGTCGTATTTTTTTCTAAATGAGCAACCCATCTCATCCTTATTTTTTTCATACAGTTTACAAACAGTACTTGTAAGAGACACTGGTCTATAGTTTAATGGGTCTTCCCTGCTGCCACTCTTATATATTGGTACTAAGGTATTTTTATATATTGGTACTAAGGTATTTTTGCTCCCTTCCAATCCATGAGCAGATCTCCTGCTATTAGAGAACATTTTATTATTTTATACAGTATATATATATTGGTTTAACAAACACTTCAGCACATTCCTTGATAACCCAACCAGAAATGTTGTCATGTCCCATGGCTTTGGTTGCATTCACATTTTTCATCAACTCAAAAGTTCATCAGGTTCAAATTTAACGTTATTTACCACATTCTTACAATTTTTTTTCCGATGTCTGAAAACCCTCATCTGGACATGTTGTCTGGAATTTTTCATTCATAATCTCACACGTCTTCTCTTTCATGTTCTCTATTATCATCTTTATCTTTCAAGTCAGTCTTTAATTTTCATTTTCCTGTATATATATCTATAAAATGTTTTTGGATCTCATTGACACATCCACTATATTCACACAATTTGCTGCCGCTTCTCTTCTAATCCTCACATAATCATTTTTAAAATTTTTATATCTCCCGTTACTTTCCTTACCATGTTCCAAGCTTTGTTGCTCTTTTTCTTTGCTGCTGTAAACTTATTAAGCCATCCCTTTTCCTTCTTGAATTTAGTTCCAAATTTGGGAACATATTTACTAACACTCACTGTATGCTCCCTTAAATTGAAAGAGTCTGTTTTCTACATCATTTGCTCCATTAAACTTTCTCCATTCATATTCCATGAAATACTTTCTCAAAGCATTAAAACCACTGCTTCATTCCAAGAATAAGAAGATCACTTTGGAGCTGAAAATGAAGGTTATTGAGCTGAATAAGTAAGGTAAAAGGAACTCAAACTTTGGACGTGAACTTGGCTTAGGTGAATCGACAGTGAGGAACATTATCAAGAACGAGGAACAGAGTTTATGAACCATCAAGACTTACAGAGGCCAGCATGTGGACGGGTGCGGTAAGGTTGCTAATCCCGCAGTTATACTAATGGAGTGCTACCTAGCACAGTACATTCACAGTTCTGTTCTTTCTTTGAGCAAAAATCTTAAAATGATAGTCAGTAATCGGGAAGTAATATAAATGACAAAGCTAGGATGGGGTGTCGACCATATACATCTGTTTCCATTGATTCAGTGGTTTCTAATATACGAAATTTCCATTATATATATGTGGCACATTTTGTCTGCCATATCCTCGCATACTGGGAGATCCCACTGTGTTACTAAGCAGTATCTTAGTTATACTCTTCCTGTCTCATACCTTACCATGTGTAACTGCACATACTTTGTGGTTTTCATTTGCTTTCTCTTCTCTCTTTTATATACCATTTCACCATTTTCGTAATCAGTACCTTCCAAAAAAACATATTTGCTTCATCTATTCTCTCACTTTTTTTTTTTTTTTTTTTTTTTTTAACCAGCATTAAATCACTTTTTTTTCTCTTATTTCTCGTGATTCAAGTCCTTCCTCACCACTCTCCCCTTGTATCTCTCACTCTCCATCAACTTCTAATGTATGTAGATTTCATCACTCTCTGCCACCCCTACTGACTTGAACTGAATTTTGACTGTCTTTGCCCCACCCTTTCAATACTCTCACAACCTCCAAACTCCCTCAGTCTTTTCCTCTCATTTAATACTTTCTGTACCGTATCTAACTTTTTAATCAGTTCACTGGCATTCTTTTCCTCTGTCACCTTTCTCTCAACTTTACTTCTGAGTTCATCTTCTTTATCTCCAGACTCTATCACACATTTTTTTTGGATCTACTGTTTCTCTCAGTGTTTTCCCTCATATATTATTTCTTACTGTGCTCCTGCTTCATAATTTACTTTTTCTTCCATTCCTTTGCGCTCTTATCTCTCTGTAGTCCTCATTTGTTCCTCCATTATTTCCATTAATGCAGTTTTCCTATTTCACATACCTGCCGTGCATTCTGCATATTATTCATTTCTGTTACCACTTCCTCTGTTTTCATTTGATTTTCCCTTATACTATACTTCTCTTTAATGTTTCATTCTCTTCCTTTACTTTCTTGATTTGACTCTGCTTTTTTCTTATATTCTGCCAGTTCTTTCTCAGCCTGCATCTTTCACTCCTCAGTTCCATCCCTCTCAGCTATCACTTCTCCAAAGCAGTCAGCTTCTCCAAGAAATCTCTACCAAAATCCGTAAGATTCACAAATTACCTGTATTCTTCTTTCTAACAATTTTAACCTCTTCATAACCTCCCACTCTGACACCATCCTCTCCTCTAACTTCTCCATCTTCTTGGATTTACCCTGAAACCCCTCAAATTCCAATGATTCAGGATTCATCCTTTTACTACAGGATTTACCCTTTGTTGTAATTTGCATGTAGCTCTGGAGAAACAGATGGACACAGTTGTAAACAGAGCCCTTATTATCTTACCCATCTTTTGTGGTCAGCTTATTTTTAGAATATGCACATCTTTACAATATAGACCTTATGTCTTCATGTTATCTCTGAATTAGTAACTGTTTAAATTACTGTGGAGGCATATACAGTAATCACTCCAATATCCGACGTAATAGAGCCATAGGTAGGTCCGGATATTGGTCCTGTCCGGATATTGGGACCCAGCTTATGGACTTCTACTTATGGACCCTAACTCAGAGAAACACCTATACAACTCCCTCTGGACATGCATAGCACCTAGTTAAGACCCAAATCACACCAATAAGGCACATAAATGACTGAAATAAATGCAAAAGAAACATAAAATGAGGGTTTAGAAGTAGGTTCATACAATAATAAACATTCTGGTGACTGGCTCCTGGACTGGTACTTATGGACCCTAACCTAGCCTATCTCAGAAAAACGCCTTCCTACTGCACATGCATAGCTCCTAACACCCTATTCACACCAATAAAGGACATTAAAGTGTGAAATGAGGTAAGTATAGTATGGAAAAAAGTACAGTATGAAACATTCTTATGTCCGGATAGTGGGGATGTTCGGATATTGGGCGTCCGGATATTAGAGTGATTACTGTACGTAACATGAATATAGCTCTCCTGTCCCACAAATTAGGTAAACTTTTATGCTCCATCCACATACTTTTGATCTTGAGCACCCTGCGTGTTTGTGTTTGTGTGTGTGTTTTTGTCCTTAACCGTATCAGTGAAATAACAGGAAATGTGAATTATGATGATATACCCTATTAGTAGAAATAATAGAGGAAGTTGAGTTGTATGATCCAGTTTATGCTGTGGTTATATGACAGTATTGTATGGAAGGTTGGATTGGTCAGGCATGATGAAAAAGCTGGAAAGAGGGTGCAAGACTCACCACAAGAGCAGCGTAGGACAGCTAGGAAGAGCCAGGGTGAGTGAAGCTGCTACAAGAAGGCAGGTAGTGGCGATGCTAGCGTGGGAGTGAGGGGACCCACCTGGGTGAGCATCGGGTTCCTGGGTGAAGATTGAGGTTGCGGCGGTACTCACTACCCGGCCGAGCTCTGGCGTCGGCTGGGGGCAGGTCCATGGTATTGGTGCGACGGTACACTGGCAAAGCAGTACCGGGACCCACCTCTCCTGCTAGCCGCCCTGTGGTCTGTGTACGCCGATATGGTCGCTGCTCTCCTTCCCTCCCTCGCATCCCAGCTGGGTTGCCCCGGGCCAGCCCGCTGGTGCCTGAGATGCGGGTGAGGTGAGTGAGGCGGCGGGACAGCTCTTCTCGAGCTTGGGTGCGAGTGTCATCAGATCCCAGAGGCTCAGGACTTCGCAGTCGACTCACAGAGGGTTCCCTGGACCTACCAGGTTCTGGTGATGCCACCCCTGCTGCCACCTCCCCAGCCAGTGTTCCTGCAGCAGCACCAGCAGCTGCCAGAACATCCTGCACCTGACTGTCATCTGGCTTGGTGCTGGGTGTTCCTGCAACAAAGCTGCCATTGATTGAAGTAGAGGGCACCTCCTCTCTCACCAAAGATGCTGACCGCCGACAGTATTGAAGTGGATCCCTTGGGGGTGACATGACTTTGTGATAGTGGTCATGAGGCAGGGAAGGTGCCCTAGAATGATAGTGGACATCAGGGGGCATAGATGGGAGTCTGGTGGTTGCCAGTAGTGCATTATCAGGTGTGCTGGATAGGTGGTCGGGCTGTAGTGAGGAGCCACGTTTGCCTCCTAATGAGAAGAGGCCTGTCATGCTGGGGTCGTCGGGAGGCAGAGATTTACGAGAGGGGCGGCGGGTGGGGTCCCAGACAGGGGGAGAAGTGAGAGAGGAGCGGGGAGAGGTTGCCGGAGAAGAGGGATAACGATTGGGACTGAAAGACTCACGTAGTGCTCGTTCAGTGTCTTCTTTCATGAGTCTGGCCTTGGCTGCTGCTAACTGCTGATCCATGTCTTCTCTGGTGTTGGCACGACGCAGTTGAGGCTTCTTTTTATTTTGGAACTTTGAGTAATAGCTTTTACGAGTGATACGATCCATCACGCTCTCATCCTCACCCTCACTTAGACCCCTCATCTCCTCAATTTCTGTCACACACTCATCATCATCAGTACCCGTCCTGTCCTCTGTACTCTGCAACCTTTTGATCTTAGCCAGCTTTACCTCACCCTCACTCACAATATTGTTGCTGCTGCTGACCTGTGTAATGTTGTTGACGGCTGGGGTGTTCTTCATATTGCATTGGTTGATGCTGTTCATGGCTGTTGCGGGTTTGGGTGTGTTGGTTGAGGTTGTGGTCATTGTAGCTGCTGCATGGGTTGCTGTAGTGGCTGATGTTTTGGTGGCAGTGGTAGCAGCTGTCTTACTTGGTGCTGCTGCTGCTATGGTTTTGGCCACCTGACTTCCTGTATTGTCCACACTGACAGCTGCAGTGTCAAGGTTGGTTGGACGGCCGTTTCGTCGGTTTGCCAGGGCTGGTGATAGACCATATGTGTCAATAGAGCATACGGTGGTAACTGCTGGCACCACACGACATCCCCCACTGCCACCGTCTGCCTCGGACACCCCTATATTCCCTATTCTAGAAGTGATGTCATTTTCTAGCTGTGATAAATGATTGCAGATGCTTTTAGTGACTGATTCAAGGGTGTAGGGTTGTTTGCCTGTGGTGGCTTTAGTTATTGTGGCTTTGGAGTTTGTGGTGTCATGTACAGGGCTGTTTGCAGAGCCACTTCCAATGCTTGCCATGCCAGTATCATCAGTTCGACTTAAAGCCAAGTTTTCTTGACTCTTGGAAAACTTTTTGGTTTTGAATCTAGGGGGCTTCTTTGGTGACTCATCATCTGGAGTGGTCTTAAATGATACTGCTGACTTGGACAGGCTGGTGGTGGATCCCTTATGATCTTCTTTTGATTCCTTGCGGCCTAAAAACTTGTTTAGTGCATCAGTTAGTTTCTTAGATGGTTTCCTTTCTGATCTTTCCGAGTCTTCCTGGCCACTCTCTGCATCGCAGAGGCTGGATTTTGATGAACTCTTCTCAGTCCTGTGTTTGAGGAACCTAGAGGGTCGCTTGAGCCGGAACTTCTCCTCCTTTTCAGTACCATCGTCATCCTCTTGTTTCTGTTTGTCAGATGCCCCACTCCGGTTGCTCTCAGACACATTAGACCCTGATCGGTTGAAGCGTGAGGCAAGGAGCTTGTACATTGATTTTGGTTTGTCAGGGTCACAGGATGAGGTTTTCTTAACTTTTCCCTTTTCCCTTTCGCTGTCATCGTCTCCTCTTATGGAATCTTTGTCTGAGTCCTTCTCCCTTTTTATAATTTCTACTTTGGTAGGACTTTCTTTGCCCCTTTCCTCATTAACTATATTATTTCCTATTCTTTCTTTTTTACTTTGTTCTCCAGCTGCACTTGGTGATCGTGCAATACTCTGGAATGGGGTGTGCACAGAACTGGATATAGGTTCACTTGAAGCCGTCTTGTCGGGTGATTTGGCTCTATCTAGTTTCTTTTCAATCGAGGTCTTAGCTTTCTCAAACGGTGACTTAGCTCGTTCAAAGTCTGCTTTTGGTACAACCGGTGGTGGGGACTTTAACCTGACGAAAGTATTCTCTCTGTTGCTGTTGGCTTGATCAAGTGGCAGTTCGCGGGACTTGCTACGTCTGTAAGCCTCGAAAGGTGATATTCTTTTAAGTGTGCCAGAATTCAGTTGGCTAAGTTTCTCACTAGCCACTTCTATGGACGGAGTCAACTCCTTTGATTTGTTCTTGCAGTAAACCTTTGGCTGGGTGTAGTCAGGCTTGTTGGGTGTGGTGATTGTGTTAGTGCTGATGGTGTTTCCACAGTAGCTGCTGCGTGTACTTCCAGCAGTACTGCTACTGCTATTTTTGACTGGGATCCCAGTGCTGGATCTGCTTGTTGTTATTCCGCTGTTGTTGTTTGGATCATTGTTTGTGGTTGAAGTTCTTGGTGCCACATTATTATTTATCCAGTTGAGGTTTGTATTTGACAGTGACTGAATATTATTAACATTTTCATAGGTGTTACTGTTTATTGCATCCATTGGTCGTGTCAAATTTTGTGCACTGCTACCTAATCGGCGGTTATCTGGAACATTTATATTAGGTTCTGGGAATTCTGGTATATTATCATCCGTTAGGGACATGACACTTCTTGTTTTGTGTGATTCTACATTAGAAAGAGTGTCCAGTGCATGTCTGAGATCTTCACTCTTGCCTCGCTGATACCTTTGCAAATCAAGGCCTCCTGTTCCTCCACTTCTTCCAAGATTTCTTCTGTATGCATCCAGAGCAGAACTATCAGCACTGCGAACGACGGTACTCCCTGGACGCACCCAGTCCTCTCTGGACGAATATGGTCGTCTGGTGCTACCACTGCTGTCACTGCTCGTTCCATCTTTGCTCACATCTACAAGAGATTTGTGAGTAACAGGTTCAGATGAGGGATAGGCAGAGTAGGAAGCTCTGTTCTTACGATTGTGAGCTGCTATGTCTCCTCTGGTCATGGGAGGATTGCTGTTTGTTGATTGCTGTGTCCCTACTTTGTCACCTGTCTGAGTTCTTTGAGTATTCTGGGGCTCAGGACAGGATAGGTGTATGGCAGGATTAGAGGCATACATAGGTTTGTTGGCTTTCAGCATCTGAGAGCCTTGGCCCTGTTTTGGCTGTGGTGAGGTGAGAGGAGGCAAGGAGTCATCACCGGCCTCCAATTCCCGCACCAGTTGTTGGAGCTGCTCTTGAACACTTTGCTTAAGTGCTTCAGTGTCTTCAACCTGTTGCTGCTGTGTGCCGGGGGATTGTGGTGACACTTGCTGGTTTGTGTTAGTGTCATTTAGTTGTGAGACAGCAGTGCGATATTGTGCTTGCTGCTCACAAGGCCCACCATCCCTCCCAATACATTCCCCCGGCTGTGCCGCCACTGTGGAGTGGGGGCGTCGCAGCGGCCCTCTCAAGGTACCGTACATTGCAGCAATTCTGTCTGCCGAATCTTGATGTTGTGGTATACGATTGAGGCCTCCCCCGCTGCCAACAGGGTATGGCCGAGGCAGCGACATGCCTCCGCTTCCAGGGTACATTCCCCGTGACCCTCCAAGCTCCTCATCGGGTATGTTGTGAAGTTCCCTTGATGGGGCACGGGAGTACTGATGGCGCCGACCCAGTGAACGTACTGATGCATCTGAGTTGTCACTCTCACCTCCATCCTCCCCGCCAGACCACCGTGATGCTCGCCACCCTGAGGGAGCAGAGGTGTCAGTAAGAGGGTAGTTGAGCTGATGAACAGTAATAGGGGGCAGAAAACTATTAGAGTAAATTCTCATTATATATTTTTTCCCCTCTCATCAGTCATGACATTTTTGTTGGTTTATTCTTGCTACTTTCAGGTAGCTATAATTGGCTTAGAAAGGTCTTCAGATAGTGAAAGGGTGGGCTTCTGATAGTGAAGGGTTAATGAAGGCTACAGCCAACCCCTCCAGTGTGTGGTGTTCTTCCAAATATTAATATAATATCAGAAGGTAGGGAAAATTAATTGTGAAATTTTTCAATGGGTTGAAGGAAGTACAGTATTGAAAAATTGCCAGTTAAAGTTCCATTGCTACTTAAAATCCTGATCTTCCAGTCTTCACAAAATTACAGTTACAGCTGTTTGGAAAAAGTTTTAATACAGTATATTGGAACACATTCCTCTCATATTATGGGAATTGCCTGTGCACGCATAAAACTGAAGTTAAAGTTGATAGTTTCACTCTCAAAATAAATCATTCTAGCCATTGTATAGACACCTGATGTTTGGTTGCTCTCTAAGGGTTAATGACTAGCCTATGCCCCTTTAACCCCATCAATATGAGAGCCTTATTTTTATCATCACCAGCTTTTTTAGTGGAGGAGGTTATGGAGGCTGTTTCCAACCCCTGCACTATGAGATGCTTCACACACACTAAAACAATTTCTTCTGATGGCAGTAATATGAGAAAAATGATGTACAGCACTCAATTTGAAGAGACTGAGTATAATGGACTGAAGTAGTCTGTTCAGAGTGGTGAAAGGGGAACGTGGTAATGAGAGGGAAAAAGCAAGGCAGTTGTAGGGCAGCTGAGAGGTAGGTAGAAGTGAAGAGAATGTAATGCACTGTACAGCCAGGGAAAATTTTTTGCTTAGTATGCCACTGCATCTAAATCATACTTAGGGCAAGTCTATCACTTTTCTCAAGAATGAGTTGTGAGCAGAGAAACATTGCCTAGCCATGCATCAGCTATAGGCAGAGAAACACATCAAACCTCTCTTAGCTTCACAATATGAATAGCAGCAGAAAGTGGATGGTAGAAATTGTGCAGTATTTGGTGAAATTTGGCCCTGATTCAACAAGAGGAAAACAAGTTACACATAAAAACAAAGCCATGGGCAAGAGCAAATAAATAATATTTGGCATCCTTATATTAACCCCATCAGTGTGATCAGCCTCTCCATTGTCTTCCATTTCTGATAGTTAAGAATGAGATATTAAAAGATGTTTTGTGGAAATAATACAAATGTTTCTAGCCCCTCTCCAACAGTTAGTGTTTGTTGGAGAATAAGATTTTCTGGCAATAGCAACATCATGATAAGCACATGGTGGTATATAAAGGATTAAGATCTTTTGAGGGTGATGTATGTCATATTTATTACCCTAGATCTTACTGTATTTGTGGATGCAGAATATTTGTTTACTTATCTGAAATTAAACATTTGCTTTGCATCAAAATACAGCCAGAATGTTTAGCCTTTTATTTAAGCCCTTACTTTCAAAGGTAAAATTTGTGCACTCTGCATTCATCATTTCCAGCAGTGTCATCAGCTGTGGGCTTGTTAATTAAAGCAGAATTGAAGCTAACTTGGAGATATAACATTATGTAGTTTCATTTTCTTTTCATGTGTTTATAGTTTCCTTGATACTGTTGCTGTGTAGACTATGCATTGTTGTGCCTTTGTGTATATTTGAGCTATTAGGATATCAGGACACCAAACAGGACTCGGATGGCGCATTTATAGCAGAGTGCCACAATACTTGGCAAATTCAGTATTTTTTAAATGTTGCTATATTCCTAGTGACAGCGTGAGATCACCAGTAATGTAATACTGCTGTATCTTTATAGTTCTTGTATGTTGCTACCCAGTCTCTGAGAAGGGGGGACTATCCATGTATTCTCTGCATGTTGTAAAAGTGGCAGATAGCAGCCCCAACACACAGCACTTTGTGTTCCAAGAAGCCTTGTACTTCCCATGGCTTAGGGGGGTAGAAGGCTGTGCTTGAGCTATCCTTTCTCTTTAGAGTTGTATTTCCATAAAGATTGGAAAGTTGTCCTCTTGGAGATCTTGGCTCTATGTGAACATAGGGAATCTAGTTAGAGTCATGGTGATAATAGTCTGGACTGTACTATAGGGTGGCCAGATTAGGGTGATGGTGATAATAAGTTGGACTGTAATAAACGAAACTTGTTACTGTACACCGGTTTCAACAAGTATTGTGCGATCAGTACTGCAAAGCTTGTCCAGGGAGATTAATCTGTTATCATCCAAATGTTTATATGATGATACTAGGCAGTGTAACAAATATGGGATGTAATATATCCTCATGAAAACTGGTTTATCAATGTGGGGTATAATCACCAGACATTTTGCAATAGCCATCAGTTATGGTATTAATTTTTCGTGTTCGAAGTGTGCACCGATACTTTTTGGAGCAGGTGTCCATGCTGGTACACTCGATCAAGAAACCACCTTGATGGTTTCATCTTGAGCATTGTTGCTAATCAGGTTTTTTCCTTCAGGTGATTATTTCTGAATGAGCTGTTTTCTTCCTATGTTGTATAAAGTTCGTTCCTCTTGCCATACTGTCAAAATTACTAGTCATATACAACCATGAGTATTTATTGGAGAATATTTTCATTCGTTTCCTTCACTGTTTCGAAATGTAAAGATTTAAGATTGTAAAGATAAGTTTTTGAGTGATAGTATGTTGAATTGTAGAAAAAAATCCCATATACTGTATTGTACTGTAGTAAATGAATTGCATTTACCATTTATATTGTATCTTAAATGTATAGGCATCTCATTATTCCAGACATGTAACCTTGAGTGTTATATTTAGGTGTGTTATTTCTGTAATAGCAACACCAGATGGCAGATTATGTACCACAGATGTGTTAGGCTCCCTGTCCTGAATTGTGTGTTTTGTTTTTTAAGCTACTGTTTTTGTGGACACGCTTATTTTGTTTTAATATGAAAATTACATTCTGCCTAGGATCACCTGAGTAAGCATAGTACATTTAGTGCTTACTTAATTATTGCAAGCTAAATGCCTTACAATTAATAATTTATGTCTGTCAGTCTGGATGTGGTCCACTGCAGTACCCGAGTTTCGTCAGGAGAGTGACAGCTAGAATAAACCCTTTCCCAGGCTGGCAAGTATGAATCACGAGGGGTGTCTGAAGTGTATGTGAATTTTGAAAGTGTAGTTTTGTGTGTGTGTGTGTGAATCAAGAGGATGCTTGTGAAAGAAAATGCTACTAGCACCCACTTTAAATGTTTGCACCACAACTTGGTTTTTAAACCCCAGATACCCCGCCTGGCAGTGGGCTTTTACTTAACTAATTGGATATATATAATATATATATATATATATATACACACACACACACACACACACACACACACACACACACCGCTCGCTGGTAACGTTCTCGCTTGCCGTCTGGTAGACGGTAGTTCGAACCTCGATCAGGTTGCAAAAAGTTTTGCTGACGAAGTGGGTGGTTACTGTCCCCCTTGAGCAAGGAGACGGGTGTGTGTGTGTGTGTGTGAAGGTCACAGCCATGCCCTTAGATCGGACTGTATGAGCTCTCAGCTCCCTTCCAGGAGGGTAAAAGCTGACCATCACAACCATCAAGTGATCCTGACCGACCCGGTGAATTACACACACACACACTAGCAGGGGTACCCAGCGTTGCTGGGCCAAAAAGGCAAACATTCTAATCCTATTTGTTCTAGGTCAGTCTTTCTACTCCAGAAAAACTCTGTACCTCTTATACCTTTGTTAAGGGATTATAAGAGGTCTATCTCAGCTTTTGCAAACTAATCCACAGTAGTTGTGCCCACTTGCTTACTATTACTGGTGACCTCAAATGGCCTCAGAAGTCAACCTTACATAGCCTATGGGCTGCTGGGTCTAGCCAGTGACCTCAAATGACCTTGGAGGTCAGCTTCTTATAGCCAGTGTCTGAACTGGAGGCCATGCGAGTCTCCAAGTCAAAAATTGGCCTGCAAGGGCCAATATATATATATATATATATACATACACACACACACACACACATTGTATATATGCATTTACTGTATATGGAGTAGTGAAAGAGATGAAATTAAGGACAGCTAGGATAGGAGAAAAACTTAAGTTGAATGGCAAGTAATGGAGTCTCATAATGTGCTTGTATGCTGATGATGCTGTTTTGATGGCAGAAATTAAGTGTGGCTTGCAGAAGGTAGTGAGAGTTTGATCAGATCTGTGCAAGAAGAAAAGTAAGATAGTAGTATGTGAAAAGAAAGAGTATTACAGTAGATTCTTACAGGCAGTAGAGAGTGGAAGGTACAGGAATTTGCAGGGTACAAAAAGTGAAATACTTAAGGAGGTGATAGTTTTAAGTATCTGGGAGCTGTTTCATGTATATGTGGCCAGTTGGAGAGTGTAGTTAAGGACAGACCACAGAGAAGAGTAATTTAAGAGCTTGGTTGGGTTTTAAAGGACAGGAAAGTTAACATGGAGGTTGAGACCCCTACTTAGGAGGTAAAGAGAGCAGTACATAAGTGTTGTACTGTCATCATTCTTGTATGTGAGTGAAGCCTGGGCTGTGAGTGACCGAGAACTTTCTAGGTGGCCAGCTGTTGAAATGACCTTTCTTGGAACAGTAAAAGTGATACAGAGGGCATTGTTGGTAGAGGCATACCTAATTTGGTGTGGAAGAAGAGAGTGAAACAGCACACTGAAGAAGGAAGAGGAAGAGGAGGTTTGAGAGATGAGAAAGGTGTGTCAGTGTAGCCTGGAGGCACTTCTGTCACAGCCATCCCTTTTTCATAAAATGTGTGATCAAGCTAGTGATGTCAGATTTATGCTGTGGTGCAAAAGGTACTTCAGATCCCCAAGTTCATTAAGAAAATATTATTAGCTGGGCACTTAAAATTAAAGTACTAAGGCTGATACAGCCATAGACCTTATGAAGAATATATTTTACTATTTTGTATTAAATTTTGGTAGTTGTACATTCTGTATTTTACAGGCAAAGCCAGAAGTCATACAGTTATGAGAAAGGAGTTGCAGTATATTGAAGCTTTTACCTTTATATTTTGTAAAAAAAATTCTGTGTACAGTGCATTTTATTTATTCAGTTTGCCCTCCCCACCCTCCTGGCAGTTTTTAACTGTGACAACTGTTTAATGAACACATGTTCCATATAACATAGCCTTGTTGTTCAGTAGCATTATCCTCCAGTACTGACATGTGTAGAGGAAATTTATGATAATGACAATACTTTTGTCATTATCTGCACCACAGTATTTAGCCATTAGTGTCGATAGCAGGGAACTGTATACCCATTTTTTGATCATGCAGCACACACTTGAAGTTAACCATGCACATTGCACACAACCAAAGCTCCATCTTGGAGTAGGTGTTTGGTTATATCAGGGTGGTTATTGTAGCACTAACTGGGAAAGAAGAGAAAAAAAAAATCCCCTGTGGTTCTAATTGCAGTGTGGGATGCTCCATCTCTTATTACAGAACTATTATTTCTGGTTTATATTTTCTTGCAGTAATTCACACTTGGGGCCTGCTGCATTCCTTTATAGGCCAGTAGGTAATATTTTAGTTTTTTGGATAACTGGTTAATCCATTGCTGAATTTTGTATTTTATTCTTGCTACCCTCGTATGATTTTATTCACCTCAGGAAAGACTTTAACACCTGGAGGAGTTGACTTCAGTGTTCATTGAACTTATTCATTAGTGGAAATCCTTCCTGAAGTTTGTTCAGATCTTCTAGTGTTGGCTTGGGTAACATGAAGTATATGTATGTACATATAGGGTAATCGGATTGAAGAGATAAAGCTATTAAGATACCAGATACTAGAAGTGCCTTTAGATAGGACTGGGAGAAAAAATGCCATGAAAGCAGTAAACACAGCTTCTTGCTGTGTTCTTGAACTGCGAATAGAATGAATTAGTGGGCCAGAGCTTAGACTTCATCGTATCCCAGAGTATCTGTAGTTAGTCATGATCTTGAAATGGTTGTTGTTGGTTAATGCTAAATACTACAGTATAAGCGTAGCTTCTATACTTGAACATTCATGCATTGTGTTAATATTTTTATTGTCTGGGAAGTGAAAACAATCTAAGCTTCTCCCACATTTGAGTGATCTCCAGTTTAAGTCCTCTGCTGAGCAGTGTATCACAACTTGGGTGCAAAATTAAGTGGTTCATTGTAGTTACTAAGTTCTCTATAAATTCATTGACAGTTCAAAATGGAGATACACTAAAATATAGTTTCTTTACATTCTCAAGTAAAGTTACTGAATACTGTGCTTATAATTATAAAACACATTATATGAGGGCATTTAATGCTCAGGTGCCTCAAATACACATTGTAGTAATCGGTTTTTGCTGCTGCCCACCAGAGGACTGAGACCTGGGGCCACATTCTTGTCAGCTTAATTGGTTTTCTTGCACCTCTTCCTTACCAGTTTGTATCTGTATATAACACACTAATGTACTTTATCTATGCTGTTTTTTACAAGCTATGTTGATAATAAATGGATGAAAGTAACATACAGGAGAAGAGTAGGGTGTAATATGCATAATAAATTGCTAAGGAAGATGTGCCAGAAGGCCTTCTAGACCAACAGAAATGCGAGCCCTGGAGTGTCATTAATTGCATTCTACTCCAGCCAGTACACGGCAAGAATCAATGTTTACTTGCCTTTTAAGCCGCCCTCACAATAATCCTTCCTGGCTGAGCATCCTTGATATTGTGCAATATTTTCTTAATGGCAGCAGATTCGGTTGGTGGAAGTGGTAGAGAAGTAAATCATACATAAAAATAGTAATAAAAATGCATGATACATATCTGTTGGAGAATGTCTACAGTCTCCTCAATATTTCACTTGTAATTATATCAAATCAGGACTGTAAACTTCATCCTGGTTTTCACCCATTGCTACTGTTGTCTTTCGTCATGTCTGGCAGATCACTGATCATGTTTTCAATGTACAATGTGTTCTTCTTCAGAGCTGTTATTTCATTGTATCCCACAGTGTCAGTTTGATTGCTTCCAGCTCAGATGAAATATTAGCAGAAAATTTTGTCACTGAATGTGTTTTACATTGCAGTTCATTGTGGATTTTGCTTTTAATTACTTATACTGTACCTGGAAGCTGCTCTACCTGGTTATGCAGCACTACCTCTAAAATACCTAAGACTGTATATACTTATATATGTTGTGCACTGATACTTTACATTTTGCTTTGGTACTTAACTTTACCAGCTGCTGAGCAGAACAGGCTAGAGGCTGTACAATATAATTTGATCCAGCTAAGGAGTAGAGGCATACCAATGTTTACAATTTTCATTTTAATAACAATGGAGCAGAGAACTATATGGAAAAACAAACACATGCAGAGACTTGGCACTTTTGTTGTTAATAATTTGCAAACAAGATAACATTTTCCCCGAACAGCAGGATAATAGTGGTGGCATCAACTAATAATATCACACAACAATATATCTGGTCATCACAAGCAGTTCACTCCTACCCATGCATAAAAATAAACTCTATGTAATAAAAAACACAAAAATAGAGGGGAAAATGGGCAAAATTACAATAGAAGTAGTAGTGATGGGACACCAATGCTTCAGAGCAAATAATGTTTATATTTATACCTACATAGATAAAATATCATCTACATCAGTAGACTTACAGTATAGAGTAATATCAGAAGGTTGAACAAATGGCACTTTTTGCATACAGTTTTGCTTCTAACTCCAGTGAGATACCACACTCATTCTCGACCTATCAATTAACCTTTTCACTCTTGTGGACACAGTTGGATATTTTCAGGCTACATCCCATTATTTTATTTAGCTGAGAGTATTTCTAGCTGTCCAGGAGTTAGTATACTTTCAACCCATTTTAGTACTAGAATTCCTCTCATCCAAAAAATAATTTGTTAGCCTGAATAGTAGTAGTACTAGTTGTAACCCCAGGCTCATCTAGATGTGAACCCACCAAATTGCAGTCCCTTTTCTTGCAGTCTGCCATCTTTTTGAAGGACAGGGAGGAGGGTTCAGGAACAGTTGCATAACCAGGCAGCTCCACCACTTGGCTACATATGTACCACTCATGAAAGCATCCTCTCTAACACTTGAGTAAAATAATTTATTGTGTCCACAGAATGCAAAAGGGACTAATACCTCACTGAGAGCTAAGCTTGCCATTCAAGACAGACTGAATTGTAGTGAACTAGGAAAGAACCATGAGGGAGTCAAAACTGAAAGGAATCTTCATACACATCCTTTGAAAGCCCAGGGTTTTATGGAATTGCTGTGTGAGCAGTTTGTGTTAGTTGCATTTTTTTCTTTCACACACTATACATAAATACATGGAAAGCACTACAGTATTGGAGGAATAAGGATCATAGGCTTTTTAAGAGTAAATCATATGCAGGAATACATTAGACAGTCTTACTATGCAGGCATACTTCATGTAATTGTTTCCACAGTTGTGTTTAATTCCCTCATGGTTCTCTGCATGGACTAGATCACCTGCATATTTGGTTGAAGTTGACTTAGGCCACAGCGAGTGATGAGAATCCCAAACAAGCAACAGTCATGGCTCAAATCTGAGATGAATTATTTACCACTCTGTTTACAAGTTACTTTTGCACAATTCATGACCACAAAATTTTTATTATACTGTAGTAGAGTGGTAATAATAGACTTTGCTTCCCCCCCCCGTAATTCGAATGACAATAGGAAATAATGTTTCTCTTCCAATATGAAGCTTGATGGGAATGTTTTAATGAAATGATCAACTCCATATGGTGATACATCTGCACAAATTTAAACATCCTTTTTGCTAAAAATGAATTCATTATTGCAAACAACTGTTTAAAGGAATTTCCATTACTACAGTATTCTGATGCTATAGAGGCACAGGGTATAAGATCTATTTGTATTTGTCCTTTACACTTAATGGCACCCACTATGTCCATCACTAAATTCTCTTGCTGAGAGTCTGTATCTCATACAGTTATCATAATAGAGGCATACTGACCATCACAGAACAGTGTATCTCAGTTTAAGTTTAGGCCACAGTTACAATAACATTCATTTATCTTAGCTTAGGAGGCTCTGTAACACCACTTCTGTAGCAATTTATGTTGGCCATATCACCTTAATATTCTTTCTGAGCCGTTTATACCTCTAATATCAACATTGTTGGCATTTATTGCATACAAGTGAAAGTTAATATCCATATGCTCATTTCAGCAGGTTCGGAAGAGGTGATACTGAGCTTTCTAAACCGACCAATTTTTGCAATGGACCTAATCCACGACTGGCGGGCCCCTTGCTGCGGTGAGCCTAAAGTGTTGCCGAGTGGAGGTGGGGGCACAGAGACTAGCACACAGCAGCCCAATTCTACCATGCTTAGGTAGGGTAGGAGAAATCAGAGAGGAAGAGGGAATCTGGGAAGAGGCGGGGAGTGAGCGGTGGTGGTGGTTGTGGTGGTGGCAGGTGCAGACTGTGACGCATCGTTCGCACTGCAACAAACACACACACAACTACTACAACACACAGCTACATAGGGATGGTTAATGGTGGTCTCATGCCACACAAAACAAGGTCAACCCCACACACAATTAGTCTAAAGGGATCATGGCAGCAAAAATACTTGCACAGTACTTACAAGTTTGTCATTTTAGTCATATTCTTAAAACTGCATCCTTTCTACACTATGCTACAGGAAAGTGATCAATTTCTGCACAACTATGGCAGTAGCAATAATATTAGCAACTAACATTGTCATAAGAAGCATTACTGAATTACCACTCAACAAACAGGATTGTTGATAATATTTAGACTTCTAAGTTATATTTCGTGATGCCAAGTTAAATCTTAGTATTTGATCACTTGCTCTGGCATTTACTCAACATTTCAATGCTAGACTAACCATCTGTTGCTGTCTGTCTCAAACAGATCCAATATATTCACTGGCAGTATTCTGGGATATGCAAAAGCAGTTATGAAAAAGTGGATTGCTATTAGAAAAATAAGATGTAGTGGGCAAAATCTTATCTTGATAATGCAACTAGTAACTACCATGACAAAATAAACACAATATGACATGTGACTCACCATGGAGACAGGCGTACTGATAATATGTGTAAGTGTATTCAGCAGAAGATAACGTTTGTATACCATAGTTTTAAGTGTTGGTTTTTTCAACAGATAGGATTACTTGCAATTGTTTGAGTAAAAAGATATGTCAGTCCACTGATTATTCTAAATATTTTGTGTAAACTACATTCTGTATGGGTGGGGGCAAAGGTATGCTAGATGTTTTTTTTTTTTATATCTTGTACTAACTCAGTAAGGAACCACCTTGATTTAAAATTAAACTTATCCCCTACTTGTTATGTTGTCTCTGATGAGCCACACTTCATATGTTATTAGGTAGGTAAGAGTACATTCTGTAAAGAGTTTGTGAGATGAGATTTTAGTTTAATGTGAATGCGATAAATATATTTAGTACTGTGGATGATATGAATATGAGATTATTTGTTGTTGATCTGTTGTGGCCTTGGTGGCAGGAGACTGGCAACAACGCTTTCTAATGCATACCTCGTGGCAGGGTACCAAATGGATTGGTGGCAGAGGAGGTGGCAGAGGCATCAGAGTAGAGAGTGTCAGCATCAGAAGTGTCACGGGAGACACTGGCAGGGCGAGGCCACACTGGGGTGAAGGTGTCATCCTCCCGCCCTTGCACCAGATTGCCACGGGATAGATTCTCCATCCTCCTTCATTGAGGGGGGGCCAGTCCAACAGAGTCGGGACAATGCCAGTTTTTAGTAAGGCCAAAGCCAAGTGTTACATTTTAGTTACTAGCACTATACAGTAATACTACTTACAGCTTATGATGCTGAATGACCACTTCACACCTGAGGGTCATTAATTTTTTAAATAAATTTTTGAATACAATAAGTAACTTCTAGCATTAACCCCTTCATTCCAATGATGTACTTTTGATTTTAATCAGTCACCAGACAGACGCCTGCATTAACCCCTTCTCAGTTGGATTCCATTCTGAAGTTGAATGAATCTGTATGTAAGTAGTAAAAATAAGGTAGAAAAATGCATGATCAGAGTGAAGGGGTTAATAACCTACAGCAAATTCTTCAACACTTTTATTGCTGGAGACAATTCCTATTATCTCAGTTATAGCTGAGAATATAGTAGTTTTGCTATTTCAGTCCTACATAGCTTGCTTGGCATGTGCAAGACCAGGAGTCACTCACTGTGAAGAGTGTCTACAGTTAAATCACCAAAAGCTACACTCCAAAGTTCCTGCACGTAATGAAAGAATACAGGAAAAGTTTTCATTCATGGTAGGTCATTGTAGCACCTTAGGATGGAAGAGCACTGGGTTTTGTCCAGTTATGCATACAACTGCAATGAGAGTGAGGGAGTCACTTCAACAGGTCAGAGGTGATGCACTGGTAATGCAACTTGCTATCTGTGAATATTTACTGTATAGTAATCTCAAAACCATTTAAAGAGTTGCTTGCTGTGAATTGTGCAAAGGCAGCAGTGAATAACTCTATCCAGTCATTTGCTGCAACTTTCCTTCCTGCCATCGTGTCATTTTTAATCACTGGACATTGTCACTTTGCGCAACACCTTTCTGGTAATGTGGTTACCTGCTGTCTCCATCGTACACTTAATGACCTCTAGATACTTGAGGGTTTTCGTAATCTTTTAAAGCACAAAATACCTTTCTCCTTTGTAAACTTTGGTTGGCATCATAGCAACCAGTCTTAGTCAGGTCTATCATGGCAGCACCTTGTGCTCTTATACACAGCCTTGTCTATGCCCCTGCTTATTGAAATCAGAGTGTATTAGCATAATTTTCTTAAGCATTCATGAGTGAGTTTATGGTGCTTATCCCCTTTGGCACTTTTTGTTTTGTCCTATAGGTAGTGGAGCCTTTATAAACAAATGAATGACTGAACATCCTTCATGAATCATTGTTTCTTATCCTATCCATCTTTGCATCCACACACATTCTCGTATAAATCGATTTCCACTACTCTAAACCTTGGCTTTACTTTCATGCCAAACCTGTCTCGCATCCATATGGCAATGTGAGCACCATAACTCCATCATCCAGTCCTATTGCAGCCACCACACTTGGACCTGTTTTATATCAAGGTCTTCATAGCACTAGTCACTTTCCTTCCCTGTGATACTCCAATTTCCCTTTCCCTTGTGCATTTACCTCTATCACTGCAGCCCTGTACTTAAACTCCCTCACTGATTCAAGATTCTTTCAGGTGTGTAGCCAAACATGCATCCTGTCAAATTACTGTTTCTCCTGATGTGAAAAAATAGGTAAAAACAAGACCCAGAAGTTGATTATAGACGCTTTATAATTTTGGACAACTGTTAATCTCACTGGATATTACCTTCAATCATGACTTTTAATTTACCTTTGGAAATGGGTGTTACAAATTGCTTCACCGTGAATATTACTGTATATACTGTGCATAAAAGCAGATCCGACATGCAGTATCAGCAGAGGATTTCCATTGTGTTTACATTCCTTTTTGAGCAGTTTTTGGAAGCAAATACTGTTTTATGTTCCTGCTGTTCATAAATTAGTGTTCAGTTTTATCAATACAGTACCAACCTGTATTCATTGGTAAAAATAACAGGATTTCAATTCTGAATGCTGAACTGTTTGTTAACTACAACTTAAATAATTCACTGTGGGTGTGCATTTATGAATCATACAATTCCGGAACTATTATCATTTTGCTGACCATAGTTCATTGCATAGATGTCAGTACCTCCCAAGAATTCTAACCTTCTCCTTGGAAAGACTTGACAGATATCCTGGTTCAATAAGGACATCTTATAAGAAATGAATGTTTTATTACATATATGTATATAAACACATTTTAATTGACTAGTTTTACTGTGTGTGTGTGAATTTTAGTTGCATGAACTAATTTCTACAGCACAATAGTTTGTCCACTTTAACTTGGTGAGGATTTTCACCCTTTTCCAGCTTATTTCTTATAACTCTGACAGCTTAGCCCAGGAATCAAACTGACATCCTTTATAATTTACACCTACTGCCAGATTAATTCACCTTAGAAAAGCCCTCTTGTACTGTAATGGGTACACTGTATATCACCCTTCCAGTCAGAAATATCTATCATAAGCTGTATAATGCAGTCTTAGGATAGCAGGAATAAATACTAAACAATTCCCCAAGGGTAAAGGGCTGTACATCCTTTCAACTTCATGACCAGCACCATAATCTAATGATAATCTCTTATTACAGCTGTTAGGGGACGCGGTAGCAAAGTGGTAGCGCGCCGGACTCGTAATCGGGGGATTGCGAGTTCGAGCCTCGCCCGGGCTGCCGTGCCGGGAGTGGTAGCTCACTCCTGTAACCCTAGCGGGGCTATATAGTCCAATACAGGGCTTAGCTCGGGGGAACTCCATTTCTCCCATTTTATTACAGCTGTTATCAAGTTGAGAGAATTTTTAGGCCAGGTTAAAACAGAGTATAATAGTGCCAAGTACCACTGTTTCTGCATCTTTAAATTTTGTATTATGTGATGGCTGTATCTCAATTTCAGGTCAAGTAAAGTGGGCAGAGCATAGCATCATATGTTCCCGTACCTGGCTTGAGACTGTCTAGGTACGTTGAAGAGTTTGGCCAATTTCATGCTAAGTTAAAGTGGACAGAGTATAGTAGTAGTATTGATGCTGTACCTGGCTGGAGACTCTCTAGGTAAGTTGTGTAGTGAGGACCAGAAGCCAGATGGTGGTGCGTGTGTGGTGGGGGCTGTGGAGGGCTCAGGGGTGGGCCTGGAGGAACGTCGGCCTCGGTCCCCCACGCCAGTGCCCCGACCCTCATCCTGGTTCATCTTGCGGGTGAGGGAGCGTACCCGGTTCAGTAGGGTAGAGAAGAGGGATTCAGCCGTTAAGATCTGGAACCCATCATCCTCATCCTCCTCTTCTTCCCCAGCTGAGCTGAAACTGTCGCTGTGTTCCAGGAAGCCTCCACTTCGGCTGTTACACAAAAGTTATGCACAACTTTATTAATCCAAACTTTATCCTGTGGATTTGTTATGTTTGACTTATCACTTATAACAAATTTTATCCTGTGATTTTATCTGAGTTTAATACTGTGTTTTGGACAGTTACTTCTTAATCAGCATTAATCCTCAGTTACTTCATTCAAGGCTTCTAATCAGTACTACTAGTCTAAACCCACATATAAGTAATACCTATTAGTCTGTGTAATAGCCTAATTAAATATTAACTGAACTAATTTACTGACAAGAATACATAGTGAATAATGTTAGAAACTACAATATTTTCAAGAACTTTTTGACTAAAACTGAACTTACCTAGTGTGCATTTTTAAGTGGTAAGTGGTCCTGCTGTAGCTTGAAATACAAACACATCCATCAAACGTATGATCTAACTGAATTATCATTAAATTATATCAGTAATACAAACATTAACCTACACAGGCTGTCCTCATCATAAGTCAGGGATGTGTTGAAAAATATGAGGTGTTCAGTTTTAGAAGATGGTGTATCACTGACAGTCCAAGTGGGAGGAAAAAACTGAAAATTTAAGGGCATACCTTCCAAGGGTATGATTCAAACAAAGTCCACCCACCAGTTGTGCCTTCACTACTGAGTATAATATAGAAGGTCTGCCAAATTATTATAGCATTTTTCTCCGATTTACATTTTGGAGCAAAACCACTAATTCTGAAAGCCTCGTATCACAGATTTTTCCATACAACTGCAACTTTTAATTGGGGGAAACTGGCAAATCAGTATGGCAAACTTTTAATTGGGCGAAACTGGCAAATCAGTATGGCAGTGGAACTTTAAGACAATTTTTCTGTAATTAAACTTAATAGAAAAATTGTCTACAAGTATTTGCAAAAAAATAAAATAAAAAATGACATACAGGGGACTGACTGTAATTGCACTGATTATTAAATTATACCATTAATACAGACACTTCAGTACAGTAAAGTAATTCCAACATGAAACAGGTGTGAGGTGTAGCAGTCAAAGAATGAGGTACCTATTAGTGTGAGTGAGGCGGCGTGACCAAGTGGGCAGCATGGCAGGCGTGTCGGCAAGATGGCGACGCGGTGGAGGGGATGCCATCCTGATCATCCCTCTCTCACCTTCACCCTCTACCCGCCCACTGCACACCACAACCACATTACCAGCAAGTATCACCAAGTTCACACCACCAGCAGACAGTATTATTTCATTAGCAAAGTTAATAGGAAGCTACAAGCAACATGGCTTTAAAGATACATGGATTAATGTAACTGCACTGTGACAAAAGACTTTAAAATGCTTTCTGACAGCTGGGATTACTCTTAACTAAAAAGATTGTCTGGTGTTAGCCTAAAAAGCATTTCCAAGTATACCCAGAGCAAGAGAAATGGCACCTGAGATAGTGGTAGGTTTGAGACACTGACAGCTATGACTAGTGTCTGTTAGGCTCATGTCAGCCTGAATAAAATAACCAACTTATCAACCAGTGAGAGGGTTTTAAAAGGAGAGAGAGAGAGAGAGAGAGATGACAGCTATGACTAGTGTCTGTTAGGCTCATGTCAGCCTGAATAAAATAACCAACTTATCAACCAGTGAGAGGGTTTTAAAAGGAGAGAGAGAGAGCTATTAAATTTCATTCAAACTCTTGAGAGAGAGAAAAAGATCTGTTAAATTTTATTTTATTTACTCTTGCTGTAGGTTAAGGTCCAGTTCCAGTCTGAAGCTTCATGTTACGAACTTGAAGGGAACGAATTTTGCCACATTTGCAAAGTGTATATAGCAGGTTGTAGCATCGCTGGTAATTATGAGATTATGTTGTTACAAGTATTTAAATCATAAAAGCTACTGACAAAGTAGGTCAAATGTGGAACTGTAAATCTAGCAAAATGTATTTAAAAAAAAAAAAAAAAATGAAATATTGAATAAGCAAAAATAACCCTTAAAATTATTTAAGCAGAGCCAGTGTGGTACCTGAGGAAGCAAGTCATGCTTGGGACTGTTTACAACGATACATACTTCAATGGTGGTGGTCGAGCTCCCATATTATATGAGAAAGGTTGGTGAGCTGGAGTTGTATCTGCATTCTCATCACCATGACCGCTGACTGGTGGTGTAATCAGTCCCTCACCCTCCACTGCAATTGGGATGATGCGCTCACGACGGCATTTCCTAAACAAGGTAAGAGATTTTAAATTTGCGAAATTTCTGGCACAGAATCTTCATTTGCTTTTAATTAACTGTCAGGTGACAGTAAAGTGAGTGTGATTAATTTAGATTTTATCCTACATTGACCCATGAGAAACATAGGAGCCCAGGGCTAGGCAAGTTGGTCCTGACATTTAAGATGAGAGTGACCAGCCTCACACATTCCTGAGTGGCATTACATGAGCAATAAACCCCAACCACCCTTGGATATAAACCTTCACCGGCTCAATCTGATTGGAGTGCTGTAATTACTAAACCACCAGGCGCCAAAATTTGGTTATATGGTTACCACCCAGTGTGGTAAATGGTTTCCTGGTGTACAGGAAACCATTTGGCTTGTCACTCAGTAGAGTCACCCACAGACAGAAGGAAAAGGAAAGAATGACAGAAGAGGGATTGCAGTCACCTGCAGGCAGAAGGATGGAGGAGAGGGAATTATCTTGCATTTTCTTTGGGGGATTATAATTACAGGAGGATAAATACAATAAGCAGTGAAGTAGTTGAGTTTGCACAAGGTACATGGTGACTCAGATTTTGGGACATGATTCCAGAAGTAATTTTTTATCTGAGCATGAGATCTATATTCAACATATGTCAAATTAAGAAAAAGAAGATTTAACCAAAGTGGGGATTACTAGAAATATCATGCCACTACCATACAGTCACGATTGGCTATACGATAGGGTTACATCGAGAAAACTATCATATAATGAGGTCCATATAACATGGGTTCACTGGGAATAGGGAGAGTACCCTTGACCATGAAAACTTCAGGCTTGCCCTTGGCACTCCTCAGTAGCACCACATTTTCTTCTAGGGACAGCATCCTTACCAGACAGTTTCCAACTCACATGTTTCAGTATTTCGCACACAGAAAAATATCACTTCGTCCTGTATCACGCACTGCATTGTTACGCACTTATTGTACACTTATTTGGCGATAGCAGTGGTGTTTAAGTAGCTTTTCATTCACACAACTGAACGAAAAGCAATCACAGCAAATGTAAACTCTGGGTGGCCATGTTGGCTCAGGCAGATGGCTGTCGGCTTCCGTGCATCACCATGTCTCCACAAGATTCTCGGAGGTGGCCATTGCAGTTATTGTTGTAGCCAAATTGTGACCAATTTTTTATCATTTTCAAAAATGAGTACAGTATAGTTTTTGAATTACTGTTGTAGCAGTTTATCACACAGTGAAGCCCCATAATGAGAGTTGACTGTACGAGGTCTGTCCACAAAGAAACTGAACGTTTCATGTACTGCATCAACTAGCCAACCTAGCATGATCACGACGGGAGTGCAGTGTAGCAGGGACTTATGAGTTTCAGTGTAACACTAGCCACAGTGAAGTTGCAGAATGAGTTTACTTACAAGGTCTGTCCAAAAAGAAACTGAACTTTTTATTGCACACCCATTAGCCAGCCTAGAGTGATCACAACAGGAACGCTGTGTAGCAGTGACTTTGAGTTATGGTCTAACACTGGCTGCATCATGCCATGTTACTTAGTCACTAAGGTACACGCACTTGAGTGAACATTTGTTTGGTTCACTTGACAATTTGTTGCAAGTTGAACAACGAAGGACCTTGAAGAGAACTGGGAAAAACTTTTACATAGACTTTTGAAATGTTGCAGCAGGCTTATGGGGAGGATTGTTTGAGCTGTACACAGTGTCACAAGCTCCAGTGATTCAGATTGGGAAGAACATCCACTAAAGATGATCCCAAATCTGGACGACCTTCCACATCAAAGAGACAATGATTAAGTTCATGCTGTGATCAATGAAAATCGTCACCAGTCTGTCAGTGAAGGATGCATCATGTTGCTGCAAAATTTGTGCTACGTCTACAGACAGATGAGCAAAAACAGAACTGTGTCTCAGCCAGTCAGGAACTGTCTGATTGTTCAAATGCTGATGAAAACTTTCTGAAAAATGTCAACAGGTGATGAAACGAGGGAGCACGGGTACGATGTCAAAACAAAAAGGCGGTCATCACAGTGGATTGTAACATCATCACTTGGGGGGGGGGGGGAAGCACGTCAGAGTCACTCAAATGTGAAGGTGATGTTGATTTTTTTTTTTTTAAGAGCATCGTTCATCGTAAGTTTGTTCCATGTCACCAGACGGTCAATAAAGACTGAAACATTTAAAGCAAGCGACCTTAAGCAAAACCTGAATGCTGCACCACAACAGTGCACCTGCTCACACATTGCACGAGACGACCATTGTCCCACAGCCACCCATCTCTCTGGATTTGCCCCCCATCCCTATCCCCCTCAAAACCCACCCTAAAAGGCTGCCGATTTCAGACGATATAAGAGATAGAAGAAAATTCACTAAGTGGCTAAACACACATTAACATAGTGCATGTACCTTGATGACTGAGGTATGTGATGTGATGTAGCTAGTGTTTGATTAATGCTTTACAAGCTATGGTTACACAGCACTCCCATCACGATTATCGTTTTCTAGTTGGTGTGCAATAACCCGCCACATGCCAGCAGACTTTTTCTACATAGGTTAGAAATGATGAGGAAACATGGAGAACAATCATAAACGTACTCACAGAAGCCATTTAGGTCAATTTTGAGGTTGATTCTCTCAGAGCAGGCAGCTGAAAACTTCGGAGTATCGCCCGTAGACTTCACCGCCACAAAGTGATAGGAGACAGAAGCTCTGCCTTTTTTTCACTGGTAACTATGCTATTTGAGCCAGGGACACTCTTGTTGGGTATATAGATGGTATAGGAAGGCCTAGAGAGGCGCAGGAATATCCCAGCCGATTTTTGGGCGCTTAATTTGAATGTTCGAATTTTGGCAAATATATCAAATCGCCGACATACATGTATGTCGCTGGCACTGTCCATGCATATAGGGGCCAATGTACATGTATGTCACCAGCACGGGGTGGGTTAAAAAGATTGGTTTCTTTTTAGTCAGACCTTGTATATAGGTTTATTGTAGTTACATTGAAATAGATCAGTATAAATTGTTTAAGTTACGTTGATATGTGATTGTGCAATTAGAGCCCCCAAAAAACTCCTGGAAGTTGCCAGTGTTTGCTGGATCACTTAATAGCGTGTGGTCAGTACCAGCTTAGAGCTGGTTTACCCTTCTTTTTAAAAATTCCGTATTGGGATTATTACCCATGCACAAAGCATTATACTAGTATTATTTTCATCTTAGATATTCTACTGGTGCTCTAAATGAGATTTAAACTGAAAAGTTCTTCATATAGTTTACTAAAAACCATGAAAGCTTATTGTGTGTGTTTGCATTCAGCACTTTTTTAATAAGTGTTATGAATCTCAGTTGTTGGCCAAAGATCACAATCTTTCATTTGGCAAATTCAGACATGATTCTTTCCATTATACTCATAATAATATTAAGAATTGTACGGCTGAAATCGCATGGGACCAAGATCAGCATCCCAAATTTTTACAGGAGAATGACCAGATTGTGTAATGGGCATAGTTCTCTCACTTTAATTTTGCCCAGATTTTCGTTTTTTTTTTTTAACTTCATGTAGCTCAATGGTGGAAACGTGGCATGTCACTCTCTGTAAACAGAGGTCACGAGTTTGTTTATGTGGTTCGTATGATCTTTGTTTAAGTACCATTTTTCCTTACAGATGTATATCCAGCACCTAAAAAAAAAATAGAGTGACCACAACTCAGGCAACATCTTAATAATCGCACGTAGACTGTCCCTAAACTGAGGTAGAAGCAAATGACAACCTTCCATTTCTATTATGTTTTGATAAGCCATTTTTTCTCCAGTATAAATCATTAAATATCCTATTTTCAGTAGTAACACAAAAATTGTATAATTGAGGGTAATTCAAGTTAAACATACTTCTGCATTTTAAGTTATATGGAAAGGTGGCATCATTTTCCAGCTTGCGGGAGCTCCTATTGCCAATGCTGATAACTGGTACAATTGCTGATGCACTTTGGTAGATGTGTCACCAGTGTTTTTGTTCACATCATAGCCTCAGGGTGTGACTGGGGTACCAAACCTTGTTCGTGTAGTCAGACTGTGGTTTTTAAGATCTGTCAGACCTTGTTCAGGCTAGATGAAACAAGAGTCCATAGAAACATCCGAAATAATGTTTTTAAGCTACTATATTAGGCTGAGGCATGGTGAGCACCCAACAGATACTGAAGAGTATCAATAGTATACATAAATTACATGCTTAGCAGAATTAGACTGTATGTAAATATCAGGCATGGAAAAGATAGACTTCAAAGGATTCAAACAAATCTCCCTTTCATGATGGAAGAAAGTATTTTTTTCTGAATTAATACTGACATTGTTGATGGGGAATGATAGCCATGCACAAGTGAGTTGGTTATAATTATTACATGGGGAATGCAAGGAGAGAATAACAGTTACAAGACACATGAGTGAGTGGATGAGTAACGTGGGTCCTTAAAAGGGTGATGGGAAGGAGGATGTGTGCACAGAGGCCTCACATGGGGGTTCAGTGCATGCAAACATGGAGCAGCCATCTTGGCTCAACCATATGATTATTTAGCTTGTAGAAGTGTCATATGCTGCCATTGAAAAAACTGTATTGCAAATTTTCATAATTAACTCAAAACTGGGTGTAAATTTTCATTGACCATTTGGGCAACTGACTGCCTATGTAACAATCTGTAACGGGTCGTGACGGTATAAAATTTATCCTTGGTGGTGTAAACATGACAAGCTGAGGAAAAAGTGTCAGGTATTTCACTAAATCTTTTCTTCACTTTTTGAGCAAAAAATATATTTGTTTTTGCTATCCTGTGCTAACAGAATAACATTTTCTTTCATAAAATTATTCATAATTGAGCTACAGTGACTTCGTAAGCTGTGTGCAGAAAGAAATTATCAAAATGGGATGAAGCAGGATAATACACCTCCATCGGGAGTGAAAGGGGGGGGGGGTAAGTACCTCCATGTATGGGAGTGAGGGATAATCACACCCCAGGTATGGGCGAGTGAGTGAGGGGGGGGGGATTAATTACCCAAATGTATTGGGGGTGAGGGGGGTAATCATCCCCATGTATGGGGCAGTAAATGGGTAATGACCACCCACAGGGGAGGAAGGGTGGTAATGACCCCCATTGGGGTGGAATCACTGCCGAATGTGGAGTGAAGGAAGTAATCACCCTTTCCCATGGAGGGGTGAAGGGTGGTATTCACCATCCCCCGTGGAGGTTGAAGGGGATAATCACCCCCTATTGGGGTGGTGGTAAAGAAGGGGGGTAATGACCCCTTTATGGGGGTGAGTGAAGGAGGATTACCCCCAATGAAAGAAGACTAATGGCTCCCATGAAGGGGACAGTTAAAATGGTATGAGGCCCCATGAAAGGGTTAGGGAAGGTAATGACTCCTCATAGAGGGGTCGGGGGGTAAGTGACCCCCCCCCATGAAGGAGTCATGGGGGTTAAAAAACCCTCAGGAGGTAAGGAAGAGGGTTAAAGACCCCCCCCATGGGGGTCAGGAAGGGTAAGGGGGTAAAGACCCCCCATGGGGGTCGGGAAGGGTAAGGGGGTAAAGGCCCCCTCATAGAGTCCGGGAGAGAGGTAAAGACCCCCATGGGGGATCAGGGTGGGGGGGTTAAGGCCCCCATGAGGTCAGAGGTTTGGGGGGTATAGACTCCCCCATGGGGGTTTTTACCCCCCTCCTTGACCTCCTCATGGGGGTCAGGGTGTGGGTAAAGACCATTCATGGGGGGGTTAGGGTGTGGGTAAAGACCATTCATGGGGAGGTCAGAGGTGGGAGTAAAGACCCTTCATGGTGGGGGAGTAAAGACCCCCCCCATAGGTGGTCAGGTGTGGGTAGACCCCCATAGGGGGTCAGGGTGGGGGTAAAGACCCACATGGGGTCAGGATGGGTTTAAAGACCTCCCATGGGGGTCTCTCCCCCCATCCTGACCCCCCCACAGGGGAATTTGACCCTCCATGGGGGGTCTTTACCCCCACCCTGACTCTCCCATGGGGGGTCTTTACCCCCCCACCCTCATCTTTACCCCCCCACCCTCACCCCCCCATGGGGGGTCTTTACCCCCCACCCTCACCCCCCATTGGGGGTCTTTACCCACCTGACCCCCCACACTACCCCCTTCTTGGCCCTGCCCCCCCCCCACACACAACACTAACCCTTTCTTGTCCCCCACACTTCCCCCTTCTTGGCTCTAGTCCCCCCACACTACCCCCTTCTTGGCCCTGCCCCCCCCCCCACACACACACACATTAACTCCTCCTTAACCCAAGACGTCCCGTCGATGTATGGGTACGTTGCAACATTTTGCATTTGCCAGTCCCGACGACGTACTGGTACGTTGAGCAATTGCAAGGTCCCTAATTTGCACAATTTTCAATTCGCGCGTGATTTTTCGTATGTATACATGGGACACCTTCCTCTATTCCTACAAGATGCCAAGCAGGGACAATGCCTTACACCGCATAACCTCCCCCCCCCCATTGTCTCGGCAATTCACCTGTTACCAGTGCCCTGGCCAATAAAGACAATCAGGGCCAAAGTGATTCCCCAATCGATGACAATGTGGAAGACAAAGTTTACATAGCATTAGAGGAAGAAACAGTCAGAAATGATGATCAGGTAATGTGGGAAAAAAAGGTCATGAATGGTGATGAGTTAGTGAGTGAAACAATGCTTATAATGCCTATATTACTGTTTGAAAACCAGTATACTCTCGTACTACATATAAACTCGTACCAAATAAATAAATAAATACCGTTTATGAGTGGTGTGGAATAGTTATCCTCCCATAGAACTCGTTTTCTTTGCAGCCAGCCTGATAGAAAACCCTGTAAGGTAAGGAGGTAATCCTACCTGTATCGAGTATTTTAAACCTCAGATGAGTGATTTCTCAATGAATTTTCGATGTTTCTCACCAAAAGCAGAGGTTTTAGCAAAAAAAAAAAAAAAAAAAAAAAAAAAAAAAAAAAAAAATGCTCGGGACGGGGGGGTGTCGGAGGTGCGAAAGGGTTCGGGACGTGATGGGTTAAGACCCCACCTACATTAACCCCCCTTGGCCCACCATGCTACCTTCTCTTTGGCCCCCCCCCCACCCTACTCCCACTAATGACCCTACATTACCTTCCCACCATGTTACCTTTCCTTTGATCTCCCAAGGGAGGTCATTACCCCCACTTAAACCCACCATGGAGGGTTATTACCCCCACCCTTGACTTTCCCTGGGGAGGTCATTATTCCCACTTGAATCCCCCATGAGAGGTTAGTACCCCATATCCCCTTAACTTCCCCTGGGGATGGGGTCATTATTCCCACTTGAAACCCCTTGGAGAATTATTACCCCACCTCCCTTGGGAGGGTCATTACCCCCTTAGCCCCGTATTTTACCCCCCTCCTCGGTTCACTGCATTATCCCCTCCTTGCCCCATTTCCCTTCCCTTTCCCCCCCCATGTTATCCCCCCTTGAACCCCTTAAGGGGATTACCCCTCTTTGCCCCCCCCTTGACTTCTCCCAGGAGAGGTCATTAGCCCCCCCTTGACCCTCCCCAAGGGCGGTCTCTACTTATCCCCCTTCCATCATGGGGGTCATCACTACCCCTCCTTGACCCTGCAATAAGGGGTCAAATAGCCCCCCTTGATTCCCCCAAGGGGAGATCAATAACTGCCCTCGTTCACCATGGGGAATACAACCCCCCTTTATCCCTCCCACTGGGAGGTGATTACCTCTCTTCACTACCCACAGGGGATAATTAACTCCCTTCACTCCCCCATATACTTAAAACACGTTAAAATATTTTGGTAAAAATAACCTCATTCTTTCCACTCTGCTTTGATATAAACTGGAGGTCTACAAGTTAAGGACCAGAGGGAGAGCAAGTTAACCCCCCCCCCCCCCCGACACTCGTGTGCACGTCACCTTGGCAAGCACAAAGCAGTTTTGCAAGTGATATGCAGGGTGAAGCTTAGGGAGGTTGTGTGTAATATTCGCCCTGCACTTGTTGGGGCATGGGCAAACAAAAGAGCCTGTCAGAGAAAAGGCTCCTTTCAAGGAGCATAGCACAGCAGGCAGACTGGCAAACCAGAGAAAGGCGGCAGAGGCAGGGGATGACTCGACGGTTGGTGGTGAGGCCGGCTGCATGATAGTCGATGGTCGACGAGGGCAGGGCAGGACGAGAGAGCTGGGTAGAAATTGTGGCACCGATAGAGAGGGCGCCAATGACGAGCTCCAAGTGGAAAAGCCCCGACACTGCCCTCAACCCCCTTGCCCTTAGTGGAAATAGGGTGGTGGAAGCTTGCCCAGCACTCCAGCAGCAGCAGATGGACACCAAGGAGGGTAGGCCCAGTCAAGGTCGAATGGGAGAGAGGGCGCTGATCTAGGTACTGGTGGAGGGAGGGTCGTCGGCCGTGGTCTACAGGATGGATGGTGGAGGAGCCTTGACCTCCTGGTGCGTAAATCTAGGCCCTCAGACTCCGGGTGGAAGGGACAGGCCCAGCCCCCCCTCAGCTGATAGGGCTGCAGCAGAGAGCTGGTCCCGACGGGAACAGTGGTGGAGGTGTTGCCACGATGAGAGATGGGCTGCGAGTGCTTAGGGAGGTAACTGCCGGACTTTATAACAGTTTTCAATTCCTGTGTTAGGTCACACTGCACTGTACTCTGGTATGGACATAACCAAAAAAAATGCAAAATCACAAGCACTATACTGTACTTAGTGCTAAATGTGTTATGTGAGCATTTAATAGTAACTGAGGTGACAACAGTATGTTTTCCTTATAAATTTTTTCATTCTCATTATACATATAACTTGCTGCTACAAAGTCACTTGCATGGAAATGATGCAACATGTTTACATGCAGCAGTTATCAAGTGACAAAGAAATGTTGCACTTGACCACCAAAACTAGTCACTGTTAGGTAAAGTTGTTTTATTATACAGATTAACTGCCTAATTCCTAAGTGTTTCAACACTGTAATGAATCTGGACTTTGCTCACTCCAAGTGTTTCAAAAGTACCGAGAGGTGTGTTCAGGCTCACTGTACGTCATGCATGGGGTAATAATATGTAATAGTTATATAAAATTACAGCATTTTCGAATAATAATAATAATACTGGACTGAAATTTGTGCTTGTAATAACAGTAGTAATAGAAAGCCACGTAACAGAGTAATGGTCCATTACTTTCTATTACGCCTGTTTGCTGTGGTTTCGTTTGCAAATGAAACCATGATCAGAACATCAGTGCCGTGAAATTCAGTGTCCCTCCGATGAACGTCACACAATCCAAGCTGACAACGATCAACGTTCAGATGATGGTGAACCAATTCAGATTTTATAGAGTGCTGACAGTAGATTGTCACTGAGCAAGTACTTGTAATAGTAATAGATACCTGAGTAACAGTAACAGATACTGGAATGCTGTAACAGTATTAGTGATAGTAATAGCTGGGCTTTAAAATAAAAGTAATTGTAACAGTAATACAACTGTTATTGACCCCATCCCTGCCGCAAGTGACTGTGGCAGACGAGCACCAGCCACTGTTTAGGCACAGTCACCACCACACTCTGGCCTTCGTCCTGATGAGTCCCAAGCCAGGCATCATCTGCCATTAACCCCAGCTGGAATGAGGACCAGGAACCAGGAGAGTGAGCCTGAGATGAATAGGATGATAGGACAAGTCAAGGGAGTAGATGTGGGAGACATCAGACAACTGACAGTACAGGCTGGTCTTGGAGTGCCACCCAACTCGGCTCTGGTGAACGTGTCTGCCTAGGTTCTAGCCGGTCCTGGAACGCCGTCCAACAAGGTTCTAGTAGATATCATTGCCTGTGTATAAGCTGCTGCTGTGGTGACACCCGACACACTGTGCACAAAATGTCTGCCTGGTTGCACACTGATCTGGTAGTGCCGCATGATATGGCTAGGGTCTGCCTGGGTATAGTGCAGTCGTACGGATGAGGTCAGGGTGAGTTTGCTTTGTCTGGATGACAGTTCCTGCGTGTGATGCCAGATGACATGAATCCAGAACAGGAAAAGTATGGGTTGTGGCAATGAGAGTGGAATCCTTAAGTTGCTGTTTTACTTCATGTCTGGTCTACAAACAGTATGTAGATATACAGTACTTATAAACTTGTGTATGCCACTATTTCCCTTCCTGGACTACAGAGCGTGTCCCAAGAACCACACAGTCATTTACTATTTTTAGTTATGGACTTGAAAAGTCATTTTCCATTTCTATAAGTACTTGTTTTTGGTCTTATAAAACTATAACAATCCAGAATACTGCAACTTTGTAGCAAGTGCCACTTTCACTGTTGCTAGTGTTATGCACTCCAGCATCACTCACCATACCATACTCACTATTACACTAATTATTTTCTTAAACCTCAATATTAACACATACCTACAATATATTCTGACACAGAAAAGCTTTCAGAGGTATGGTAGGCACAGAAGCACTCTCCCATACAATAGCCAACCTTGCTCTCAAAAAACATACACATTTTCCTTTTTTCTCTCTCTCTCACTATATATATATATATATATATATATATATATATATAAAACTTATTACCACAGTCACCTACAAGGTAGTGAAGTTAACATATTTATGCAGGGTTGCCACATTCAAGAAAAAACGTTGCACTTGAACACCAACAGTAAACACTTGTTTACTTATTTTTCTACCACTTATTACTAGATATGCACTAATGATGTTACTTTCTGTTTCCATGAGTACTGATCTTTGGTCTTATAAAATTATAACACTGCAGAAAAATTTCTTAACCAATCGCTTTCATCAGTGTGTAGTGCACTTTAACGTCCTTGATATAACACTGTTCTATTTTTGTACATAGTAAACCATGATATTTAGATATCTACACATATTTAAAATCTTTTCTGCCACTTATAAGAGTTTGGAGGTGTGACAGGCACGGAAGCACTCTCCTGTATAAAGGCTGACCTTGTACTAAACTTGACATACATAGTCATACATGCTCCTGGGGAAGGCCCCAGGAATTGATGGAGTGTGTGGTGAAATGCTGAAGCATGGGGGAGAGATGGTAGTAGTATGGATGCGAAAGATGTGCAGACTGGCCTGGGAGGAAGGTAGAGTCCTGGAGGATTGGAAGTCAGGTATAATTATTCCCTTGTACAAAGGGAAAGGGAAAAAGTGTGTGGTAATCATAGGGGCATTTGTCTTCTTAGTGTAACAGGAAAAGTATACGGTAGGATATTTATTGACAGAGTTAGGGAAATAACAAAGGACTTAGTTGAAGAACAGGGAGGCTGTAAGAAGGGAAGAGGTTGTGTAGATCAGATATTCATTCTTAGATCTTTAGTGGAAAAGTTTCTAGAGAAGGGAAAGAAGTTGTATGTGGCCTTCATGGATTTGGAGAAAGCATATGATAGGGTGGATAGACAAGGATTGTGGAAAGTATTAAGAATATATGGAGTAGATGGGAAGTTGCTGAATGCTGTGAAGAGTATGTATGATAGTGCTAAGGCTGCAGTGCGTGTGGATAGTGAACTGAGTGAGTTTTTCTATTTGAAGGTTGGGTTGAAACAGGGATGTGTCATGTCTCCATGGTTGTTTAATCTGTATATGGATGGCGTTATAAAAGAGATACAAGGTAGGGCAGTGGATGTTGGAGTGGCCCTAATGAGAGAGGGCAGTGCTTGGAAACTTCCTGTACTGTTGTTTGCAGATGATACTGTGTTGTTAAGTGAAGACGAAGGGGAGCTGCAAGACTTGGTGGATGAGTTTGGGAGTGTGTGTAAGAAACGGAATCTAAATTGTGAATGTAGGGAAGAGTAAAGTTATGGTCTTCGAGATAACTGTAGTCAATGAATGTACAGTGAGGTTGGATGATGAGGAAATAAAATGTGAGTATGTTTAAGTACTTGGGTAGTGTGATGAGTAAGGATGGAAGTTTGGAGGGTGAAGCGCTTGAAAGGGTACAACAAGGAAGAAAGGTTGCTGGTTCCTTGAAGGCAATGATAAGAAACAGGGAGTGAGCATGGAAGTGAGAGTTATTACATGACAGTAATGTGATACCAGCTCTCATATGTAAGTGAAGCTTGGACATTGTTGGAGGGACACAAGTCAAGAGTAAAAGCAGTGGAAATAAGTTATTTGAGAGGAGCCTGTGGAGTCACATGGAGAGATAGACTGACAAATGAGGAAATGAAGGAGCGTTGTGGTGCAGATGTGGCTGTGGTAGGACGCGTAAGGAGAAACACACTGAGGTGGTCTGGCCATGTGGAGAGGAGGGAGAGTGAGAGATTGATGAGGAGAGTGTATGTGAGTGATGTGCAGGGGGAGAGAGGGAGGGGAGGGCCAAGGATGAGATGGAGGGATGGAGTGGAGAGGTATATGAGAGGGGGATGTGAATTGGATGGGAGCAGGGCAGTGACATAGCGGGGGACAGGGTGACGTGGAGGCGATTTTGTTTGTGGCCACCCTGCATGGGATTAAGATGCCTGGCAATAGACAGATAGACAGACTTCCATCTTCCCTTTGAGGTAAGTGGGGTAATTGGAGTGGCTGAGGTCACTTCTTGACCAGTGGGGGGGGGGGGGTAGGAGTAACAGCAACATCCTTGCCCTACTGTATGATGACCAGTGGGTGAGTGAGTGATGCAACACCTTGAGGCAGGTGGAGTGGGAGCAAGGGGGGGGGGGGAGGTCCCAGCTGACACACTCATCGAGCATAAACGAGTTAGGCGGGAATAATCGAGCAGAAATTATGAAATTTACCGGGGTCTTCTTGATGGACCATCGCAGCTGCTTTCACAGTCCTTCCAGAAAGACCGTTACAGTCTCTGGGTTAAATATATGGTTATAAGTTGTTTTGCCTATTCCCTGAACCATACTGACAACCAAATTCACAAACTGAAAAGATATACCACATATTCCTTCCTGACAACCCTCATGAGTGTTTATACTATATTACGCTGTAGGTGTAACTACTGTATCAGTTAACAATGGAAAATCATGTAGTATCATAATGTTGTTAACAGCAGCATTCCTTTACCCTTACCCCCCACCCCAAGACTTCAAATGTTACAGGTTAAACACTCAAACATGCTGGACCATGTATGATGGAAAATGTTTTTGTAGGAAACAAAATGGAATGCACTATCAAAAATATGACAAGAGCACTTGTGATGGGATAATATACTGTAATTTGTAAAGAAAATCTAATGTGTATCAGCAATAAGAGCAGACATTCATGATGAAATGTACAAGTATTATTGTAAAACTGAAAATAATGTCCAAAATATTAATATGTGTGAATGTAAAGGGACTGTTTAAAAAATTACGATGATATAGAGGAATGAATCATGAAGATGTGACAAACCTGATGGGCTCTGGTGAGGGGTGGTAGAGGGGTGAGCGAGGTTCTGAGGGTCGGCTGTTGGGGAAGTGTGGGGGCTGGACAGGCATTCTGGGGCCCATTGGTGAAGGGCCAACACCACCACTCCTGTTGGGGCACCACACATAAACACACCTCCAGGCTGATGCACAAACTTCAGATTCATGTTATTAAAAAAAACACACACACACACACACACACACACACACACTCAGCTTACTCAATTCTAGTTTGAATATTTTATACTGTAATATTAATCATTTGCTGTAAAACCAGCAATACTTCTGATTCCTAGGCTATGGACACAGGCTGGTGGAGGCAAGTAAGTTAGAGCAAAGGAAGGCAGGCTTTATTTATTTATTTTTTTTTTCCAAGGAAGAAGGAACCAGAGGCAAGAAGCCCACAAGACTGTTCCCTCTCAGAAAAAACAAATACAGAATAACAGACCATGAGTAAACATTGCTTGATCTTCCCAGTTCTTTTTGCAATCCATGTAATAAATGCTCTGTAACTCTGCTTGATATGGGATACATCCCAAATACTGTAAAGGGTTTGATGAAACATCAGCAAACAGCTGCTAAATATCCATTTCATGCCACTTTCCACACAGTTTAAACCAAGAAAAGATCACTGTCAATTCGTCTTGAGGGAACCCATGAAGGTTTGCATTTCCATCCACTCAGAATGTGGCCACTTCTATGGATTACTGAGCTACAGAAAACTCCCACCCACTCCTGCCCACTTCCTGTACGACCATGCCCTTACAAGATGAGTAAAAGCTGTGTGTTACAGTACACAGGCTATGTTAATGGAGGATGGGGGTTTAGAGCGTGCCACAAAACAAAATGCACTTTGTTACAAATAAAAAGATTACAGAAAATCCATGCACAATGAATCAGAATGACATGCTGAACCAGGTTTTATGATTTTCCCACTAGACAATAAGCACATAATATTTTAGCCATTTCTATAAAATTTACTGTAAAATCCTGTAAGTATTGCCTAGACAATACATATAAAATATTTATAAAGAGATGTTCTCTGCATCCCATTTACTGTATATTATTGGCAAATATAGCAAATGCTGTTGTTATGGCCTGTTTTAAAAATAAATAAGCTTCTAAGTTCAATGATCAGTATGGTGCTTATAATAAAAAATTGCGCGTGAAGCAAAACAAGTTTATACGTATTATTCTTATTATTGTATTATATTCGCATTAGGTTACAGAGCTCAGGTTGGCTTGGCATATAATAAAACGTACTGCTGCTGTAAATGTATGCTTTTCCTTAATGAAAAACTACTTAAAAAGATATATGCCAGCACAATATCACAGCTGAGCAGAATTTCTTGAGCTTAAATTATAAGATGTAAAGTAAATGGATGTGAAACTTTAAAATACTTCTAAAAAAATGATGCTCTAATAAATTTGATAAATTAATTCTGAAACATGGCTATATTTGTGGGAATGGTTTCTGATACTACGGAAGTACATACTGAAAACAGTAATACTGTACTTTACTTAAGGGTCAATCAGCAATATTCACAAGTTACTTACCCTCAAGGCTGTTTCCTTGTTTTGAAACATACAACTGAACTATACACCAAACACATCAACCATGAAAATAACACCATCTGTACTCTCCCCTGAGATTCAGTGCTCACATGACATTGCCAACTGACCTGTCCTGAGGCGGGACCGTATCACTGGTGGTATCGTCATCGTCATCATCGTCTTCCAGCATAATGGGAATAATGCGTTCACGCTTGGCCCGCTGCAGCTGAGATTCACCTGGCGGCTGTACCCCACTCACTGTGTGGCGCACCTGAAATATATTCATTAACCATCACATAACACCAAGCAATTATATTTTCATTACAAAAGATCTCTCCTAGGCTAAATATTATCATGTACAAAAGATCTCTCCCAAGTTAAATATTATCATGCAGCAGTTCAACGAGTAAAATGAAGAAAAATGGCCTAAAAGAGCTAATGCAGACTGTCTTTCTTACCCCTTCATTACAGTAGGATTCTCTCCTATGCCAAACAAATTAGCTGGCAGTACCAGAAATAACACACATCACTGTTCAGGGACTAAACTAAGTTCATATCGGTATACTACACAGTAAATCCATTTAGTGTAATTATCTTCTTATAAAGGCTTCAAATCCATGGTAATCATAACCCAGCAACTTGGAAAACTGCAAGAATACTGAATGGCATGAGTCCCAGGAAAGCATAATACATATGGCACACTGAATGGTATACAAATATGGATGAATGAAACACAAGTATATTGCATTCACAGATGCACATAAAAAAAGACTGTATGATGATTTAAAACTGGTCATCAATGGAATTATTACGCTATACAAACCCCATTAGCCAAGAGATCACTGATCCATGCATGGGAAATATAGGTCCAATATCAGTAATCCATGCTCTGCAATTCCAGAGTTATGAGGAAAAAAGTTCAGGGGGGGAGAGGAAAATTCAAAAGGCGCACCGCAACCCACTGCAAAATCAGCTGGGCCGCAATATACATGCTTGGGAGATAAGCTATAGTAGGACTCGCGCACGTTTGCGGCTGTGGTGTGGCCCGCACCTGTGTAAAATGTTGCCACGTTTTCTATACCGTTATCTCTCTCTCTCTCTCTCTCTCCTGGCGGGAAATGTGAGCCACCCTGAGTACACCCTGAGTACTTTTGATTCTTTTATAAGTTATTTATAATTGTGCTTTCATCTGTTAATTTGGTTTTGTTATATTTAGTAGTAGATGGAGTGTCAAAGTTACTGTCTGCTGAGAGGTTTGTTACGTTACTGATTCATACACCCCGACGTAGTGGGGTGTGGGTGTAGGTGTGGGTGGGAGTGTGGATGTGGGTTTGTTGGGGTGGTGGTCCAGGGGGGAGGGGAAGTGTGAAGGGGGATTTGACCTGAGACACCCAGGAGGGATTAAGAAGGGAGGGAAGGGGAAGGGGGGGCTGGATTCACCTACCACGTGGTGGGAAATGTGAGCCACCCTGAGTACTTTTGATTCTTTTATAAGTTATTTATAATTGTGCTTTCATTTGTTAATTTGGTTTTGTTATATTTAGTGATGCCGACAATGCATTCAATGCATGCCCCTCTCCTGCCTCTCTCTCTCTCTCTGTAGGGAAGCTATCTGTCAAGGCCACCGACTGTGTGTGGAAGTGTTGCCGTTCGCGAGTGAATAGTTTTTTTTTTTTTTACTTCGGTATTGGCATATGCCTACTATTTTGTCCTACATATTAGCTTATGATTATAAATGTGATTATTCCTCACCCTTAAAATTATGGTAAAAGCCAGTAAATGTGAGCATTTTTCCCAAGCAACACCTGTACAAGCTATGGTTGGGTATACGAAGGGGTACGTACTTTATTTTAGGCCAGATGGGTGTGTAAGTATTGCCACTCACAAGAATTACATGAATTATTTCTTTTACTTTGGATATTGGCATATTTCTTCTTTTTTCAGGCTCATTATCTTATATCCATAACTGTGATATTATTACCCACCCTAAAACTACGCTAAAAACCATTAAAAGTGACTACATTATCTTTTAGCAACACTGTACAATATGTATCCCATGTTTCTGTGTTACTGTATAAATATTTTATGCATAATAAGATTACTGTTGATTCATCCATCAAAATACACAAGTGTAAGTTTTATTCATCTGAATTTATCGAATTTGTGATGCCTTGTACATAAATAGCTTCCGTTTCACATCGCAAGTTGGGGAAACGTGGCACCATTGTACACAGGTGCGGGCCACACCTCAGCCGCAAACGGGCGGGATTCCGACTATAGTGAGCCATGTACACCCCTCCCCTCCCCGCTCTCCATACAGCTCTCGCTTTGCTCACTCGTTCGCTCTCTCTTGTACATCATCATTGTGCTCGGAGCTACCTTGTCTACACATGTTAATGAGTGTACAGTGAACTTTATGTGTGCAATGAGCTCACTCCACTTACATAATGTCTCCCCATGCAGATCCTGACCTCCCCTAATGCAATGCCCACCAGGCATGTGCGAGTGCCTTTTCCTCTACCCAAGAAAATGAAGACAGTAAATTGGCCCTAACAAGGAAAGCACATGTGTGTATGCTGAATGATGCCTTTAACCCTCATCCTTTGGGTTTATCACATGCTGACTGAAAGGTTCTGGACTCGTCGGGTCACGAGGTATCACAAAATCACTGCTAAGCTGTAGTTTGAAAAGCATGCCCATAAATACTTTGTCAAATGGTCTCTGATATCTCACTGCTGACAGCTAAGTATGTATTAGGAAGTGTCAGTCACACGCTTGCCTCTGTTGCAATAAATTTCAGACTGGTATCAGGATTCTGCTGTACGACATACACTACAAGAAGGCTTTTCCATGCAAGGCTCCTACAAAGACGACAAGGTTCACAAGGTTCAGCTTAAGCCAAGGCAAAGTGGGTTTTTCAAGGAAGATGTTTTACTGTGCAACTCTCCCAAGTATACTCAGCCCATCAAAATGGCCCCCCAAAAAGCTCAGGATTCTCCAAGACTTGGTGAGCTAAAACTGTTCCTGCCAGCACAGCTGAGTATTTTCATGAAATATTCAACAACAGACAGCTCTGGGTGACCAACCTGTCACAGGTGGTGGTGATGAGTAAAACAAGGAGGATTATTTGCAGGAGTATGATGATTAACTTACTCCACTGATATCCTCTTATATCAACTCTCACACATACATCAGCAGCAGTCAGTGATAAGTCTGCATCTTTTCATTTTGGTGAAAAGGCTGTCTAGATTGTGGAAACTATTTTTTTTTTTTTTTTTTTACACTAATCACCATTACAGCTATGAGATAAGAAACATACTGGCCTGCACAAGCAATACCCTTACCATCTGTTGCATTATGATTATTATTATTATTGTTGTTGTTGCTGCTGTTGTTGTTGTTTGGTGGCACTTCATAACAAGTCACAGGTGTTTTATGTAGTAAAGTCTCGTTATACAACTGTTTGCCTTATGAAAATTGTACCACGATTGAACAGTTGTAGCCCTTTTCGGAATAACAATAAAAATTTGGTCAAGATCTTGCTAGAGTAACTGCAACGGTCAACTCTGAGAATACCATGCAAACACAGTGATGCACGAAGCCAATAGCCTGAACTCTGAGCCAGCATGGCCACCCACTGTTTACATTCACTGATTGCCTTTCGTTCCATTTTGTGCATGAACGGTCACTGAAATACCACTCCTACAGTCAAATAACAGTGCAAGTGCTTAACAAATGGTACAGTGTGCAACATAATTTTTTTTTTTTTTTTTTTTTTTTTAACTTGTGTCTTGGATAGTGTCAACAGTACAGTACATACACAGTCAGTTGAATGTGCCAAGATGGCTGCCCAGTGTGTACATCTGTGTGATCATCTGCCTACCATCATCCAGTCATTTAATGTAGTGTTGCCTACATCTTCCTTCACCTTTATCATTCTTCTTCTGAGTCTGCCCTCTTCTCTTCCTATTTCTTCCATCCTTACTACCATTTTTCCTTACTCTTCTTTAAAAGTGGCTTTACACTGAGTGACAAGCTAAATGGAATGGTTTCTTGTAAGCCAGGAAACCATTTACAATGTTGGGTGGTAACCATATAACCAACATATACATAATCCCTACGTGTCAACAAGTGGGTTGGCAGGGGGTTAGTGCCCCTCCCCGTAAAACAACCAACTCAAATGGCCACCCCTTATGGCATTGCGGCATCTGGTTATTGACAGTCTGCCTTTTGTTCCATTTTAAGCATGAAAGGCCATTGAAACACCAATGCTAACTGCCAAATAACAATGCAAGTGCATAACAAATACTGCAGTGTGTGATATTAAGTGAAAACTTTTTGTGTGTGAATACTGAAACTTGTGTCTGGCAAGCATGCTACCTCCAGGGGAAAGTGTGGAGCTACTGACAGGCACCAAGGGCAAGTCTAGAAAGGTAAGGTTTTTCCAATTTTAGGCTTCATGGTCAAGGGCACCCTCCCTAATCCATGTTATATTAACCTCATTATAAGATAAATCATACTGTGACAGGTTTTCACGACGTAACTATCACATAGCTTGTCATTACTGCATTGTACAGTACTCCCTCATTACGTTTCTCTCTCTCTCTCTCTCTCTCTCAACGGTTTCAACCATACACTTCCTCCTCCCCAGCCACTCTTTCTGCTAACATCACTGGCAGCATCTTACCAACCTGCTAGTTGCCAGCTTTCAGCTCTGTTCATTTCCATCCAGACATCTCACATTCACCTTTAATACACAACAAAACATCTTTTGTGTTTGCAGTTCCCTGTATAGAAAATAATAAAATGCTCACATAAATACACATACAGGTGGTGCCAGCAAGTCACCTTTGTGTTACACACATAGCCAGTCACCTGCTTTCGGGTCCACTCATTTCCACTTCTGCATCCCTCTTGTAATAATTAACAATACTCTTTGTGCCCGTAGCTGAACAAATATTTAGTGCAAATGAGACAGGCCTATGATGGAATGATACATACAAAGGAAACAAATGTAACCTTGAACAATTACATTAACAGAACATATGAATGACTGTGTATGAATCATGCAATGAATATGTAAAGGTGTTCATTGGAAAATTGGTATTGACAGGTTTTGCACACCAACAGCCATCTTAGGAATGTAACATCCATCAATAACAAGGGAAACCTATAATAGTTTATAACAAGCTGTAGCCATGAAGGAGTACTGTGGTGTTGCCACGAATGTATTACAAAGCATACATAAAAATATCTTGAGATTGCATTGCCATATGGAGACTGATAGACTGATCAGGTGAGAGGGTGAAATGGAGGGATGGGGTGGAAGGGGAACACATAGTGAAATGGAGGGATGGGTGGAGGGGGAACATTGAGGGTGAAAGTCCAGATGGGGTGGGGGGGGGAACACTGAGGATAAAATGAAGGGATGGGATGGAAGGGGGACACTAAGGGTGAAATGGAGGGATGGGGTGGAGAGCTATATGACTGAGGAGAGTGTAATTTGAAGAAAGAGCCATCTGATGGCAGACTTGATGACATAGTCAGTTTGTCTGATGCCACCCTTTCTGGGATTTCTGGAATTTGGGCAGCTGGCTAAAGATAGATCTATCTATCTATCTATAGCCCGACGCCCTAATCCCGCAAAGGGTGGCCGCAGACAAAACGCCTCCAAGTCACTCTGTCACCCACCATTTGACTCCCCTCCCCCCAACTCACCCCCCCCCTCCCTCATATACCTCTCAACTCCATCCCTCCACCTCATCCTCGGTCTACCCCTCCCTCTCCCTCCCTCCACCTCACCTACATACACCCTCTTAGTCAGTCTTTCATTCTCCATCCTCTCCACATGTCCAAGATAGATACAGTATATAAATGTTACACATACCTCAGCGCGGTATTCAGGTGCCCTGGGTGGTGGGGATGCCAGCTTGATCTCAGCATATGAGGATCTCTTGGTCTCAGGCTCTGGTTTGTTGTTTAGGACGATCTCCAGCTGACTCTTCTTGCGTTCCCTGTCCTGACCCTCGCCCTCACCCTGACACACATACACAACACAAACATAATATCAGCATATGAAATGTACCAGAGCTTAATGTATATCTGATATTAGGACGGCAAACTGTAAAGTTGCCACAAGTTTATACATACTTCTAAATTTCTAAACTGAGCAGCCAAGACCCATGGTCCCTATGCTCCTGATAAGGAAGAAAAAAGGGAATGGATGACAGGACAATGGAAGAGAGAGAGAGATTATTTTATAAGGTAATGAGATGTTAAAAGGTTAGCCGTACTGTATCACGCCTTTGTTTATTAATAATATGAACAAACCCAAAACTAAAGTCAGTGATGATATAAATGGGACTGAGGTTAACATACTGAATTCGCCCATGCTAAGCAATGCAAGCGCAAGTACAGTAGCACAAAGGTATTATGGGTGTGCGTCACAAAAATTAAGATAACATAGCATTTCAGGTTAACAGCTTCACTGTTTCCCCTGATGCAGCCATCCCACCAACCTACAGGCAATTGAGTGCCACGTTCTACTGCCAGCCCATTGGGTGGCATTATTTATTAGTATGTAAAGGATACTCTGATATTTAACTTAACTTGGATGCCAAGTAATATAATTAAAAATGCAAACTTTATATAATTATTGCCATTTCAGTTTAACTTCCCATTTAGAAGGAAAGATTTAGATCTAAGCTCTGTCTTCTATTCTGGGACATAAATAAAAAAAAAGGAACTATTAGGTACAGTACAAACTTTTCTCTCGTCTGTGCTATAAAGGCACAAAGCTGGTTGCAACATGAGTGCAGGGTAACCATAGCTCTGCCAATTTATGGAAAGGGTTTCATCTCAAAACTGCCTCCCCATGTTATTGCTGCTGCAACCTCAGGAACACCTAGACATGAACCCAATGGACTACAGAAATCAGGTAGCACTCTCAGAAATCTTTTACTGGGCTTAGGGACAATAAGATGCATTCAGATGCCATTAAAAGTAAGTAGTGAATACCTGGGTACTATAATCTTTTTCCATTACCTGTTACTCAATTTTTTTTTTTTTAATCTGCAACCAATAAATTTTCATCATCATCATTTCAATTCCAACTCCACTGTACATAAATAAACATGTTGCACTGCTTGTATGTTCATATTCAGATCACACTGATGTACCTGCACACCATTAGTTTTTTACAAACTTCGTAGGATTATCAAAATCTCTCTCTCTCTCTCTCTCTCTCTCTCTCTCTCTCTCTCTCTCTCTCTCTCTCTCTTTTTAACATCATATAGACAAGTACTGATCAGTTCTGACTAAAGAAAAAATAAAGTTGGTCCTTTCCACTTCATCCATCCATAAAACTTGGTATACATACTGTATGATAGTTCAAAAAAATGTTAATACTATCATTTATAGAACATACTATCTGCTGAAATACTACAGTTAGTCTCGTACCCACACCCATGCACATCTATATCTGGTTAAGCCAATATTCTGTACTGCACTGACCCAGTAAAAACCCATTAGCTAATAACATTCAAATACATTACAGTAATGTCATGACAGGGTGAAAAATAATACAAAAACGTGTACATAAGAAAGCAATAACTGGTATCCCCCAACCATGAAAAAGCCATGAGCCAAAAATATCCATCACCTATGTCTATCACCCACCACTCAATACGCTAGTCCATGGGTTAGTCTGCTCAGGTGGATACAAATTATTGCTTTCAAGTGAACAATTACCTCTACATTATTTCCAAAAACCCTGAACTGACAAACAGACAGTCATATCAAAGCAAAAGCAATTCCAGTAAATGGGAGAAAAAAGGAACTTATCACACCTAAACAAATAAAGGTGCAACACTGACTTAGGTACTGCACTGCAATCTCATTACTGAAATCCAGATATACCATGACTCTATATTATATATTTACATGATAATGTCAACTGACATACCCCTCATTTAATCATTTATTTTTTTATGCTGCTCATATTGCAAACAATATTACTTTTCTCATTCATTCATTCATCATCCAATCCTGTCTTGCACCATAAGGAGCAGGGGTGTGGAGCTAGGCAAGTTTGTTCTGACAGTTAAGAGGAGAGTGACCAGCCTCACTCACTGCTTAGTGGCATTACATGAGCAATAAACCCCAACCATCCCTTGAATATAAACCTGTACCGGGGTGGAGAGGTATATGAGAGAGGGGTGTGTGAGTTGGGAGCAGGGCAGTGAAATGGCGGGGGACAGGGCGACTTGGAGGCGATTTGTTTGTGGCCACCCCAAACAGGATTGAGGTGTCTGGCAATAGATAGATAGATAGATAGACCAGCTCAATCCGATTGGAGCACCCTAATTACCCACTAAACCACCAGGCGTCATAATTTGGTTATATGGTTACCACCCAGTGTAATAAATGGTTTCCTGGTGTACAGGAAACCATTTGGCTTGTCACTCAATGTAGTCACCCACAGACAAAAGGAAGAAGAAAGAATGACGGAAAGAAAGACAGAAGAGGAAGGAAGGAAAACAGGAATGGAAGAGAGGAAAGGGCAATCCCCAAGAGCAGTACAATGTCGAGTCTACTAAATTTTTTCCCCAAATCATAAACATGTGCATTATGTGAAGGGGTTTCACTTAAAGCAGCACCCTGCCTACAAACATCTTTGACATTAAAGTGAGAAGTCCTTCTAACAATTCTCTCACAACCTGATACATGTGCATATTTCAGTCTCTATTAATGGCAACATATGGCACTGTCTACCCTTTTACTGAGCAGTCTTATAACTCGAATACACTGACAGTACCGTACCAAGTGTGTGTGTGTGTGTGTGTGTGTGTGTGTGTAGACAGATAAGTCTTCCTGTGAACCTAAGTGGGTGAATGTGTCCTGTAAGTTATTGGTGTGTTTGTTAATGTACGATTCATCACCATCACCACCATCCTAACCCTATTTCTTACTAAAATATATATAAACTGTGTGTGTGTATGTATGTATATATAAAATTGTGGGGTTAAGTCTGCAAGTCCCAACTCAAGTGAAACACAAGACGAGATATGAAAATAACTAAGGTAAACTGATAAGAGATGCTGCTGGGGGAAAGGGGCAAGCTAAATGTTTCAGTGTGTGGAACTGGGTCAACATTATTCTGTACTCATAGATGGCCTAGGGAGCTGTGTTGCATCTCTTCACTTCTGCTTTATAATACATTTTTAACACTGCTATTTTTTAGTTGTGCCACAGTTGACATGACATGCAAAGAAACTATTATTCTATATACACCAATAAAATAAATGCTACTAAGCTTCCTAAGGACAGGACAGTTCAGTCTTGTATGCATACTAGATCATAAGTGTGTTAATATAAGCATCATTAACTAACATAATACACACTATCTTGAAGGCACTAATGAAATACTTTCCTCTACAAAGAGGCACTGTATACCTCTACAGCAGATACAGTACCTGGTATTACAAAACTACTCTATCACTGTCAAACACACGTCTAAATTAAAGATAAGCACAGCCAACCTACAAATTACACCACAGCACCACCTGAAAATGAAAGAAACACAAACCCACAAACCCAGCAACTTCTATGTTCTGTGCTTCATTTTGCAAGGGTGGTGATTGCTGACAAGCTAAGATGGAGGGGGAACCCCCTCACTAATGCAGTGAGCCATACTCTATTATGCTACGAAGGTTCATTAGCACCTCTTCTTTATCTGCATATTTTAGTATAAAATGTATGCATGTATCGTCGCACTCAGCTGGTATACATCTAACATGGGCAGGCAGCCCTACTTCTGTGTACAGCACATACATGCTCAAATGATGTTTTACAGGTCCTGAATTGCAAATGATCCATACAGCCAAGCAACACTACACTGTCACAGGAGAAATGACTGCCCAACCCAGTCCTTTACACACTGGTATTGGTGTGGAAGGCATTTGGAATGTAGGGTTTGTTCCTCTGTTCACTTACACGGGCCAACATGCTTGCATGCATAAGTCTTGATCACTTAATGATGGCTCTCCACAATGCTTAATATCTAGCAGCCTCTCTATTCTGTCTCTTATCCTTGCGGTAACATGACCCTGTCTCGTCTTTTTCAGTCTGCCTCTCGCACCCCTACCCTCAGCATTAATGCCTCTCACTCTCAGCAGTTGCCATCATCCTTCCTCTCCACATGCCTAAATCATCTCAATATACCCCCATTCAAGCATCATCCTTCCTCTCAACTCTTGATTCACCATCCTAACACCCCCCAGGCCTGCATTCAAGAATGCACTACACATAATCAAACTATTCTCATCTCTCTACTACTGAGCCTACACATATTCTCTTTCACTGCTGAGGTCTCACTACCATAAAGCACTATACTCCTGACACATTTTGCATGCAAGGACCTCTTAGCATAGAGGGAGAGCCTTCTCTATGTCATGTGGGGCAACAACTCCCTGAACTTCTCCCAACCACTTCTTTACCCTTGTTACCAAGCCCACCTGCCCCCCCCCCCTCTCTCTCCAATATTTTGCAGCCTACCTCTAGTACCACTCCAGCTCTTATGCGCCCATCACAAACACTACATAATATGGAGTTACTTCCCCACACCCTTATACAAACTGTGCATGGCCACACTCCTACATTAACAGTACCACCAGCTGCTCTAGATATCAACACTGTTTTATCCAACACTGTTTTATCCACATTTATTCTGAAACCCTTGTAACCCACTCGATCCCTTCTTTTCTTAAATCTTAATTCCACTATCCTCCATTCTCTGTGATCAACAAAAAGTCATCAGCATACACCTCCATGGGAGTCCAGTTCTGAAGAGATTCATGCACCATGAAAAAAATAAATACAAAAAATAAGGGGCTAAAAATTGACCTATGATGCACACTAACATTCACAGAAAACTCATCACCCAAACCCTCGTTCACTCTCACCTACTGTAGGTTCCAGCACTCCCATACATTGCTATAGTTACTTTAACCAACTACTTCTGAATCCTATACTTTCTTATTGCCCACTTTATCACCTCCCTGCGCACTCTGTCAAAAGCCTGCTCCAAATCAACAAAGTACGGTGCAACTCACTCTTCCTTCCTCAATATTTTTCCTGAAGCTGTCAGACAATAAATACTGTATCAGTGATCCCTTTGTCTGGCATAAACTAAAATTGCATCTCATCAGTGTTCACTATCTCCCTTATCATACCTTCCAGGACTCTCTCTATTACACTATTATTACCTAGTCAAAAAGTTTTATGACTATAATTTCCTTTCCAAGGCATCACCTTTCCCCTGATACACATTTACAACAATCTAGAACACACTCATATAATAAAAGTTAACAAATTGCTAACTAAACCCACTCCTATATCTCCAGAAGCCTTCAACCTCTTAGCAGCCAATCCAGACACACCCGACGCCTTCCCCAACTGCATTCTGTCAACTGCCCAGCTCAAGGTATCATCAACCAAAGCCAAGGGCCAAACACTGGATCTGCTGTCTCCAAACTTTTCCTGTTCCAGTCAAACTCCTCATTCAGCAACTGGCTGTAATGCTCTCTCCAAGCATCCTTAATATCCTCACTAACGACCAATACCCTTCCTGCTACATTCTTCACACACTACACACCTATGATAAGAGCACTTGGAACTCTTGTTGGAGTGCCTGTTAGTGGATATGAAAGTCTGTATTCATCAGGGGAACCTTGACAGCGTGCCCACATGTGTACACACATGTACAGACATATTACAGGACTCTCTCAAAAACCATTCTGATTGCCAGAAAGTCCTCAATTTTGTATCTGGTACTATGATATTCCTTTGTACATTATGCAATACAGTATATGTGACAATACTGAAAAATATGTAAAGGTAATATGCCATACACATCACTCAGGAAGAGGTGCTAGTGATCCTCTTTAGAATACAGCTTGGTATGTATCAGCGCTCCCACACTGCTATACTACGAGTCTCAGGTCAGGCAGTAAAGTACACTACAGGTCACCAGGGAGGGTGGCATGGGGAATGTAACCACTTCAACCTGAAAACATCATTTTTATTTTACTCTTGCCACATCCTGATTAATTTTCTCCTGATGATTTCATTCAGGTTTGATCTGGAGGAGTTAGATTCAGCCTTATACAGCCTTCATTAACCACTCAACTAGCACATGGTTCTCCTCAGCTGAACAAAATCTTCAAGAGATGACAAGAATACTGTAAAGTAAAAAAGATGTCTCCATATTCAAGGGGTTAAAAGACACTGTGCTGTGATACAGGTCTCTGGAATCACTATGGCAATGACCATGCCCACTGTAAGAGGACTGGGATAGCAGCTAAGTTTTGAATGGAAAACCAACACCATATCTGGCAAACAAATCCGACTATGGTCTTGGGAGGAAGGGTAGTAAGAGACAAGAATATGTGACGAGGCAGAACATTAAGAAGTGGGTGTGAAGGGAGAAGAAAGGAGGGAGATCTCAATATGTACAGTCCCCAGCAATTCTGCACAACACAGACCTTAGGATGTCTGGAGAGATGAGGTACCTATGAGTGTGTTTACATATCAGCTAGTCCTCATGAAAGAACGAGAGCACCTTATGATGGTCTGATAAGAGAATCAAAATAACCTCATACATGTTGTTGTTGCTGCTTAATCAAGCAGACCCGTTAACCATACGTAAGCAACTGCCTCTGTGGGGCCATCCTACTGGTACAGTATAGTACATACAACCGCAGGTATCCATCAACCTCTTCTGGTAGACGGCACTCTGCAATGGTCGGACCACGGTCCTTTCCCACAGCAAGGTGGAATGAAATATGTGTTTTGGCTCCCAGGTGGATACTGCATCTGCTCCACCCAGGGTGCACAGCACCACCTCAAGAAGGCTCCTCATCAGTGCCACTTCATACAAGTAAACCACTTCAAAGTAAGTATACCTATGAGTCAATACACAGGAGCCAAAACTATTTCCTATGGTAATATCTGTTACTACCATACAATTCTCTGGCTAAAAATATCTGTACTTCCAGAGAGAAACACTGAACATTATGATTCTCTAGTCAGGCCACTACTGAAAGGTCGCTTACACTAAGTTCATTCATGTGGAATCCAGTGACTAAAATATAAACAAACAATGGTACCTTACCTTCCCAAACATGCCACAGTCAGAGCTGCATGGAATTAAGAGGACTGTTCAATGAAGAAAGAGGTCTGAGTGATAATAAGACTGACTGGAGGGATGTACTGCATAAGACTACAGGCTACAAGATGTAGACTAGGAGAGGGGAAGGGATTATGGTGACCATGCAGGTTGTGAGGCAGTGTGACCACCTCAACTCTGCCCTGGCCTGACCTGCTTATCTACAGCATTTGAAGAGCCAGCCGACACAACAGGTCTGTCTCTAACCGAGGGGGAGAGAACCTGCTCCGGGGGCACTGCCACAATCTCCTTGGTCAAGGGGCGAGGGGTGACACCTCTACCCCCTGGCCCCCCTACTACTTCATCTTCATCTTCATCTTCCTCCTCCTCCTCCTCCTCATCTTCTTCATCTTCCTTCTCCTCTGGGAGAGAGCGGGCAATAGAGTCCCGCAGCAGCTTGATTTCTTGCTCCTCCTGAAAGTGGTGAGGGCTCACACACACCTTACACAGTCACTGCCATTCCCGTAAGTCTACAGAAAGTCCTCGTCATAAGCTGCCTTATATAACTTTTTCATAGTTCTGATTCTGTAAGCACCAATTGAAATTATACTGATACCTACAAAATTATTCGTCAGTTTCACCAATTATAGAGTACCACCTGTGCAAAAAAAAAAAAAAGGCTTTGATATTTGGAACACGTCCTTGACTTATAAAGAGGACTGCTTGTGCTTTGCATTACACACTGAGATGAATTATCCAAATGTATCCAATGGCCATGGTATCCCTACCTGTGTTAGGTAAAAGCAATAAAGCTCAGAAAATTATTCAAATGAAGCTCTGAATGCCAAGACTGTGACCTCCTTTGGACAAACCTGATGTTATCCAAAGCTAAAATAACAACCCACGACATCCCTTACCTTAGTGATGGCTCGGTCGACAGCCTTGATAGCCGACATCATTCCCTCTATCTCCTGGTTAATGGCCTTGTCCTTTCTATTAGGTGATGCTCCCACTGCCGCTGCTGCTGCAGTGGGTGGTGGTGGCATGGGCTGGTGCGGTGCTTTGGTCTTGAAGCCTCGTGGTAGTGTGGCAAACTTGTGCTCCGGCGCCGGTTCCTTGACATCGGCAATGGCGGGTGTCTGTGGGGGTGACTTGTTGACTTGTGGTGCAGGTTTTGACTGTGCTGGTGACTTGGACTGTGGCATGGGCTTTGACTGTGAGGGTGACTTGGACTGTGGTGGTGATTTTGACTGTAAGGAAGACTTGGATTGTGCTGGGGATTTGGTCTTGGCCTCCTCTTTAACTGCAGGTGTTTCCTTCCCGTCCTTGGCCTCAGAAACTTTCCTCAACTTCTCCTGTTTGGCTGCCTCCACTTTCTCTCGCTTCTCAGACACCATCTTCAGCATTTTCTCCGCCTCAGATTCAGAATCTGAAGACTCCTCTGAATCTGCACGCCTAGGAACCTCTTGTGTAGTAGTGCCGACCTCGGAGATCTTGCCCACATCCCCTAGCTTCAGATTTAGTTCACCAACCACTACAGCTTCCTCTGGCTTGGTTGGTGCCTTTTCCACTTTAGCTCCTTTCTTTACACTTGGTTCCTCTGTCTTCTCTACCTTCTTCGGTACAACCTCCACCTTCTCTGTTTTCTTTGTAGAGTCATCAGGTTTCTTTGCCGTTTCCTCTGGCTTGGTCTTCTTGTCAACATGAGGAAGCTTGCTGACCGGACGCTTGCCCTCCTGGGTCTCACTATCCACTTCAGCTAATTTCCCAGGTTTGGTTTTCGCAGGAGATTTGCCGGCTAACTCGCAAATCTTCTTGGGTGACCTGTCTCTTGGCTTTTCTACCTCCTTTACAGCTTTTTCCTTGCTGGCTGGAGTTGTATCTTTCATTGGAGATTTCTCCTTCTTGCTTATAGTTTCTCTGGGTGGGATGGGTCCTGACTGGGTGGTGGGAATGGTGGCAGGAGGAGTCTCCTTACTTGGGGATGATGGGAGGGATGAGTCTGTTATAGACTTCTTTCGGCTAAAGATGGCTGGTTTATCAGCTGGCTTAGCCTCAAATGCTTTCCTTGCATCTGATACCTGAAATATGGAGAAAAGAGTTAGTTTCTATTGTGTCCTTCAATTAAACAAGCTCCATATACATATGCTGAACATAAATCTGGCTCCACTGATTGATGAATGATTGGTGGATAGTTTATTCTTACACTAAGTAGCTTTCAGAGATACAGTACAGTGTATTACAGGTACTTTACTACCAAATCATATATGTAAATAATAACTGCAGGTTAAAATGATAAAAATGTAAAAATAAACAGCAATACCACCAAACTCATCCAAGATAAGGGAACTGGCTACTGTCACTTTACTAAGGACAGAACAGTAAAACCTCTCTATACTGTACCAGAATTCTGCCTTTACCACAATTTAAATCACCGGAACTATTTTCTCATAACAGACTTGGTGTAAAATTACTGGAAGAAAGTCAGGAGTAGGCAATGTGTAACAGTTCATTAACTCTGGAACCTTCTCTGTCTTTCTCTCTGGTTAAGATCTCCAGTCTTCAAAAAGCAAAGCATTCAAGCATCTAAAAATAAAGAGATATTGATTTGGTAACTTCTGCCAAACTATCCTTGGAAAGGACGTCATCTGCAGACTTCTAGCCTTTGGTTCTCTCATCTGTGTGGACTGTATTTTTAAAAATACACAGAACAGGTATCCCCCTTATAAATGGATTTCAGTGACCGGGGGGAAAAAAAAAAAAAATCCCTAAGAGAGACAGGAGGGTGAAGGACAGTACTAAACAAAAGTATCATAAAATTCAGCATATGTAAGATAAAGATACTGTAAAGCCGCATGTAAAAATTGATAAATATTACATATAACAATACATTTTAACCAAAATTATAGCTATTTCTTGTCACAAGACTTCCAGAAATTTCAAAACATAAATCGGATGCAGAGTACCGCATGTCTATAGACTGGAAAGCCCCTGTACTGCATATAATTTTAAGCTCTGTATTTGCATGCACACTTTCGTATCTCAGACTCAATTGGTTGCACCAGACATTTTTTCCATATATAGCAGACAGTGCACCTGCAATGGAATCCCATACTAACTCCTTCACAGCATAACAAGGTTAACAGTACATTGCTGTTGTTCTGAACATTTAAAGAAAAGAAACCAACCACCATCCCTGGCAGTATTTTAGGCTACATGACAGAAAAACCTCCATTCTCCCCCTGAGGGTTTGTCAGTCATACAGTATATAACATAAGGCACCTACAAGTTCACTGTTCTACCACTACATCACCAGGCATAGCCCAATACATTCAGAAAGTTAAAAATACAATAAAGGCTTTCTTTATCACACTTGCTTTGATCAGACTGGGTCTTTTAACCAAGCTGTCAAATATAGGGAGGATTTGCTTCTAAACAAGATTAAAATCTTATAGTCTAAGTAATAATAGCTACACCACAATTTAAAACAATGAATGACTGAATTAGTGTAGTTTATATATATACAGTTTAGTACATGTGTAAAGAACAATATTTGATTTAAGAACAAATGAAAGTCAGTACATGATGATTTATATACATAAATACAGTTGCTATACAATATCACCACTTCAACTATGCATGTTTTACCTTCCACCTGAAAAAGCACCTGTAAATAAAAGGGCTATAAGAAACAAACACAAACACGCAGACACACAACCAAATCACCACACAGGAACACAGGCATGCAGACACTTGACACAAATTGAATACCACCCACACCTTCCCATGCAACAGTGGAGGAAAGAAAGATGAAGAAGAAGTGGAAGAAGAAGAAGAGGAGGAGGAGGAGGGAGGAGGAGGAGGAGGAGGAAAGAGAGAGAGAGAGAGAGTGATACTACCATCCACTGTACTAATTATCTAAACTAATACCTATACACATCCTGACTTGGGTCATTACCAGAGGCTCTACAAGGCACTGTTCCCACCACACACTCCACAATTTCAAACATCACAATTTCTCCAACCTGATGAAGACTTCATGCTGCTTTTACCTCAGCTAATGGCCAAGTGCTGTCAGAGTGGAGGGTTGATCTAACTTGTGTCAATGCGGCTCATTCCTACCTCATAACTCACACTCACTGAATTTCATACGACCACAATTTAGTACAGTACTCATATTGTGGGAGTGCCCCAGTTCCACCAAGTAAAAATAAACCAGCTACTGTATGGTTTTAAAAGATCTAAGTAAAAATGGTGTTCATTAATTCCTCTCTCACTCACATTTACAGTAAAACCTCACTAAAATGGACTAATTGGGTGGAAGCCTGATCCGATAAAGCCGAAAATCCATTAAATCCAATGGTCCCCTGAGGTGGGATTTCAAGCACATATTTTAAAATAAAAAAGTGCAATAGCATATTGTAGTACAGTATTAAAAATGAAAACTATACCCATTTTACACTTACACTAATGGGCCCACAATTTTGCCCTTTTGCATATTATTTAACATCCTTGTCATAGCACTTCTTTATGAAACACATGTATTGCAGCCCACTGCATACAATTTAACGGACACTGTTCATTATCGGTGACGGAAATCCGGTGGCTTTGTAGTGTATGTTACTATCTGATATCCAGTCTATCAGGGTACATTAAATCGAGGTTTTACTGTACTGTTGAAAACTGTCAACCAAATCACAGTCTGAGGAAAAGTTCCATTTATTATATGCTATGCTTTTCTGTTTTAAATTCATATGTATACTGTGCACTGGAATATGGTAAGAATGAAATTCTAAAAATGTAGAACCTGAATGTGGTTTACGTATGAGCACTGCTGGTTTATAATGTCATTATCATCACATAACAAGCTGTTACCTTCCCCCTCCACAGAGCATATAACAAACTTACCCCAGCTAGGCATAACCAAATTACAAGCAAGTGAAGGTAGAAGCTCCTGGAAAAACAATAAGCACCACCCTGGGACATCCCGACACCGTATTTGAAAAATATGGAGGGAAAACAATGTTGTATATAAATGATGATAACAGTAACTCTTACTGGAACAGTCAACATGACATGAGGCATCAAAAACACTGTTCAGTAAGGCCCATGTAAACAATGCATAGTATGATGTCTTTATTTATTCTTGCTAATAGCCACATAATTTCCAGGGACCTTTTATGCTAAAAATATACAGTAATAATCCCCATCAACCCCTTCAGTTCAATGACATCTTTATTATTCTATGCAAGACAAATTCACCGACTTTGTAAACAACTTTTGTAAAAGAAGGGGCTAAATATAGACATCACATTGTCACTTGTGCCTTCACATTCCCAGGTTACAGGTCATGTGATTGGATATCTACCAAGTTTAAAATAAAGACCAACTTTGTTTTCACTCAGCCATGCAAGAACCTGAACTGTATAACCTCCACATATAATTCCTGGAGCTTAACCCATTCCACACAGTGACATAATGGTACTTTTTTTTTTTGGTTCATTCTTGCTATCTCCAGACAATTCTATTCACTCTATGGGAAATTTCTTGTAGCAAAGGAGATAACCCTAAAACAGCAGACAAATCTGCAATATTTCCTCACCTTTAACTCAGTTTCATTTTTAACAAAAGAAGTAATGTAAAACAAATTAAGAACACACACACACATTCTTCCAAGCATACAAGAACACCTCTGCAGCTTTCTTCATCTTGCTATGGGGATGAGTTGAAGAAAAATTACTTTTGGTCATTTTGCAGCAAACAACAGAAATATCGGATATCACAGGGCTTCTGAGACCTACTGCACAAAACAAGCCAATCTTACTTTTCACTAGTCCTGCCATGACTGACTGGGATGAAAGGAGACACACCATATAGGCACAGAGAAAGAAAATAAAAGGGGTGGGTAACATGTACAGAATATGATGTCCCCAGAGGTGTTAATAAAGACAATATCTAACTCCTCCACTTAAAAAAAAAAAAAATTATATAAATATATACAGTACACACATATATATATATATATATATATATATATATATATATATATATATACCGTATATACAGTACACACACACACACACACATATATATATACTGTACTTCTGAGCTGCACTGAATCACCTGGAGAATGCAAGACAAAAATTTTAAAAATATATATGTCACTGTATGGAAAGGGTTAATCAAGAAGGTCCACATGCAAATTTTGAACCATAAATAACCATGTAAATAAATACTGATCCTCATGTCCCCCGATCAACGCATCACTCAACAATAGTATGGTATGTGCCGTGTCACAAACATGCTGGCACCTAATGTCTGACTCTCCAACACGTGAGCAACACTGTGAGAGCAGCGGGGGTCAAAATTACCTTAATTGAGGGTATGACTTTACTCTTCCGCTCAACACTCGGCCTTTCCTCAAACTTCTTAGTTAGGTCAGCGGTGATTTGCCCAGTCCTGCTTGGCCGTCTGACTGTGTCTGGGGCCGGCTGGCTCGCCCCACACTGACTCTCCCACATCGCAGCTGCCTTGAATATCTTAGACTGCCGCCTGGCTGGGTCGGGGCGAGGCGGCCGGGCCTCTGTAGATGACTCTGACCCTGCACGACTCCTGGTTGGGGTGGACAGCAGGGACGAGGCCTGACTAGTGTCCCTGCTGGTCACACTCTCCCCACAAGACTCACTCTGCTTCACCTGCTGTGGCTGAGATTCCCCCCTACCTAACCCTACTCCTGCCGCCGCCCTTGCCCCCTCTGGCTTCTTTGCTACCCCAGGAATGTTGGCCACTTCACTTCCTGCCTGCTTAATCTTATCAGCTGTCTGCTGTAGGACCTGCTGTGTGTGGTCTAGCCTAGGGGGCACTGTGGCGAGGGCAGAGGCAGAGTGGACCGGTTTGCCCTGGCCCGCTGGTGCCCTGCCCTGCACCCGGCCCACAGTGGCGGGTGTGACTAAGGACTGAGCTGGTGTGGTGCTCACCTTTGAGGCGGTGCTGGATGGTGATGGTGATTTCTTGCGTGGCCTGGTGTCCTCCCTCGCCCCTGCCTGCTTTCCAGGACTCACAGAATCTCTGGAGATAGAGGAATCAGATGCTTTTAGGGTTCCCTCATTTGACTCCCCCGACTTTGACTTCTCGGGTGCTCCTGATGCTGACTCGTCCACCTCCATTGGCTCGGATTTGGCATCGCCCTTAGGTCTGGTGCTCTTGGCCACACCCTCATCCTTGACCTTCGGGCGGGCTTGGTCCTCCTTCGTCTCACCTGCCCTACCTGACCTTCTTACTCCCTCCAATCCTTCCTCAACCTCATCCCCAACTACCACCCCCCCATTCATCACACTATGCTCATTCTCATCATTCCCCACACTCTCCCTTGACCCTTCTTTCTTCTTTGTGCTCTTTCTCCTCTCAAGCTTATCATTACCACTAGACTCTCTGGTTAAAGAAGTTTCTCTCTTTTTGACTACTTTCTTTTTCTCTGTCCGTTCGCTGTCACTGGCAAGGGAGTCTTTGTCTGTGGTGGAATCTGATCGTTTCTTCACAGACTTCCTCTTCTCAGTTTTCTCGCCATCACTGCTTCGTACACTACGTCGCCTTTCCGATCTCTCACTCAGGTCGCTCGCCTCACCGTCTGTCAACATTGGCTCCCTCTTCTTCCCTACGCTCTTCCTCTTCTCCTCCGTCATATCTCCATCTGCTACACCCGTCTCCCTTTTCTTCACACTCTTCTTCCTCTCTACCTCATCTGGTCCTGCTGGTGGCCTTCTACTACTGGCAGAATCATCAGCTTTCTTCTTGCTACTGCTCCGTGATGTTCCCTCTGTGACCGACTCCCGCTTCTTCTTCTTGTCTACCGCACCCGTTTCATCGGCCTTTCTTTTCTTCTCCTCCTCCTTCTTCTCCAACATGCGCTGAGCAACCAAGGCCTCAATATCGTTACATGCCCCTGCAGTCACCGCACCCAGAGAAGCCGAGCGGGCAGGGGCGTCATTTGGTGGGGTGGGAGGTGGCGGTGGCAGCTGCAGATGAGGCGGAGGACGTGAGGCTTCTGAGTTCGGTGGCGACTGTAAGGAAAACAAACAGCATGAGGGAAAGAACACGTTGGGTGGTAACTGTACATGGGAAAAATTACCCTGAAGACTTAGTGCAAAACAAGATAAATACTGTACAAACATAAAATATGTATGAATGGTTAAAATATAAAAATTAGCTACATCATTCATGTCCAGAATGGCATGAAATAAGAGACTAGTTTTCAATCTGGTACAGAAATATGTAACACCATTACCCGGTACTTAATATTACCAATCAACCAAAAGACATTGTAAAGTACAAAATAATAATAATCATCATCTAATCCTGTGTTGCCCCATAAGGAGCACAGGAGCCCAGGACTAGGCAAGTTGGTCCTGATATTTAAAATGAGAATTACCAGCCTCACTCACGCGGGTGGCATTATGTGAGCAATAAACCCCAACCACCCCTTGGATATAAACCTGCACAGGCTAAATCTGACTGGAGTGCCTTAACCCCTTAAACGCGGATCGTCGCGTTTGCGACGCTCAGCCAAAAGGACATGACGGCGGGTCGTCGCGTTTGCGATTCTAGTAAATTTTGAATAACTGCGGGCAAGCAGTCTCCAGCTGGTATTGTCTATCAGTACCACCACCCTCTAGCTACAACTAGCATACTTTACCTTTGTACTACTGACCTCAGTTGTTGCCAAATATCGCGTTTTCCCCCCGTCCCCCCCCACCACAGCCCAGCCAGCCTGGCTGTGATACATGGCAGCGCTCTGAGCGCTCAGAACTGTAAATCTGCGCTCTCCTCTCACAAGCAGTTTATGCTACTAGGAAACGCTTGTTTCCCCAGTCATAACACTGGCTTTTTTTCTCACGGTTTGCCCCTGTTTAGCGTCAGTTTACTGCAGGCTTTCAAAGTGACATTATGGCGAGTTCTAGCTCTTCCCAGTCAGTGCAAGCGGCCGACAGGAACGAGAATAAAGTGGCGGACGTAAAGCAGAATAAAAAGCGCGCCGTGGTGATCTTTTGGGAAGTAATATGATTGAAAATAATGTAGTATACATGTTTTTAGCTGTGAAAATGGAAATGTTTGTTGAGTGACGGGAAGACCGCCGCCACAGTGCATGTCGGCCGTACGCTCTGCTGATTTTAGCCGTATTTTCAGTGCTTATTGTACAAATACGGATTCCTAACTACCTTTACGTTGTAGTATAAAGTTTACTGTGACAGAATGAGGCTGTGGTACAGGGGAAACCGCATTGCTGGAGGTGTGAAAGTGAAGATTTGGTTACCCAACTTTGCAAGTCTCCACAAGTCCTTGGGTAGTCCACGAAGGCTCAACACCTGTCGCTGGAGAAAGCTGAATGTAAGTACTATCTGCCATACCAAGTATAATGTTCTAGGGTTAATCTCTGATTTTTGGCGAATATTTTCCTACAGGTACTCAGACCGCGATACAACCCCGCCACTCGGGGGGGAACGACTGTACACAGCTGCGTTTACGGGGTTAATTACCCACTAAACCACCAGGTGCCATAATTTGGTTATATGGTCACCATGCAGCACTGTGAGTGGTTTCCTGGTGTATGGGAACCATTTGGTTTGTCAATCAGTGTAGAGTCACGCGCAGACCGATGGAAGAGGAAAGAATGAAAGACAAAAGAGGAAGGAAGAAAAGAAGGAAGGAAGAGAGGAAAGGGCAGTCGCCTCAGAGCAGCACTACATCAAGTGAGTGGATGGTGAGCGCCCTCACCTACCACCTACTGGTTCTGTAATAATAATTCTGGAGGTATGATACAAAACTGTCCACCATCCTAATCCTCACCCCATTAGTAGGTTAACTGGAGTAGGCAACAATCTGAAACGGAAGTAAATATGAAAAGCAAAACTACACTCAATAAAGTAAACAGTGAGAGAGGAGGCAAACACAATGACATGCTTAGCTGCAGTGTTCACCTCCATAACATTAGGCCTTTGAACTTGTTGTGGGTTTTTCACTCACTATCCTAGGACACAGGGCTTCTGCATCATCCATGTTACCACAGTTATCTTCCCAAGGTGTTGCCTCTGGTATTCATTTTATCTACCACCCCACGAAAGGTGGACATTGAGCAACGTGAGCTGCATGCTCCAGGATTCGAACCCTGGCACTATTGGGCTAGTGGCTTATTAACTAGCAATGCCAACCACTCAGCTAATCAGTATTTAGTAAAAATTGGCTAATCATAAATTGCGTGACTGATTTTATTGGGCATGCTGTTGTTAGTTCTCCCAGTTTAATATTTTCTCTTTTTACTCACCCTAGAACTGTCATCATCATCAGGTTGTATCAGCATGTGCTCCGAGTTTATGTGTTTTGGTGCAAGTGAAAGAAGTAGATCCAGTCTGACTGGTGTTTGGTTGGCCAGAGCTTCTGCCACCTCCAGACACGGCTCCAGCTGACCCTCGTCCACCCACCAGTGCCCACAGATGTCCTCAATGGTGGCACGTTTGCTGGCCGACACCGTTAGCATTGAACGGATCAGTTCTGATGCACCTGTTGATGCCAGATTTGCAAAAACCATTAGGAATGTTTTATCCCAAAAATGCCTTGATGTGGTGATGCAAATGTAAACGGGATGCTCCACTGCCTAATTACTAAGAGTCCCTCTATAAATTCCCTATCCCCTGGAAGGGTGATGGTGCACTGCAAGAGGAAAGCAACTTAAACCTGCAGTCCACTGAGTTCATATCCAGATTACCTTGGGGTTGCAATTACTACTATCCCACAATTTTTATTATTACAGTTTATCATCAGTATCATCCTATACACATTACCACATTCATGCTGTAAGAAATAACCAACATGATTATTTACTACATGGTCAAAGTACACAAGCCTACCACACTATACACTCTAAATGAAGAAATCCATACAACAGCCTTTACTTTATAATCACTGACAACACAGACATCTTACAAATTAACAGTTCTCTCTCTCTCTCTCTCTCTCTCATAATAACCCCTCACCCTCTCCCCTCTGAAGCAATACTCACGTGAAGGCTTCTTAGGTTCATAGTAGTCTCCCTGTGTGATCTGCTTGACTAATCGCTTGAAGTTGGACCCGTCAAAGGGCATGGCTCCATAAACAAGCGTATAGAGCAGAACGCCAAGGGACCAGCAGTCAACCTTGCATGAAAAATTGAATAGGATGAGCATGATAATAGAATGATGATGATGATAGTGATGATGTTTAAGATGATTGAAAAGATGAAGCTAAACATGATGATGATGATATGATAGTGATGAAGGTGAAGATGGATGGATGGGAAGGAGGAGTATTAGACAGAGAAAAATTTGGAAGGGTGAGGTATCATGAGCTGCAACTGAAATATTTGGAGTGGTGCTAAATATAGGCTTGGAAAGGTGACAAGGAAGGCTTAAAGTGGTGCAGAAAGAGGTATGGATACGTCTGAAAGTGGTATACAATGAGGCTTTGATTTTGATAGGTCTGAAATGGTGACAGAGGCTTAAATAGTGGAGTGATATGTGATACAGGAACTTGGCTTGTTAATCAGTACAAACAAGGAGACTTGTAGTGGCAGCATGAAATAGTGAGGTGTGTCTGAAATGCTTGGAGTGGGGATAACAAAGGCTTGGAGTGAGGGGGATGGAGTGGCAGCAGAAGTGCTGATAACAAAGGCTTGGAGTGAGGAGGATGGAGTGGCAGCAGAAGTGTTCAAAGTACTGTAGTGATGAAACTTGGATAGGTTCAGGGTGGTGACACAAGAGGCTTGGACTGGGTGAGGAGTAACAGAAAGAGAACTGATTACATGGAATGAGGATAAAGTGCTGATGCAGGATGCCTTCCTCTGGTGGCAATGACATAGCCAAGTTATTCCACTGTCTGATTTTACAATGTTCCTAAACTCTTTCCCTATCCTGTACAAGAATGACCTTGGATTGCAGGGAAAGGCAGCTTCAGCCTGCAGGCTGCTGGATTCACATTCTGATGTACCCGGGGTTGCAAAACCAACAACAACCAGAGAGAGACCTAAAAGCATTTATATTATGGCCATCTTAGACATGCTCTGGGACTCAGCATTAGGTACGATGGAATAATGTGCTAAGAGGGAAAACAAATGATTATGTAAATGGGATATAAAAACTAAAATAATAATAACAAAAAGAACAAAAATGAAGCAACCAAGGGGAAAAAAAGGGCAAAAAACTATATAAAGAAAAGTTGAAAACTAAGGTATAAAAACAGCTACATGAAACGTCCTAAAAAAAAAAAATAAAAAAAAAAAGGTAGGGAGGAGGGGGAGAATGATATAGTACTGTGCTTAACATTTTCTATGGAATGTTTACTGCTACTACTGTAGTACAATTTTTTAAGTTTGTTCCATTAGGTCAAACAGTTTATCACTCAACTTTGGTAAAAATTACAGACCACTAACCTCTGGGCCAGTGTATGGAATTCCCTTCACGATTTCTGGTGATGCGTAGAGTGGGGATCCACAGAATGTGTCCAAACGGTGCTTATCATCAAATACATTGGACAGGCCAAAGTCTGCGATCTGTGAACACAACCACATAGGGGTTTGGATAAGGTAAAATGATGACAAATCCCTCAACATTCTGGAAAACAGCACTGTGTCTTACATTGTCACTTCTTACAACTATTACTTTTTTTGTACAACCCCTTCAATTGTTATTCTTGCTGGGTAAAGATGATGTTACTCAGCTCAGGAGTGTCCTAGTAGTGAAGGGATTAATGAAGGCTGTGTTTAGCCCCTTCAGTTCAAAAAGGCTCCCCTATTTTCTCTCTCTCTCTGTGTTGGGGGTGGGCTGGCAGAATTGAAATGAGCTGTATAGTACCCTGTGCAAAATATGGGCTCAATCCTAAGCCACCACAGTCCAGGATATCAACCTTTTCATTACCATAACCTTTTTTATATTAAGTTCTTGCCACAGGGTTATGCAGCCTTCATCAACCCTCCCACTACATGAGGGTTCCCCTTAGCGAAAAAAAACTGTCTGGTGGTTGCAAATACAGTAAAAGTCCAATTATTCGGCATCTATGGGACCAGGATGATGCCGAGATATTGGATTTACCGAATAATCAAAAACCTACCCACTCAGTACCTTAAATATATTGGTGAACACTGTCATCACCACTTATGGTATTACAACTGTTTAGAGAGAGTATACTGTACAATACTGCAATCAATACAGTACTGTACCTGAATCTGAAATATATATATATATATATATATATATATATATATATATATATATATATATATATATATATAAATTAGTGAACATATACAAGTGTAATGACACAGTAGGCATACAAGTCAGATAACACTTCCTGGATGGCCAAAATGATACATAATATTACCTACCAGCTCAGTACATCACTTGTATTGGTGAATGCATCACTACTTATGTTATTACAAATATGTTTGGAGTGAGTGCTGTATACAGTATTTTTTCCAAACACAAAATAAAAAAGTCGGAAAATTGCATAAAATAAAGTGAAGGAATATGAATTGGTAAGGTCTTTCTGATGAAAGTTAATCGTACATTTAGCATTCATTCTTTTCTTCGTTTTTTTTTTTTTTTTTTTTTTTTTTACATGTGAAAGGGAGAGTATTGATGGAAACAGTAATGTATTCCATTAACCCCTTAATAACCTCCGGCACTGAACAACCCATTACAGTAAAAAACTGTGAACAATTATGGGAAGGGAACGAAGGTCACTGGCACGTTTACACGACTGTACGATACCCCCCCTGGGGATAGGGGGGTTTCAAGAATACTCCCCCAGTATCCCTGCTTGTTGTACGAGGCGACTAAAAGGGTTGGTGGTGGGTTAGTGCCCCACCCCGTAAAAAGAACTAACTAAAAAAGCAAATAAAGCGCCTCGGACCCGGACGGACCATACGTTGACGACTAAGGAACGGACAAAGGACATTCTGAGGGTGGGAACGTGGAATGTGAGAGGAGTGAATGATGAAGTGAAAGAGAGAGAGAGATTGTCCAGGTGCTTGAGGATGCAAAAGTGGATATATGTGGATTGACTGAAACTAAATGGAAAGGTGAAAGGATGAGAGAATGGGAACACGGTGTGGGTATATGTGCGGGAGTCAGTGAGAATGAGAGGGCAAGAGAGGGAGTATGTCTGATGATAAGCGAGAAGTGGAAGGAGAATATAAGAGAGTATGGAACAGTGGGTGCAAGGATTGTATGGGTGAGGATGAAAGTAGGTATACAAGCATGGGCGATTGTATGTGTGTATGCTCCAACAGAGGATCGAGTGGCAAGAGTGAAAGATGAGTTTTGGGCGAGAGTAGAAGCATGTATGGACAAGTTTGAGAGGAGCGAGAGAGTGCTGTTGATTGGAGACATGAATGGCAAAGTTGGGAATGTACGAGTGGATGGAGTGGTTGGTCAGTGGGGTGTGCCAGCTGAAGTAGATGGGAATGGTAGTGCTTTGGTGGACATCTGTGCTGGTAAGGGGTTGGCAATAGCCAACACCTACTTTTGTCATAAGATGATCCACCGGTATACATGGAGAGTAATGAGGAGGATGGATGGTGAACTTATTGAACGAAAGGCAATGATAGACTACGTGTGTGTGGATGAGCGAATGAGAAGACAAGTGTTGGATGCAAGGGTGTGGAGAGGGTGGGGGAATGGAGTCTCGGACCATCACTTAGTGATGGCCTACGGTAGAGCTGCAAAGAAAGTGGTTGAGGAGACGAAGGGGAAGACAGGAGGAAGCAGCTCCTGTGAGAAGAGTGGAGAAATTGCAAGATAGTGAGAAAAGGACAGAGTATAAGAGCATAGTGGAAGAAAGATTGGGAAGGTATGAGCTAGAGCAGATGGAAGGGGTGGAAGACGTATGTAAGATATTCACGGAAGAGATAAGCGCAGCGTGTGAGGCGGTTTGTGGAGTGAGGAGGAGATGCAAGGGTGTGCAAGGGACAGCATGGTGGAATGATGAGGTGAAACGAGCTGTGGAACAAAAGAAGAAGGCATATGGTGAATGGTTGGCGAGTAGAGGTAGGGGAGAAGTTGAGAGAGAGAAGAGAGAGGTATATGTGAGCAGGAGAAGGGAGGTTAAGAGACTGGTGAAGGAGAGTAAGAAGAAAGTGGATGAAGAGTTTGGGAGGAATCTGAGTGTGAAATGGAGGGAGAGTAAGAAATTGTTTTGGAAGGAGGTAAAGAAAGTAAGGCAGTGTGAAAGGGGAAATAGTAGGGGAGTGAAAGCTAGGAATAATAGATTGTTGGTGGAGAAGAGAGAGAAATTGAGGAGATGGAAGAAGCACTTTGAGGATTTGTTGAATGTAGAGAGTGAGAGCAGTGTGAGTATAAGTGGTTGGGGAATGGCTGGGAGAAGAAGAGATGAGAGGAGGGAGGAAGAGATCAGTAGGTCGGAAGTAGTGGAAGCGATGAAGAAGATTAAGCTGGGAAAGGCCCCAGGAATTGATGGAGTGTGTGGTGAAATGCTTAGGTATGGGGGTGAGATTGTTGTGGAGTGGATATGGAAGTTGTGTAGATTGGCTTGGGAAGAGGGAAGGGTTCCAGAGGACTGGAAATCAGGTATAATTGTTCCTCTGTACAAAGGAAGAGGGAGAGAGAAGTATGTGGTAACCATAGGGGTATTTGCCTTCTTAGTGTGACTGGTAAAATATATGGTAGAATACTCATTGATAGGGTTAGGCATATGACAGAGGAGCTAGTTGGAAAAGAACAAGGGGGATTTAGGAAGGGAAAAGGGTGTGTAGATCAGATATTTGTTCTAAGATGTTTAGTGGAGAAGTATCTAGAGAAGGGAAGGAAAGTGTATGCTGCCTTCATGGACTTGGAGAAAGCTTATGACAGAATAGATAGGCAAGGTATGTGGAAGGTATTGAGAATATATGGAGTGGAGGGGAAATTGTTGAGTGCTGTGAAGAGTATGTACGAGGGAGCTAGGGCTACGGTGCGAGTGGATGGTGAGCTGAGTGAGTTCTTTGATCTCAATGTGGGACTGAAACAGGGGTGTGTGATGTCTCCATGGCTGTTTAATATATATATGGATGGGGTTGTAAAGGAGGTGCAAGGTAGGGCAGTGGATGTGGGGGTGGCCCTAATGAATGAGGGTGAGATTTGGAAGCTTCCGGTGTTGCTGTTTGCTGATGATACAGTATTGTTGAGTGAAGATGAATGGGAGTTGCAAGGTTTGGTGAATGAATTTGGGACAGTGTGTAGGAGGAGGAAGCTGAAAGTTAATGTAAACAAAAGTAAAGTTATGGTGTTTGAGAGGAATGAAGTCACAGAGTGTGCAGTGAGATTGGATGGTGAGGATATGGAGAATGTGAGTGCATTCAAGTACTTGGGTAGTGTGATGAGTAAGGATGGAACTTTGGGGGATGAAGTACGTGAAAGAGTACAGCAGGGAAGAAAGGTTGTTGGTACACTGAAAGCAGTGATGAGAAATAGGGAGGTGAGTATGGATGTTAAGAAGTCACTGCATGATGGTATTATGATCCCTACCCTGACGTATGGAAGCGAGGCGTGGACCTTGCAAGAGGGGAGCAAGTCAAGAGTGAGAGCAGTGGAAATGAGTTACTTGAGAGGAGCATGTGGAGTGACGTGGAGGGACAGGTTGACGAATGAAGAAGTGAAGGAACGTTGTGGGGTAGATGTGGATGTGGTTGAAAAGATTAGGAGAAATACACTGAGGTGGTTTGGACATGTGGAGAGAATGGAGAATGAAAGACTGACTAAGAGGGTGTATGTAGGTGAGGTGGAGGGAGGGAGAGGGAGGGGTAGACCGAGGATGAGGTGGAGGGATGGAGTTGAGAGGTATATGAGGGAGGGGGAAGGTGAGTTGGGGGGAGGGGAGTCAAATGGTGGGTGACAGAGTGACTTGGAGGCGTTTTGTCTGCGGCCACCCTTTGCGGGATTAGGGTGTCAGGCTATAGATAGATAGATAGATAGACGATACAATTACAAGCAGTCAGAGGGTCGGTTAATCTCAGATGTTTTTGCCCATTTGGTAAATGCACCGTAACTTTGTAACTTCTCCCTTGAATCACAGCATGGGTTTAGGAAACTAAATAACACATTGTTAGGTGCGCCAGATGATTATCTTCATATCTTTAAGAAAATGGAAAAAATTTAATCCCTCTGAGTACGTAGAGTAAGTTTCTTCCATTCTTCTATCAATTTGTTTTTCTTAAAGACATGAAGATAATCGTCTGGCTCACCTAGCAATGTTATTTAGCTTTCCAAACCCATGCTATGATTCGCTATGAGTCACGGAAAAACTTATAAAGTTACGGGGCATTTACCAAATGGGCGAAAACATCTGAGATTAACCGACCCCCTGACTGCTTGGAATCTTAGCATAGAGTCGTGTAAACGTACCAGTGACCTTCGTTCCCTCCCCATAATTGTTCAATTTTCTTTATAGCTCACACTGACTTGATATCACTGACATCGGTACTGTAAAGGGTTGTTCAGTGCCGGAGGTTATTAAGGGGTTAATGGGATATATTACTGTTTGCATCAGTACTCTCTTTCACATTAAACACAAAAACGACAAAAAAATGAGCGCTAAATGTACGTTTAACTTTCATCAGAGAGACCTTAGCAATTCATATTCCTCCAGTTTATTTTTAAGTATATTTCTGACTTTAGGTTAGGTTAGGTTTGGTTAAATTATTAGGTACAGTTAAACTCGGTTAGGTTAGGTTTAGTTAAACAGGACAGTCTCTTCCTCCATTATGCTGAGGAATAAAAATACTAGAGCTGTCACAGCCATACAGCTAAAAACAACAGGGAAATTAATTAAACAAGCACCATTATTTATGGGTAATGCATTACAGTATCAGTGGTTCATGGGCTACGCAATTACCAGTAAATGACACTTTCAGGAATGCGTCAAGAATGAACGAATTTCAAGAATTAGCGAGGGGGCTTGGAACGTAACCCTCGCTAATTTGGAGAGGGTGGTTACTGTACTGTATGATACTATCCAATATTGTAATCAATATAATACTATACCTGAGTCTGAAAAAATATAGAAATTAGTGAACATACAGAAGTGTAATGAAACATTAGGCCTACAAGTCACAGATAACACTTCCTGGACTGCCGAGATGATTCCGGACATCTGCCGAACAATCAAAGATTTTCGTAAATGGGACTATTTCTCAAAACTGCCGAAATGTCGGATCTACCGAATAATCAGCTGCCGAATAATGGGACTTTTACTGTATAATGTAAAAAAATTCACCTTCATGCTGACCTGGTTAAGGGTTAAGTAATACAAGTACTCATACTACAATAACTAAGAGGGATAGAACAATATGCAGTGCTATTATATGTGATGAATTAACTCTATTTTCACTAAAAGTTGCTTGTTTGCTACAAGGCTTCAGTGAAGCCTCGAGTATATTCAAATACTCTATAAGGAATCAATTTGTCTGTCATCCAATCCTTTATTGTCCACAAGGCAAGTAGGGGCCCACAGCTACAGTACTGTCCCAACATTCAAGGTATGGGTGAGGAGCCTCACTCACCCCAGGTGGCATTATATGAGAAATAAAACCTATCATCCCTCAGATGGAAACCATTATGGGCCCATCCAATGGAGTGTCTTAGCTCAATAAACCACCAAGCATTCATCTGGCTATATGGCTACCATCCAGTTTAATTAATAGCTTCCCGGATTACAGGAAACTAGTTAGTTAGTTATTCAGTGTACAGTCACCTGAATACTGCACTACATCATGTGTGTGGATGGTGGGCACCCCCATGTGAGGAATGCCTGTGAAAACGTACTGGACAATCTAAGTATAACATTCATGCAGTTTTGAGAAGTGCTAAATATCAAGACTTGAGCATGCTTCTTGAACCCACAGTACACTGACCTTAGCATTGCCATCCAAATCCAGTAAGATGTTCTCCAGCTTCAAGTCTCTGTGGCAGATCTTGTGCTGGCGTGATGAAAAACAAAAACACATTTAGGTTATAATTCAAAAGATAAGTATCAAATGCACAATCAGTTGTTTCCCTTCTCTATCTACTTCTTTTCTTTGTCATCAGAGTGTTCATATCACTTAACAATTAAAATACAGTTCAGTAGTACTGGGGATGCCTCATGTGGTGGCACTGATACAAGCAAGCAGTCCCACAGCCAGGTTATACACATGCCTTGCAACTCACTCCCTATACCCCCAAAAAGAGAGGGTGCACTGTAGAAGAAGGGCAGTTTCAGCCTAGAGTCCAGTGGGCTCATATTATGATGAACCTGTGGCTACAACTTCTAAGTACAGTTCAGTCTGCTGCATCATCACAGTAATGTAAATAATGTAACTGGAACTAAGTGACAAAGAATACTGCCTACAATTTATGTGTCATAAGCAAAATACAGAGGGAAAGAGTTAGGGTTTTGGTCCACTCTCTCCAAACAGTAGTGGGGATTTGGTAACTGCCTGTTGGGCAACTACATTACAGGCATTTCAAGACCTCTTACATCAAGGGAGGAGGGGACAAGGACCTGGACTCCTCTGATTTATATCCCCAATGTAATCACAATCATCATCATCATCACGTGTATGAACAGAAATTACAGTATGGCCTTCACTGACTGCTTCACTATAACAGATCTCTCAAAAAATGAATAAAATCATCAGAAGGGAATACCAATACATCAATAGTTAGTGGCTTGATAGGATTAAAGACAATTATGACAAAGTCCATCCATCTATCCATCATCCAATCAAAGTCAACCAATAATTTAGCAGCAGCACAATGTTACTGCTCAAATATGCAAAAATCAGTTCCAATATCCATCAAAGTAAAGAGCACAGTACACATCTAAGAATTTGTAATGACTTTAGTAGCAGTAGTAGCAACTGCAACCCCAAGTTCATTTGAAAATGAACCCAGTGCACTACAAACTGATGATGCTCCCTTCCTGCAGTCTACCATCCCATGAGGGAGTTGAGGGGCATTTGCATAACCAGGCAACAGACTTATCCACCTATGTCAGTACCACTGTGCAAAGGCACCTCTCTCCAGAACTAGTATTAGCAGATACAGGTATTAACATACATTACTGGAGAAACATAAGACAAAAACATGAAACATCAAACAATAATCATAGGCAAAATATCTCAACAATTTCCAGACTATAAATGGGGGGACACTGGCAATCCGCTGTATAGGTAACATTGCTTTAACAGGTAATTTTTGTCATTTACTATGCTTACTTGCTACAGAAATAAATAGCTAATAGCTACATACATTTACTGTTACTTATAACAGTCTTCCAAGGAATTCTGTGAAGACTAAAACCTTGCAAAATATCAGAAATAAAACAGCAATCATGTGAAATGTGAGGATGCATTACCTGGATGCAGTAGCACGTGGTGGATGGCAATACTAAAACATAAAACAGGAACTAGTATATATATCAATCTCACTATACAACCAGGTTATGTTCATTTAAGACTCACTGGATAACATTTGAGTAACCGTGGTCTCTCTGGTGAGCAGACCTATCAACCTTAGGCTAGCAACTGCCCCTGCAGGGCCATCCCATGCAGTGAACCAATGTTCCCTTGCACTGGACAGCGACTTGCCACAGCAACGTGTTAGAAAGAGTGAAAAAGTTTGGATCCTCAATGGATGCCACATTTGCGTCTCTCCACCCAGTTAACAAGGGCACTGTAGTAGCCTCTACATCACCCCATCATCTAGTTATATGGTTAACACTCAGTATTTTCAATAGCTTTGTATGTTACAGGAAACCATTTCGCTTATCATTAAGTGTAGAGCCACCTGAAGTAGAAAGAAGGGTAATAACAACTGACAAGAAGGATGAGAAAAATTGGAATAGAGAAAAGAAAAACACAGAAAAAGAATGATATATGTTAAAGAAAAAGTAGGCAGCACTACATCAACTGAGTGGGTGATGGGCACCACCACCTACCACCTTGATCAGCTAACAATCACCTATCAAAAGTAGGAATCGTAGCAATCGCAGAAGCAAATTAGGCTATCATACAGCAAAAACTGCTTCTTTGTAGAGGAGCACAGTGATTGTATGTGTGAAAATGGAGATCATATATCAAAGTAAGGGTGCAATAATGTTAATATCGTATACCCAAACGACTGCACGTCATTCATATAACAACGTTAACTTTGTTTTTTTAGATTTTTTTTTTCCTCACCCTGTATATTGCGAACAACACAACAGGAACCGTGTGCAAAGAAGTGTAGTACCTTGTGGCAGTAGTACGTAGCAGAGGCGACATGTCTGAAGACCCTCCTGGCTTCGTCTTCTGATAACACCTTGCGTTCACTGAGGTAGTCATACAGCTCGCCACCTGCTGCGTACTCCATCACCAACACCATCTTCTCACGGTTCTCAAAAACTGCACCATAATAATGAAAATGGGGGTTAATAAATATCAATCCTATACGTGACAGCTTTCATCCACCTTACCCCTTCATCCTGATTAAAATTCCACCCACAGTGAATACAACTGTCTGGCATTAGCAAAAAATAAAATAAATAAAATAAAAAAATAAATAAAAATCCTGCTGAAACTGAAGGGGATAATGCCAAGTTAAACCATTGACAATAATAATAACATCAGCTTTCACCATTATCATCTTAAACCAATGGAACTGCCCAATTTACAGTATTTTCAAAGAAAATGCCATACTCAATTACCTTGGATAAGAAAAGTTACTTAATGACTGGACAATAATTAGATATTTTCAGTACCAAGGTCACTCTTCTTAAGAAGGGGATGAAGTAAAGCTTGTTTTTTCCAAAACCACAGTACAGTATTATCCTCAGAAATATGTCATCATCATCATCATCTAATCCTGTGTTGCCCCATGAGGAGTGTAGGACCTCAGGGCTAAGCAAGTTGGTCCTGACATTAAAGATGACAGTGTCCTGTCTCACTCATCCCTGAGTGGCATTTAGTGAGCAATAAACACCAACCACCCCTTGGATATAAACCTTCACCGGCTCAATCCGACTGAAGTCCCTTAATTTCCCAATAAATCACCAGGAGCCATAATTTGGTTATGTGGTTACCACCCAATGTAGCAAATGGCTTCCCTGTGTACAGGAAACCATTTGGCTTGTCACTCAGCATAGAGTCATCCATACACAGCAGGAAGAGGCTAGAATGAAGGAAAGAAAGACAGAAGGGGAAGGAAGGAAAGATGGAAGGGAGGAAAGGGCAGTCACCTGACAGCAGCACTACTTCGATTGAGTGGATGGTGAGGGCGCCCACCTACCACTAAAATTATTAATAAATCTGCAAATAAAGCTTGTAGCATGCTAAATATAGGATACTTTGAACACAGTTACAGGATCAAGATGACCAAATGTCTTGCTTAAATCTCTGATATACGCTAGCACAAAATACTGATCAACTCTACAGGATGCAATGATGATAGCATACGAGGTGCTACCCAGTTCCCAAAATTTAAAAGATGGGCGGAAACCGTTTGTCACAGGGTGTGTGGATGCTAAGAGGCAGTGCACGTACCCTTTGTTTGTTCATGTGTCAAGTGGCATTGTGCAGGGTGGATCCATTTGCTGCATGTGTGTTTCTTTTATCATTGTGTTTGGCTTAGTTTGCGAATGTTGTGATCCCAAAAATGGAGGATGAGAAAGGGCAACATGTGTGCATCATGTTGTGTGTGAAACTGGAAAAGAATGTGGCAGAAACTCAAAAATTTTAAAACAAGCATTTGGTGACAATTTCTTTGGAGGTTACACAAACCTACAGCTGGTTTAAGCGTTTTAAAAACAAACAAATGTCAACAGATGACGATGCACGTCCTGGTTGCCCTTCCACCAGTTGAACTCCTGACAATGTGGCCAAAGTTCAAGCAACCATCCTCGAAGATTGAAGAAGGACAATGCACAATGTCTGAGACATTGTTAGCCTATCGTATGGAACTTGCCCACACGTTCTGTGTGGCAATGTGAGGCAAAAGTGTCCAGACAAGTGGTACATATATAAATGGGTGATTCACCATGACAATGAACCCACATGCACAGACTCTGTCGTTCAGCAGTTTTTGGCAGCTAAATCATGACGGTTGTCTCTCACCCCCTGTATTCACCAGATTTAGCCCCCTGTGATTTTTTCCTCTTTCTGAAAATGGAAATCCATCTGAAAGGACTAACATTTGACACCAATGAGGAGATCCAGGAGAAAGTCACAGAAGGTTCTGAACAAGCTGATACTCAAGGACTTCCAGAATGCATTCCAAGTGTGGGAGAAGCACCGGGATCGATGTCTGCACGCCCAAGGAAACTCCTTTGAAGGGGATGGTGGTGACTAGGACTTGACATATATTTTTCCTGTCTTTATTCAAAATTTTGGGAACTTCTGCGTAGCACCTTGTATTGGTGGTGGTATAATGTGGCCATAATTCAGGTGAAAGCTATTTGCAAAAACACCATCAAGAATGTTTCTAATACGAGATACCTTTCTCATAATAAATGAAGGTAATAACCAGAAAAAAGAAAGGGCAAAAGTGGGAGAACCATGAGCAGCGTACCCATAAAAACAGGCCGATCTTACCTTCATAAATATGGATGATCTGAGGGTGCTGGACGGATGACATAATCTGGATCTCCCGGCGGATACGTATAAGGTCCTGCTCTGTCTCTATCTTGGCCTTCTTGATTGTTTTGATGGCCACCTGGAGGAAAAGAAGCAAAGGTCATAAATCTTTCAAGGCATACAGAACATTATCATTCTCTATCTTTGCTTTCTGGATTGTTTTGGTGGCCACCTCCAGGATGATGAGAGATCACATATCTGTCATGGTATACAAATCATCCTTCGCCATCACTGAACAGATCCAAGGTCCCTCCTCAATAGCTTGTGTTTTTTCTTCAATGGCTCAGGAAAGAATGGTTGCTGGATCACTGAGAGCAAAGAACCAGCAAACCTTCCATTTTACCTCTCCTCTTCCCTTCTCTTACACTTATAAAAAAAAAAAAAAAAATATTGGATACAGCACAGACAAAATATAAAAATCAGAGGTCCTTCGATTATTCATTGTAGAGCAGTGGCTGAGAACGTTAAAGTGTCTAAACGTTTTCGAACGAGGACCAACGTCCCCATGACACATTCCAGAACAGGGACCGACCTTTAGGGGTTAAAGCTTTCAGTACTATGATGTCTTTATATTCTTTTCACCACCAGATAATAACATCCAGCTTAACCATATCTGCTCAAGGATGTAATTTTTACATTATTCTTCCTGCTGTTAGGTACTGTACGACAGTACTGATTTCAAGAGATACCCTCATGGTGGAGGATTACTGAGATCCCCTGGTCCTGGAGTGTTACTGAAGGCTATATCAATCCCCTTCATTTCAAAAATTATCTCCCAAGATAAATAACATCATCAGGAAGCAAGAGGAATAAAATACAAAATACAGAATGTCATCAGACCGAAGGGTTTAAGGAAGACCTGTCAATCTTTCATAATAAAAGGGTGAAGAATATTACAGTACGGGAGGAATGACTGGAAAAAATAAAGCAAGGTGGTATGCCATGGCGCTGGTGGAAGGACAAGGCAGTTGGGAATATTAGAGATTGTGACATTGTGGGAGAAAAGACTGCTAGACTGCTACACTGTATAGGCATAAATACCAGTACTGTATTATTTATTTACTTTATTCATTTATCTCCTGACAGACCATTCCTGACTGTAGTATTAGAAAACAGATAAGTAAACCGAAAATTTGTGGGGAGTTTACATCAAGGCTGTTGCAGAGGTGACTGAATAGCTAAACCCTTCATCTTCCTTATTTTGTGCTTACCAATGACATTTTATTCAGCTTAGGGATGACCTTTTAAAGTGTAGGTGTTAAACAGGGACAAGTAAATGAAACTATACACAGGGTACGGCTTATATTAAATCACCACAGAGAAGACGCGGCCTAACCAAGCAGACCACAATACTGTATAGCACGTTTACTAACAGATGCCAAACTCCTTTCAATATAAATGCTGGATGGGTGTTGACTGGAAGATAAACTTCAATAATAACCAAGAAAACTTATTCCCACCTCACGTTCATCGAATTTTATGAAACCATGACTTAATGTCAAGTTGTATGATTGACCCAGTTCTGATAGATGAAAACAAACATACTACTATTTGTATTTATTTCAACTGTAGTGTGAGGTGGTGTACTCTTATGAAGGATAATAAAGTATAAGGAAGTTACTATAAAATCACCACCATATCATAAAATCATCACCTAAACCCTACTTCCCACTACAGTACTAAACTGCCAAGATCATGAGAAAGTTATACCCTACAAAGAAGCCATATCAATGCCCTCACTAGAGATATTTCCTTAGCTGAAGTAAACTCTCAGGTGGTTTCACAGACATAGAGAAAAAGGGCTAAATGGTATTAGGGATTTAAGGTGAATAATTTTAACCCTTCACTAGCAGATGTCTCTCAAGAAGCTAAAAATAAATAAATAAAAATCATCAGGCAGCATATGAGCAAATAAACAAGACCTTGGCAACCAAAGATCTGAATCTCTGAACTAAATTAAATTCACTTTTTTTTTCTCTCTCTCTCTCAAACAAATATTGATATCCTGGCCACAAAGGTCATTAAGCCAAGTATGAGGATGAATTCCTTTTTTTATTCATACAAATAAACAAGACATCCCAGACATTACGTCCTTATCCCCTTAACTATGAAGATTATTTTCTTCCTTACTCATACAATCCCAACAAATTTATTCAGTCTTTTCACAACAAAGGGACTCTTCTAAATTGAATAAAAAAGCAGTAATAAATAATAACACTACCAAAACAAAGCATCATCCTAGCAAAGGGATTAAAAAAAATATATACTGTATACGTGTATATCCTTAAAACTTACCCCTCATATATATAACTACAGTATAACGAAACACTCTATACCAATGCACTTATGTTAATCATTTATAGTTATATTCAACGTATCTGTGTCTATATTCTTCAATAACCAAAGAGAGACCATTTTCAATTTTATTTTCACATGTCAAACCTGATACTTTTGGCTCTTATACCTTATTTTAAATGGAAGGGATAAAATTTGCCTTCTCATCATTCTACTGATCTATGTATACTGCTAATCCCTTTCCACCTCCCAATCTCATGGTGCTGTTCGTATACAGCACATCTCGTCTGCTCTCTGAATTATCATCTTGCCTCTTCTTCCTACATAAATATTAAGTATTAGCAGTATAAGACAGATGCAACTGAATAATAATAATAATAATAAAAAAAAAAGGGGAGTGGGGATGAAGGTCTGATTATCCCATTCCAATATATTCCAGCCATTAACAACCACCTTCTACAGATTACAATGTACTGTACGATACCCACAGGTACTGTGCGGGTGTGCCTCAAGAAATGACATAAAAGTATTCTAATGCAATCCTCACCTCCTGCCCAGTCTCCTTGTTGACTGCCAGCTGCACCTTCCCATATGTGCCCTGCCCAAGCTTACGGATGATGTCGAACCTGCAAGAAAAAAAAACAGTACTATCAATGCTTGACTGCTTGGACAACACCAGTGATGTAATTTCCATTTTATCACATATGAAAATGGCAACAGCCAGTTTCACATTACCTCCTATACTGTACAGCATATGGCCCAAAAACTTTACACTAAATTGATCAAATGTCACGTCCATGGTGACACTGACTGAAAAAACTCCATCCATCTCTTGAAAATCTGAGTTCGATAGTCAGTTGGGGGTGCCAGTCACAGTACCGTACATGACCATCACCCCAAATGACTAGGTAGACTACTGTCATTTTTCATTCATTAGTTTCCATAAATGACTGACTTCTGTACTAATGTATAGGAGTTAATTTCCTGATTGAACAAAGGCAAGCTAGTTATAATGAAAAAAAAAATAAGAGAGGTGGTGGGAAAAAAAATAAGAAAGGTGGTGGAAAACAAAATATGAAAATCAAATCAGTTACATTTATATTAACACAAACAATCTAAGAGTACTGGAGAACTTTCATCTTTCAAGTACCCCATAACTGCTTACTTAAATACTGATCTACTCCAAAATGATAAAAAAACAAAACAGTGAGCAATGACTTCTGAAATCCAGTGACATAATATTCGAAGTCCACCAAACTTTACAGAATTTCATGTACTATTTCATAACTTCAAGAAAAAGTGAAACAATATTACAGTCTCAAATTCACATAATGGTTTCTGCATCATAGTTTATTTCCTTCTCACTCCCATGTTATCATTATGCAAGCCAACTACTGTGTGAGAGGTCGGAACAAATTAAGCATCTCCATAAACATTAACCTGACTGATGTACCCTGGCCAACAGTTCCCTTTGAAAGCGTTGTTTGTTTTAGACCTTGTCACCTTGCCAGTTCAGATAAGCTTTGCAAAACCTGGAGTTGGTTTAATTTAATCTCTGTTGTTGTGTCTTCAAAATAGGAAAAAATACAGAATATAGCCTAGTACAATAATATGAAAGGTGAAGGCTACTCTCTACAGTACTGCAGAATAATATATTAAATAAAAACCACCAATATATCTTTGTTCTAAAATGGGTATACACTGTACCGTATAAAATGTTTTAGAATACCATATGGTCCACTTAGTATCTTCACTACACTACATACCATGTCTAGACAATTTTTTATTACCGCCAATTCATTTAAGTGGAAGGTAGATTTTATTCTGCTTAAGAAGGGTCCACACACTGGAGGGGTTTCCCAGATTATCAGGTACTGCACAGTTTTTAACTCAACTAATACCAGCTTACAGAAAGTTTTTCTAAGTTGCGGTGATGGAGATACAGTAACACCAATCTCCATTAACCCCTTTGGCACAAAGATATACGGTATGATCTTTAAAGTACGGTATATTCTTGTTACTACACAACAGCCCCATTTATCTGAAGATACTCTCATACTATCTATCTATCTATCTATTGCCAGACGCCTCAATCCCGTTTGGGGTGGCCACAAACAAATCGCCTCCAAGTCGCCCTGTCCCCCGCCATTTCACTACCCTGCTCCCAACTCACACCCCCCTCTCTCATATACCTCTCCACCCCATCCCTCCATCTCATCCTCGGTCTCCCCCTCCCTCTTCCACCCTCCACCTCACTCACATACACTCTCTTCGTCAGTCTTTCACCCTCCATCCTCTCCACATGGCCAAACTGAAGGGGTTAATGCCTTGCATGTGCCTAAATTTAAGCTCATTACAGAATGTGGTAATTCATCACACATGGATATATTGTTAGCAACAACATAGGACACTGCATGGCCAGATTCTATAGTAATGATAGCACAGTTAAATTAAATCATTACTGTCCTAAAATCCTGTCATTAGGCTGCTCACAAGTGCTGCATCAACATCATCTTCATCTCTACTTTCCTGTATTTTCACTAGGTATTAATACCATACTTTTGTTATGAGAGTGGTTTCCTAAGCACAATAAAAGTCTGACACATACAGTATATCAGTACTGTAATAACTGTTGGTACGTCAAAAGACATCATCACACTGATGGAGTTAACCACATTACAAATTTTTTTTTTAATCTTAATACAAACTAATTTTACTCACTACAAAACAAGCCCCGAATTATATTTGTTTTATGTTAACTTGGGCCAGATTTTCATCCTTCTGCAGCTTATTTCACAAACCTCAAAGCACAAAAAAATGGCAGTACAGCTCTACATCCTTACACAGACCTTATTTTGTGACTAGCTTCATATTCTAGCATAAAACTACTGTTACACTTCCATATTAAATATGGACATTGAAGTTTGAGGCCAAATTACAAGTAAAATGGATTAGTGAAGGGATTAATGAAAGATATATTTAACTTATCCACTTTGAAGTTTCTCCTCAGCTGAATAAACTCATCTGGCAGTGAAAAGAATACCTAAAATAAAAAAGACCCCATTATACTGTACAATGCTAATGCTTTCTTACTCCCGCCTTTAGTCCACACTGTCAGGGAAACAACAGACTGATCACATACATTTAATGGTTTAAGCAGGCCCTTGGCAGTAACAGCTATATTACAGGAACAGTTGCATTAACCCCTTTAGCCTGAGGATACTGCCTTTCTCTCAATCATGCTGCTCAAGGTGATTATATGCAACATTTGAGCATCCTAGGAGAGAAGGGATGAATAAAAACTATATTTGCCCTCTCCTCTCCTGTTAAAATAGTCTCTCCTAAGCTAAATAGGTCATCTGGAGGAAGAATATAGAAGCGTACATCCAAAAAGACACTATTACACTGAAGTGATTCAAGGACCATGAAAGAGTTAATATAGTATTTTGATGCCATATTGATTTTAGTGTGATGAGAATTTCCAGTACTACAGTAATAATATATGTATACAACAATACAGTATGAGGAAAATGCTTTCTCGACCAATCATGTGAACAGAGATAAAACTGATTTCACAACCTCCTAAACCTAATGAATTTTTTAATACAGTACCATATTTTATTCTTGGCACTACAGGCCACTTTCTTTAGTTTTGAAGACAGCCTGCTGCAGACTAGAGGCTAATGAAAACTGTATCTAGCCCCATCACTATGAGGGGGACTTCCAACTCAATAAAATCATCTGGTGGCAGCAAGATTAAAACATAAAACATGTCCTCATGGTGAAGAGGTTCAACTTGCCATAGCTGTGCCAGTCACTTTCACACTTAGCTATGGTTAATAAATCACTAATCAGTAGCTCCCTGCTCAAACCCTCAATACCCACTTTAGGCAACCCATCCATTAACAAATTCACAATGATCATGTCTATCTGTAATTTATTCTTGCTAATATCAAACTATTTTATGCAACTTTGGAGATTTTTCAAACAGAGAGGACTAAATAATGGTAGTCTTTGTTAACCCCTTCATTTATAAGGTACTGTATTCCAGCAAGTTTAATAAAACTGCTCACTAGTGGCATGCAGAAATAAAATTGCTCACTAGTGGCAGGAAGAAATAAAAATAATGTCCTCTGGCTGATGTTAAATTCTGTAATGTAACCTGCAGCCAAATAGCACACTGTAAAAGAAGAGTAACATCAGTCTGCATCCCACATGGTTCACATTAAGATAAGTCTGGCGACACAAACAACAATGATGAGAATTGTCAGTGTCTCTCCCTTCCTTCATCACATTTGCCTTCCTTAACTGACCCTTCAGTCCAATGATGTCATTAGTAATTTATTCTTGCAGTAATACAGTACTTCCAGAGGAGTTTATTCAGCTTTTGAGTAACACTAGTATAGAGGGTTAATGACGGCCATATTTAATCCCTCCAGTTAAAAAAAGTCTGTCACATGGTGAATGAAAATCATCAGGAATAGCACAAATAAAATAAAAAATACAGTACATCAGAATGAAGGAGTTAATGAAGCTTCATCATACTCTAATAAAAAAGTCTCGTGGAGTGGCAGGAATGAAGAAAAAATTAAAAACAAGTTACCAGTATGTCAGTTTCCTCTCCATGTCAGACAATAAACAATCAAATTCAAAACCAAGGATATGAAAGAAGTCCAAGAAAACCCATCTGGTGGTAGCATGAACAAACTTTTAAAAATGTCACCAGATTTTCATTCATCATCCAATCTTTTTGTTTCCACCATGACTGTAAGAGCATGAGGTTATGCTAGTCAGTCCAAACAATTAAGGCAACCTTGACCAGTCTCACTCAAGCCTCTGTGGCATTGTGTGTGTGATAAACCCCAATCATCCCTCAGATGTAAACCCTTATGGGCTCCATTTGGCTGGCATGTCCTAACTCACTAAAACCACCAACTTTCATTTGATTTTATCACTACCATCGAACAAAGTAAATTATTTCCTGGGTTATATGACACTTGGATGGGTGACCGCCTGGGAACACCAGATGCTGTTGGCATCCCTACGTGTCCAGTGGGGTTGGTGGAGGATTAGTGCCCCTCCCTGTAAAACAATTAACTCTAAGCCCTTGACCACCCCGTTTGGGATACATGGCGTCTGGCAATGGATGGATGGATATGACAGCTGGCTTGTTACTTCATGAAAAGTCACCTAAGACAACAATACCAGTGGATGGTGGGCATCCCCACCTTGATTATCAACAGATTCAAGGGATTAAATTATCTTAAGTCTGCAGCATTAAATCAATACACTACTCAGTGCAGAGACACCTCCATCATACTGTGTCATACCTCTTTTACAACGTCCCATCCCCTCTTTCACTGGCAAATAAAGTGTCAAACTGTGCAGCCAGGGACACGGGAGGAAAAACAAGTTCATCTTAGTATGATATGGATGGAATATCATTCTCTGCCACCTTACTGTAAAGCAGGAGTTATCTAGAATAACCCTACACAGTTAATACAGTCTTATAAAACTCAACACAACCAAACATTACTCCTGTGGAATACTGTACTAAGATTCCATAGGACCCAGACTGTGAACCACAGCAATATAAATTAGAGTTGACCCTCACTATAACTGACATCGGATTTAACGGATGCCATGAAGCCCATCCAACTTTTGTTGGCTATAGCAAATGTCCGTTAAATGGGGCAAAATACATGTGTTTCTTACCCTTTTTATTCCAACCTGGCCTGAAACTGCCCTCTCCCGATCATGACTGCTGAGTTCTATGAATGACTATAGAATAGTAATACTGTACTGTACTATACTGCACTAGTCAAGAAGTACTGTACTATGACAAGAATGTGAAGTATGCTGGAAAAAGGGTAAAATTATGGGTCATATTAGTGTAAAATGGGTACTGTTTGCCTTTTTGGTACAGTACTATAAAATGCTTGTGAACTCATTTATTTTCAAACATCCTTGAAATCCCCCTGGAAAATCGTGTTTTGATTATGACTAAGTTTTTCTTTTGTGTGTGTGTGTGAATTGACTGACTTTAACCTTCAAACCTTCTGCAAATCAACCATTTCCGTGTTATGCCCTCCCCCCCTTCTCTGACAACAGAAGGGGACTGATTTTTTTTTTTTTTTTTTTTTTTTTTTTGGGGGGGGTGTTAATTCCTGAAAGAAACAATGGTAGAAACAGACTGAATCAATCACACACACATACGCACACAAATTGTCCTAGTTGGGGGGCTGTGACCCCAGAACCCGACGATTTTAATCATCTCAGTGCATTCAAACCTAACCTTCAAAATGCAGAAATCATACTTTGTTGTTTTGTGCTAAAAATGAAGGCAGAAGCAGATCAAATCACCATAAACAATGCCAGACAAAATAGTTACCTTGACTGGGGAGCTGCACCCCCAGACACCCTCTCCTTGACAACATTAACCACCTCATCTTATTCAAACCTTCAAAATGCAGAAATCACAGCTTCTTAAAAGTTGTCCAGCATCAACAGTACCATAAGTGTGTCCTTTATGTACTTACACAGTAGTTTACAGCTACAACAAATGCTTCTGACAACAATACAGTATGTCATCTCTTAGTCAATAGCTGCATTGTCTTCTTGGAAAAATTTCTTCACAAATGCCCAGTAATTGCAGAACAGTCCCTACATCTGCCAGCCATTTTTTAACTAACTTCAAACTGAAAGTTCAGGAGGCATGGCTGCTTACGCAAGTGTGACGTGCCACTTACGTTTGTGTCAAGAGACCCAAAAGAAGTACAGTACTCTCACTGGCTTCACTACTTCAATCTGACTGGTCGTCAGTGCATCTGCCTTCGTGTGGCTGCCATCACTTCATCTGACCTCCCTTCACAGGGGAAGGTTGGAGTAAAAAGTTCTGTCTATCTATCTATTGCTTGATGCCTTTATCCCATAATAAGGGGTGGCCATATACAAATAGCCTCCATGCTGCCCTGCCCCTCATCCACTCTCTTCTTTCTCTTAATAATCTTTTCACCTCTCTTTTCCTCTCTGCACATAACTCTCTTCCGTCTCTCAACTTCCTCCACTACGCTTACTATGGTTAAAGTTCATCTGTTACACCAATTTATACAGGAAAAAGTTAGTAAAAGATGAACCTTTTAAAAAAAAAAATAAATTTCCTAATCTGTGATTGTCCGAAATGGCAAATTGTCCAAATTGTTGGGTTTGGTAGGGTTAGTCTAAACTGTATTAGCTTTGGTTAGGAAGGTCAGGTTAGTAGAGACCAACATTAAGTGACAGACTGACTTTGGGGCTAAATTTGCCCGAAAGTCCGACATGGTGGGTGGCCATTTGCCACAGTTTGCATGTAAAACTCATGAGGTTGTATTGCTGATGTCTTCATAATTATGCATTTCCACAACTGTTAAAAAATGTCACCATAATAAATACAGTTTACTGAGATAAAATATATATATATTTTTAATTCTTTGCATTTCATCCTGATCTTAAAATGTGCGTGAAAAAAATGAGAATAAAGGTAACTGGGAATTTAATGTCTATCACTACTTTGTTCCAATATAAAACTTCTCAAAATCCTAAAGTCCCCTATATCTTAAAACTTGAACAATATTCTGCTAGGAGAATCAGAAAATTACTAACACATGGACCAAATGGTGATACACAGGAAACCAGCAGAATATATTAGTTTACGCAAGGACATTTAGAAATTAAGCAAAAACAGCAGAGAACCATGCAAATATTCCCATACCTATGCATGTTTTGGCATGTAAATAATGTAATGTCTGAATCATAAATCATCTAGAAGTCCTAGAACCCATAAATGAGGTAAATAAGATCTGTGGTACCAATAATACCCCACAGTACAAATTCCAGTACAATACGCAAGAAAAAAAATTTCGTGTAAAGTTACCAGGAATGTTTTGATCTTTCGTGTAAGTTTGCAGGATTGTTTTGAAAGCTATGTTAAAATAATCGTCATCTAGAAGTCTCAAAAGACGCAACGTACCCATGCTAGCAGAAGAAAATAAGGTCAGCGACACCAATTATATCCCAATGACTATGAGGAAGGTGACATCAGATGCACCGTCCCTTCAAGTGACACGAGGCCGGTGACGTCACAACCCAACAAGCAACAACATCCTCCTGCTACTTGTCTATCCTGCTACTGTTTCTTTGCTTCACCCAAAAATTATGAGTATCATGTGCTAAAAGCTTAGGTCCGTATTAATTATTAAAACTGAGAGCAAGAAGGCGTGGCCTAATTCGAATATTTGACAATAATTTCTGAAGACTTTTGATGACATGTGTAGCCTTTCTGGAGCCTTGATGCCTACACTCTGTACTGTAGGATGCAATTACGGATATTCCATAAATGCTCGTGGGCATTATGTACTTGCTCACATTTTCGCAGTTTGAAGTATTAATTATACAAGCCTTAGTGGTCTTCCATTACCCGATGAACCATTAGAGACTGTCTCAAGCTCTATGCCCTTGAGCTTTTGGTTTTTATAGCGCTCACACTCAATCTCTGGTAGAACACCACTAGAACACCCAGGGTCAATGATTTTGATTGAACAACTTGTACAGTTATACATGTTACCTAAATTCCATGTAAACAGGAGTTAATATTACAAAACGATACAGAATTCCACTAACTTCCAGCAGCTATGCTCAACAAATGCCCAGGGACATCTACGGGAAAAATAATTTCGGCAGTCACATACAATTCACTATTCTAGATAGGACATTGCATCGTTACCTGCACCTTACTAAGTACACTGGCTAATTTACATGTTGCCATGAAACAACAATACTACAGAACGCATTTTCCTGGCACACTTACTTGCTCCCAATCTTACGCTTCTGCGAACGAAGTGAGCTGGACGATATAAATAACTGCATGATCCACTCGGCTTTCCTCTGTCATCATACTTGAAACTAATTGGCCAAATTCAAACGAAAAATATCCGTCTGGTAGTGGAAATTTGCGTAATCCCGTCCAGAGTTATCAGTAAACCCTCTCCCTACCCCTTCAAACCCATGACTTAACTTTTCTTTTTAGTTTTGTTTCTAGTACCTACAAACGACGCTACAAATGCATCTTATCAGAAAGTATAAAGATTAAAAAAAGTCTAAGGAGGATGCCCTACAAAGCCCGAGCCAACGAGAATACGGCTCTAAACATCCAGCAACTGATAGCCTGTGTGGATTAGGTTAGTGTCATTTTATAAACGCAGCCATATAATAACGATCACACACACACACACACGTTTTCCTTTCAGCGTGTGCTTGTCTGTGTATGCGGTGGATCAGACGTGTATGCATTGGATGTCTACGAATATACTGCATAAGTTTGTGTGAAATAAATTTTATGTATTAGGGACATGAACGTATGTATGGTTTTTGTATCTAAAAGTATACGTATTGTGTGTGTGTGTGTGTGTGTGTGTGTGTGTGTGTGTGTGTGTGTGTGTGTGTGTGTGATCATCCTCAACACATTCAGCATCCCAATTATTTTCGCTTATGTTAAAGAGACGGTTGAGTGTTACCAGTGTCTACTCGAGTAATTTTCTACTGTCCATAACTTTTTTTTTCCCACTAGCTGCATGGTTAATCTGCACTTTTTTGTGATTATGTACGTCGCAATTCACAGCGTTCTCTCTCTCTCTCTCTCTCTCTCTCTCTCTCTCTCTCTCTTCGCCTACGCATAACGTCACAGGTAAAAATGTTCTAAAAATAACGTTATAACTTTTCCTCGCATACCCACGATTATAGCTTCTCCCCCTCTCTCTCTCTCTCTCTCTCGGCATAACTTCAGAGGTAAAAATGTTCCAAGAATAACTTGTTACGTAAAGACTTTTCCCTCGCATACCCACGATTATGGTTCTCTCTCTCTCTCTCTCTCTCTCTCTCTCTCTCTCTGAACAGGAGATAAGATGAAAATTGGCCCATAGCTGACCCCTTCACCTCGACGATGTTTTGTTTTTTTCTTTTTCTTAATTTCTTTTTCTCTTTTTCTTATTCTCTTTTCCTTTCATTTTCTTATATTCTTTTCCTTTTTTTTCCAGCTAAAGTGCACACGCTCTAGCCGAACAATTATCCCTAACCCCTTTTCGCTCAGTAGATGGCCAATCGTAGTTCGACTGGAGGGCGCATTTGACTAGTAGCCAAGGAGACTCAATCCTACCTCATAATTTCTTGCAGTGCCCCCGTTCCGTCAGATGAAACTAAAGACTATGGTTCGTTTTCTAGTTTTGTTAATTAACGGAGCTCCCTAATACCTCCTCCTTAGCGATTTATTTTTGGATATGACTGGTTAATATCCCTTTATACCGGGTACGCTACTTCTGCAGAGTATGGCGATATTGAAAAGATTTATGTAACTCAGAAGAGCAAGTGAGGTGTAAAATAAAATAAATCGCTTAGGAAAAGGTATCAGGGAACTTTAACGAAAATACCGGCCTATAATACCAAGTTTCGTATTCTTGTCTGTTGCGGACGCTCCTAACACCTTTTCCTAAGCGATTCATTTCCTATATTACAACTTACTTTCCCCTTCTGTTACCTAAACCCTTTCAATTTCGCTAAAATCTTCATAAATAACGTACAAAGGGATATTCACAGTCTATCTCACAAATTAAATCGTTAAGGAAGAGTTTCAGAGCTTCCGTACCCGATGAGAGGGGGTGAAAAAAAAATCACTAACAGAGAGAGAGAGAGAAAGAGAGAGGTATAGCTCCACCCTGATAAGAAGTGCTGTATATGGCAAGCTCAAGAGTGATTAAGGACCCTGTAGCACCTGCGTGGGGTGAGAGTACAGAGAGTACAGAGTCGGCGCGGCACAACCAACCTCTGCGAAAAGAATGCCGAAGAAAATAATTGTCATCGCTCCCAGAAATCACACACACACAAACAAACACACACACACACACGAAAGACGACGGACTGATTGTACTCTTAAAGGCAAGGAAACAAATCTCCAGCAAGACTGCGGTGAGAATGAAGGGAAAAAAATATTGTAAGTTTCCCAAGCATCAAAAAATTATT